>NC_136988.1:19287010-19297010 GCF_032717465.1 Coenobita brevimanus
CTCTTTGCACGCACACGCAAACACGCACGCAACTGCCTACACAGACAAAATTCACTTATTCACCTCTTCTACTTGTCACTTTCCTCTGCTGGCTAATATTGCTAAGCTGAGAGAGGCTTGGTATGTTTCTCTGGCCTAATATTTCACCTCTTCTACTTGTCACTTTCCTCTGCTGGCTAATATTGCTAAGCTGAGAGAGGCTTGGTATGTTTCTCTGGCCTAATATTTCACCTCTTCCACTTGTCACTTTCCTCTGCTGGCTAATATTGCTAAGCTGAGAGAGGCTTGGTATGTTTCTCTGGCCTAATATTTCACCTCTTCTACTTGTCACTTTCCTCTGCTGGCTAATATTGCTAAGCTGAGAGAGGCTTGGTATGTTTCTCGGGCCTAATATTTCACCTCTTCTACTTGTCACTTTCCTCTGCTGGCTAATATTCCTAAGCTGAGAGAGGCTCGGTATGTTTCTCTGGCCTAATATTCAACTCTTCTACTTGTCACTTTCCTCTGCTGGCTAATATTCCTAAGCTGAGAGAGGCTTGGTATGTTTCTCTGGCCTAATATTTCACCTCTTCTACTTGTCACTTTCCTCTGCTGGCTAATATTGCTAAGCTGAGAGAGGCTTGGTATGTTTCTCTGGCCGAATATTTCACCTCTTCTACTTGTCACTTTCCTCTGCTGCCTAATATTCCTAAGCTGAGAGAGGCTTGGTATGTTTCTCTGGCCTAATATTTCACCTCTTCTCCATGTCACTTTCCTCTGCTGGCTTATATTCCTAAGCTGAGAGAGGCTTGGTATGTTTCTCTGCCCTAATATTTCACCTCTTCTGCTTGTCACTTTCCTCTGCTGGCTAATATTGCTAAGCTGAGAGAGGCTTGGTATGTTTCTCTGGCCTAATGTTTCACTTCTTCTACTTGTCACTTTCCTCTGCTGGCTAATATTGCTAAGCTGAGAGAGGCTTGGTATGTTTCTCTGGCCTAATATTTCACCTCTTCTACTTGTCACTTTCCTCTGCTGGCTAATATTTCTAAGCTGAGAGAGGCTTGGTACCGGGTATGTTTCTCTGGCCTAATATTTCACCTCTTCTACTTGTCACTTTCCTCTGCTGGCTAATATTCCTAAGCTGAGAGAGGCTTGGTATGTTTCTCTGGCCTAATATTTCACCCCTTCTACTTGTCACTTTCCTCTGCTGGCTAATATTCCTAAGCTGAGAGAGGCTTGGTATGTTTCTCTGGCCTAATATTTCACCTCTTCTACTTGTCACTTTCCTCTGCTGGCTAATATTCCTAAGCTGAGAGAGGCTTGGTATGTTTCTCTGGCCTAATATTTCACCTCTTCTACTTGTCACTTTCCTCTGCTGGCTAATATTGCTAAGCTGAGAGAGGCTTGGTATGTTTCTCTGGCCTAATATTTCACCTCTTCTACTTGTAACTTTCCTCTGCTGGTTAATATTCCTAGGCTGAGAGAGGCTTGGTATGTTTCTCTGACCTAATATTTCACCTCTTCTACTTGTCACTTTCCTCTGCTGGCTAATATTCCTAAGCTGAGAGAGGCTTGGTATGTTTCTCTGGCCTAATATTTCACCTCTTGTACTTGTCACTTTCCTCTGCTGGCTAATGTTGCTAAACTGAGAGAGGCTTGGTATGTTTCTCTGGCCTAATATTTCAGCTCTTCTACTTGTCACTTTCCTCTGCTGGCTAATATTCCTAAGCTGAGAGAGGCTTGGTATGTTTCTCTGCCCTAATATTTCACCTCTTCTACTTGTCACTTTCCTCTGCTGGCTAATATTGCTAAGCTGAGAGAGGCTTGGTATGTTTCTCTGGCCTAATATTTCACCTCTTCTACTTGTCACTTTCCTCTGCTGGCTAATATTGCTAAGCTGAGAGAGGTTTGGTATGTTTCTCTGGCCTAATATTTCACCTCTTCTACTTGTCACTTTCCTCTGCTGGCTAATATTGCTAAGCTGAGAGAGGCTTGGTATGTTTCTCTGGCCTAATATTTCACCTCTTCTACTTGTCACTTTCCTCTGCTGGCTAATATTGCTAAGCTGAGAGAGGCTTGGTATGTTTCTCTGGCCATAGATGATTTTCTGATATGATGCTTCAGGGAGGAAAGTGACGGACATGCCCTAAGTACACCTTCTTTTGCCCTTCTTTTAGCTTTCTTCTTCTGTCCTTCTCCTCCTCCTCCTCTTCCTCTTCCTCTTCCTCCTCCTCCAACACCCATTACAACTCAACAGACGGCAGCCTCTTTCCCTCTCATAATTTTCCTTTTATAGCCAGGCAAGACCCTCACCTAAAAACACAGGCACCATTTTAAGAATTTTAGGTCGTTTTTAAGTGAGGGTCAGTGAGGTCAAAGGTCAAGGTCAACTCTTTCACCCCAAGGACTTCAATTTATTTATTTATTTTTTTTTTAACTTTACCTTTTCTAAAATTTTCGTCTCTTCATCTTTCATTGTGATCTGGTGCAATTATTTAAGACTGGAATACGATGCTAGTCACGAAGAAGTGCTACGGAAAGGATGGAGAATGAGAGAGAGAGAGAGAGAGAGAGAGAGATGTGTGTGTGTGTGTGTGTGTGTGTGTGTGTGTGTGTGTACTAACTACTCTCTCTCTCTCTCTCTCTCTCTCTCTCTCCCTCTCTCTTGGATTTATTTTCGCCTCTTTTGCAATCATGCTGCCGATACTCCTTTCACCTTAACTTGGCCCAGATTTATATAGCACTTCTTCGTGACTAGCATCATACTCTAGTGTTAATTTGGTGCTATAATTCAGCGTTCAAGATGGAGAGATGGCAATTTTAGGCCAAGTTGGAGAAAATGGGGATTATTTAAAGTCCATTTCCCTAACACCTCTTCATAGCGATTTATTTTTGGTTATGGCTGGTTAATATCCTTTTGTGCGGTATTGATGCAGAGTATGTCGATATTGGAAGGATTTATGTAACACCGAAGAGGACAGTAAGGTATACTAAACAAAATAAATCGCTCAGGAAAAGGTATTAGGGAGCTTCCTTTACCGAGAAGTGCGAGAATAACTTTGCACACCTGTTGATCAGAATGCAAAACGTCCGCAAAACTTGAGGATGTGGTGGTGGTGGAGGGGGGGGGTGGTGGTGGTGGTGGGGGGGGGCGGGATATGCGGTAGGGGGGGTGTGGTGGTGGAGGGGGGATATGCGGTAGGGGGGGTGTGGTGGTGGGGGGGATATGCGGTAGGGTGTGGTGGTGGGGGGGATATGCGGTAGGGGGTGTGGTGGTGGTGGTGATAGTAGTAGTAGTAGTAGTAGTAGTAGTAGTAGTAGTAGTTGTTGTTGTTGTTGTTCTTGTAGCCCAAGGTTCATCTGTAACGTGAAAACAGTGGACTGCAGGCTGAAGTTCCCCTCTCCTGCAGTCCACCATCGTCCTTTTCGGGGACAGGGAAGCAGCTGAAGGACGCTTGTGGAAATAGGCGGGTAAGCGGCCAGGTATACAGGTGCCGCCTCGTATATGTGAGTGAGGTGGTGGCCAAGGATGAGATGCATGGATGGAGTGGAGAGGTATACAGTATGAGGGAGGGAGGGGAAGGCCGAGGATGAGATGGAGGGATGGAGTGGAGAGGTATATGAGAGAGGGAGGGGGAGGCCGAGGATGAGATGGAGGGACTGAGTGGAGAGGAATATGAGGGAGGGAGGGGAAGGCCGAGGATGAGATGGAGGGATGGAGTGGAGAGGAATATGAGGGAGGGAGGGGGAGGCCGAGGATGAGATGGAGGGATGGAGTGGAGAGGAATATGAGGGAGGGAGGGGGAGGCCGAGGATGAGATGGAGGGATGGAGTGGAGAGGAATATGAGAGAGGGAGGGGGAGGCCAAGGATGAGATGGATGAAGTGGAGAGGTATACGAGAGAGGGGAGTGTAAGCTAGGGGCAGGGCAGTGAAATGGCGGGGGACAGGGCGACATGGAGGCGATTTGTTTGAGGCCACCCCGTACGGGATTAAGGCGTCTGGCAACAGATATAGATAGATAATAAGAGGTAGTCAGGGGCAAGTTAATTACAAGCCATTAGAGGAAGCCTAAACCTAACTAACCACCAGGAGACGTACAATTCATCCCCCCAAACAGTCTACTTCATTCACCTTTCCCCCTGACTACGACCCCCAGTCCTTCAATACGCCATTCACTTCTAAGGTTTCTTTAATTTACGGGACCAATTTTGACTTTCCTTTTAAATTTTTCTTTGCCATGGGTAATTAATCTTCAAGGGATTTAATGGATTTTTTTTTAATTATTTTTTGCCTCTCTTGGTGATTAGTTTTTTATATAGCTCTCTCTCTCTCTCTCTCTTTGTTTATATGTCTATCTATCTATCTATCACTGCTTGCCTGCCTGTGACACACACTCTCTCTCTCTCTCTGTGTTGTTTGTCTATCTATCTATCTCTGCTTGCCTGCCTGTGACACTCTCTCTCTCTCTCTCTCTCTCTCTCTCTCAATAAACTCAACCTCCTAAACTCAGAAAAAATAACATCATTTAATTATGTGAAAGGAGGAGGAGGAGGAGGAGGAGGAGGAGGAGGAGGGGAATTGGCGGAATCACAAAAATAAACTTGAGAAGCAAACTTGGGGTGATGAGAGAGAGAGAGAGAGAGAGAGAGAGAGAGGTATCCTAGTTTTCCTTCCAGTCCTCTCACTTATTTTTAACTCTCTTTCTTTCCAATGTTTTCAAAGCGTTTTCCCTTCTCCCCTGGTCTAAACTCTCTCTCTCTCTCTCTCTCTCTCTCCCTCTCTCTCTCTCAGGTCTCGGCAAGGTCGCCAGAAATGTTCAAGGTCACGTTCTTCTCCATGAATCGAATCCCTAATACGACCACGCTGGACGGGTCTCGATCTCGGGCAGCCGCCAGGAAGGAAGGCCAGTCTCGCAACCCCTTCCCATCGAGGACGTCATGAAGGTACCAAATTATCGTCAAAATCTATTATTATTTTTAACATTCCAAAATAAACTCAAAATCTATTATTATTCTTTTTTTCAGGTGCCAAAATAAAGTCAAAATCTATTATAATTATTTTTTTTTCCCACAATTTTGAGTCTGGTGTCATTCCTTTATTTCTTCAATTTATTTATTAGTAGGATTATTATTATTTTTTTTTTTTTTGGATTTTTAAAGGTCACTATGGGATCAAAAATTAATTTATACAAACATAGAAATTTTGGAATTGTATGTTTATGAATTTTCACAGACGTGTGTGTGTGTGTGTGTGTGTGTGTGTGTGTGTGTGTGTGTGTGTGTGTGTGTGTGTGTGTGTGTGTGTGTGTGTGTGTGTGTGTGTGTGTGTGTGTGTGTGTGTGTGTGTGTGTGTGTGTGTGTGTGTGTGTGTGTGTGTGTGTGTGTGTGTGTGTGTATGTGTATGTGTGTGTGTGTGTGTGTGTGTGTGTGTGTATGTGTATGTGTGTGTGTGTGTGTGTGTGTGTGTGTGTGTGTGTGTGTGTGTGTGTGTGTGTGTGTGTGTGTGTGTGTGTGTGTGTGTGTGTGTGTGTGTGTGTGTGTGTGTGTGTGTGTGTGTGTTGGATTCGCATAGCATTACATATAGATTTTGTGTGTGTGTGTGTGTGTGTGTGTGTATGTGTATGTGTGTGTGTGTGTGTGTGTGTGTGTGTGTGTGTGTGTGTGTTGGATTCGCATAGCATTACATATAGATTGTGTGTGTGTGTGTGTGTGTGTATGTGTGTGTGTGTGTGTGTGTGTGTGTGTGTGTGTGTGTGTGTGTGTGTGTGTGTGTGTGTGTGTGTGTGTGTGTGTGTGTGTGTGTAATGCATCAATGTGGAGACCATCTTCCATTCCCCTGACAACGCTGACGATCTTTATTAACCCCGCTGACGAACATCGAAGGGGTTATGTATTCACCTGCACTTGTCTGTGTCTGTGTTTATTTTTTTTTATATGCGAGGAAGAAGGAACCAAAGGCCAGGACCCCGCAAAACAGTTCCCTCCAAGAAAAATAAAAACAATACAAAAGAGAGCCAAATTCAAGATCCGTTCATTTCGAAATGCCTGGACACACTGCGTTTGAAAGACTGGAGATCATAGGAAGCAGGAAATACAGACAGAGGAAGACAGTTCCAGAGTTGACCCGTTGCATAAATGAGGGACTGGGAGTAACGGTTAACTCTTGCATTAGAGAGTTGGACAGAAAAGGGATGAGTGTTTGCTGCTAGACGGATGCTACGCGCCCGTCGTAGAGGTGGAGGGATGCATGCAGACAGTTCAGAGGAGCAGTGACCATTGAAGTAGCGATAGAAAAGAGATAAAGATGCAACAGTGCGGCGAAGAGACAGAGGTTGAAGGGAGTCAGTAAGAGGAGCAGTGACCATTGAAGTTGCGATAGAAAAGAGATAAAGATGCAACAGTGCGGCGAAGAGACAGAGGTTGAAGGGAGTCAGTAAGAGGAGCAGTGACCATTGAAGTAGCGATAGAAAAGAGATAAAGATGCAACAGTGCGGCGAAGAGACAGAGGTTGAAGGGAGTCAGTACGAGAAGCAGTGACCATTGAAGTAGCGATAGAAAAGAGATAAAGATGCAACAGTGCGGCGAAGAGACAGAGGTTGAAGGGAGCCAGTAAGAGGAGCGGTGACCATTGAAGTAGCGATAGAAAAGAGATAAAGATGCAACAGTGCGGCGAAGAGACAGAGGTTGAAGGAAGCCAGTAAGAGAAGCAAAGTTAATGAGACGAAAAGCAAGGGTATGGTAGTGGTGGTGGTGGTGCAAGGGTATGGTAGTGGTGGTGGTGGTGCAAGGGTATGGTAGTGGTGGTGGTGGTGCAAGGGTATGGTAGTGGTGGTGGTGGTGAAAGGGTATGGTAGTGGTGGTGGTGGTGCAAAGGTATGGTGGTGGTGGTAGTGGTGCAAGGATATGGTAGTAGTAGTGGTGGTGCAAAGGTATGGTAGTGGTGGTGGTAGTGGTGCAAGGGTATGGTAGTAGTGGTGGTGTTGCAAGGGTATGGTAGTAGTGGTGGTGTTGCAAGGGTATGGTAGTAGTGGTGCAAGGGTATGGTAGTAGTGGTGGTAGTGGTGCAAGGGTATGGTAGTGGTGGTGGTGGTGCAAGGGTATGGTAGTAGTGGTGGTAGTGGTGCAAGGGTATGGTAGTGGTGGAGGTGGTGCAAGGGTATGGTAGTAGTGGTGGTAGTGGTGCAAGGGTATGGTAGTGGTGGTGGTGGTGCAAGGGTATGGTAGTAGTGGTGGTAGTGGTGCAAGGGTATGCTAGTAGTGGTGGTGGTGCAAGGGTATGGTAGTGGTGGTGGTGGTGCAAGGGTATGGTAGTGGTGGTGGTGCAAGGGCATGGTAGTGGTGGTGGTGGTGCAAAGGCATGGTAGTGGTGGTGGTGCAGGGGTATAGTAGTGGTGGTAGTGGTGCAAGGGTATGGTAGTGGTAATGGTGCAAGGGTATGGTAGTGGTAGTGGTGCAAGGGTATGGTAGTGGTGGTGGTGGCAATGGTGTCAGACGTAGTGTCAGTGAGAGGAAGAGAGGAAAGAGAGCGAGATAGCGAGGCAAACTTAAAGACGAAATAGCCAAGCGTAGATTGCACTGGATTCGCATAGCATTATATATAGATTCCGTGTGTGTGTGTGTGTGTGTGTGTGTGTGTGTGTGTGTGTGTGTGTGTGTGTGTGTGTGTGTGTGTGTGTGTGTGTGTGTGTGTGTGTGTGTGTGTGTGTGTGTGTGTGTGTGTGTGTGTGTGTGTGTGTGTGTGTGTGTGTGTGTGTGCGCATAAACACTGACGGGATGTGAGAGAATTAATGTTTAGCTATTTTATGAGAAGAGCATGAAAAATACCGAGAGAGAGAGAGAGAGAGAGAGAGAGAGAGGCAGGCATCCCCCCCCCTCTCTCTCTCTCTCTCTTCACGTCACTGAGAGTTGCGCCCCTCTTGCCCGAGCCGAGGACGTCCCCTTTTCCCAGCCTCCAACCAGCTACCCCCCTCAGTAGCACCCGAGACTTGGGGGGGAGTGCACGCGTCGCTCCTCTCTCCCTCCACGTCTTCAATTCCCTTAAAAACAATTGAGTGTGGCCAATCATTTCCTAGATCGACAGTCGTGAGGTAGAGAAGAATTCGAGAGAGGGAGCAGGCCGAATGGAGGGGTGGTAGAGGATTTTTATAGTGCTGCTACTACTACTACGGTACCAGCTGCTGGTGGTGGTGGTAGTGGTGGTGGCAGTAGTGTTGGTAGTGGTGGCAGAGTGGTGGCAACATGTGCTGAAGGGCCAGAAGGCATCGCACACCCGACGCTTCGAGGAATTGTCTGTGATTGTCGGGGAGGCCACGGAAAGATAAGTGAATCCGCGCAAGGCCGAAATTGTGACGTTTTGCCTGAGTCGAGCGAATGATATTATTTTCCCTCCCTTCTCTCTCTCTCTCTCTCTCTCCTCTCTTTCACTCTTTTTAGTTCTCTCCGGAACTGATGGTATATAATTTCCCGATGGTGCTGCCTAGCTGGATTTTAGACCTATATCGAAATCCAGCCAAAATTTACGTGACAATCAATACTCAGTGACAGTGAAAAGATACGGGAGAGATCCGTAGATTTTATCCTCCTCGGCGCCTAGTGAAAACCTAATTGGGGTAACTCCAATAAATTACAAAAGATAAATAAACAGACTTTTTAATTCGCCAGGCCACCACTGTGCATCCTGTACTGGTTAGAAGAGTAGTATAGAGGCTTGCACACACCCACCCAGCCATCCGCCCTTCGGAGGTTGAAGCCAGCGAGAGGCCGCAGAAATGAAACTTATCTAGCAAAAGGTAAGTGAGGCTTTACTTTCTTCCAGGGGTGGGGGAGGACAAGGGGTGGGGAGGACAAGGGGTGGGGGAGGACAAGGGGTGGGGAGGACAAGGGGTGGGGGAGGACAAGGGGTGGGGAGGACAAGGGGTGGGGGAGGACAAGGGGTGGGGGAGGACAAGGGGTGGGGGAGGACAAGGGGTGGGGAAGGAAAAGGGTGGGGAGGACAAGGGGGTGGGGAGGACAAGGGGGTGGGGGAGGAAAAGGGGGTGGGGAGGAGAAAGGGTGGGGGAGGAGAAAGGGTGGGAGAGGACAAGGGATGGGGAGGACAAGGGGGTGGGGAGGACAAGGGGTGGGGGAGGAAAAGGGGGTGGGGAGGACAAGGGGTGGGGGAGGAAAAGGGGGTGGGGAGGACAAGGGGTGGGGGAGGACAAGGGGTGGGGGAGGACAAGGGGTGGGGGAGGACAAGGGTGGGGGGAGGACAAGGGGTGGGGAGGACAAGGGGTGGGGAGGACAAGGGGTGGGGAGGACAAGGGGTGGGGAGGACAAGGGGTGGGGGAGGACAAGGGGTGGGGGAGGACAAGGGGTGGGGGAGGACAAGGGGTGGGGGAGGACAAGGGGTGGGGGAGGACAAGGGGTGGGGGAGGACAAGGGGTGGGGGAGGACAAGGGGTGGGGGAGGACAAGGGGTGGGGGAGGACAAGAGGTGGGGGAGAACAAGGGAGTGGGGGAGGACAAGGGGTGGGGGAGGACAAGGGGTGGGGGAGGACAAGAGGGTGTGGGGTGGGGGGATGTTAAAGAGGAAAGGTTAGAGGACAGGCAAGATAGGGGGAGGGGGAGGGGGGAAAGAGAGGGGAGAGGGGGTGGGGGGAGAAGGGAGAGAGAGAGAGCAAGGGGGGATCTGAATAAAGGGAGAGGAAAATGAAAAAAGGAGGGAGAAAACGAGCTTGCCAAAGGGGAAGGGGGTGAAGGGGCAAAGACAAAGGGTGGATGAAAAATAAATTCTGAATAGTAACTAAGGAGACTCATTTCTCGCTCATAATTTCCATCTGTCTCCACCTGGCCAAAAATCCGTAACCTCTGTCAGTTCAGGTGATGGCCAGGTGTAGTCAGACTGGAGAACAGATTTGACTAGTAACCAAGGAGACTCATTCCCGATTTGAAGGACTGATAGGGATTGTATTAACACCTTCAACACGAGGGATATTTATATGTTTATTACTTTAGTTTTTTCCTATTGCTCTCTCTCTCTCCT
>NC_136988.1:19299510-19319510 GCF_032717465.1 Coenobita brevimanus
ATAATTCATTTCAAACTACTATTACACTCAGTCACTGCACACACCCTCTCACACCTGCCCGCGTTCTGGCACTGAATCTACATCTCTCTTATAACCCACTCCAAAGTAGAGTTACAAAGCCGGCTCTCTCTCTCTCTCTCTCTCTCTCTCTCTCTCTCTCTCTCCTACAGCCCACACCAATTTAGATATATAGTTACAGGGAATGGGAGGGTGAGAGAGGGAGATGGGGTATGCGTGGAATGGTGAGGTTTGACCAAATGATGACACGGGCTGCAGGCTAATCTATCTATCAATCTATCTATCTATCTATCAATCAATCTATCTATCTGTCTGTCTATCTATCTATCTATCTATCCAACTATCTACCTATCAATCAATCTCTCTATCTATCTCTTTATCTATCTATCCATCCATCCATCCATCAATCTATCTATCTATCAATCAATCAATCTATCTATCTATCAGTCTATCTATCTATCTATCTATCAATCTATCTATCTATCAATATCTATCTATCTATCAATCAATCAATCTATCTATCTATCAATTTATCCATCTATCTATCAGTCTATCTATCAATTTATCCATCTATCTATCAGTCTATCTATCAATTTATCCATCTATCTATCTATAATCTAGGCATATCTAATAATCATAAGTCACATATATTAGTATAAATAAGTCGGTATCGAATTATTATTTTTTCGTTCTTAAAGTTTCCAAAGAACTTTATTATGGATATTTATAAATGCAAGGAAGAAGGAACCAAAGGCCAGGAGTCCGAAATATTGTCCCCTCCAAGATAAAATAACAAAAACGATACAAAAGAGAGCCAAATTCAAGATCCGTTCATTTCGAGATGCCTGGACACACTGCGTTTGAAAGACTGGAGGTCATAGGCAGCAGGAAATACAGACAGAGGGAGACAGTTCCAGAGTTGACCTGTTGCATACATGAAGGACTGGGAGTAACGGTTAACTCTTGCATTAGGGAGTTGGACAGAAAAGGGATGAGAGTTTGTTGTTGGAAGGGTGTTGCATTGTGTGTGTGTGTGTGTGTGTGTGTGTGTGTGTGTGTGTGTGTGTGTGTGTGTTTCTATAAGGTTTCCACTCTAACTTGGCCTAAAATTTCCATCTCCTCAAGACTGCTTGGTTGTAACAATAGATTAACACTAGAATACGATGCTAGTCACGAGGAAGTGCTCTGGACAGGATGCAGAGCCGTAGCATCGTTTTTTCTGCTACTGAATTACATGATAAATACCGCAAGAAGACGAAAATCTGGGCCAAGTTAAGGTGAAAGAACTACGATGGGGTCTCAGTACCGGTAGATATGCGATTTATTTTTTATTTTGGATACTTCAGGGGAACATATATAATTTTTTACCTATTCAAAAAGAGAATGGCGATATTAGAATGATTTATGTAACACAGAAGAGGACAGCACGGTGTAATAAGCAAACTAAATCGCTTAGGAAGAGGTGTTAGGGAGCTTCAGGGACGACAAATAGGGCCCGTGATCTCGGCGGGTAAGGACGCTCCCAAACACCTCTTCCTTAGCGATTTGTTTTGGGATATGGCTGGTTAATATCCTTTTGTATGTTATTTATGCAGAGTATGGCGATATTGGAAAGATTTATGTAACACACAAGAGGACAGTAAGGCGTTATAACCAGAATAAATCGCTTTTTAAGAGGCGTTACGGGAGCTTCCCAACTGATGAGAATACTAGCCAAGGCCGATTTTCTCGACGGTTAAGGAAGCTCCCTAGCACCTTTTCCTTAGCGATTTAATTTTGAATACAGCTGATTGATATTACTTAGGAGAGTGAGGTGTAAGGTGTAATAACCAAAATAAATCGCTTAGGAAAATGTGTACAGGTAGGCGATAACCACTCCTAGTCAGCCTCCAGGAACAGGCCTGAGTCTCTCTCTCTCTCTCTCTCTCTCTCTCTCTCTCTCTCTCTCTCTCTCTCTCTCTCTCTCTCTCTCTCTCATTTTCAAACCAGATATTTAACACAGCAATTATAATGGCTTTCTACAATTTCGTCGACGCTAGTCACGAAGAAGTGCTATGGACAGGACGAAGAGTTGTATATTTTCCCGTCGCTCGCGGTTAGATTAAAGCTCCCTAACACCTCTTCCCAAGCGATTTATTTTGCTTTCTTCGAACTGTCTTCTCGTCGGAAAAGGAAGCTCCTTAACACCTCTCCCTAAGCGATTTATTTTGTTCTCTTCGGACGGTATTTTCGCCGGTAAAGGAAGCTCCTTAACTCCTCTTCCTAAGCGATTTATTTTGCCTTCTTCGAACTGTATTCTCGTCGGTAAAGGAAGCTCCCTAACACCTCTCCCTAAGCGATTTATTTTGCTTTCTTGGAACAGTATTCTCGTCGGTATAGGAAGCCCCCTAACACCTCTTCCTAAGCGATTTATTTTGCTTTCTTGGAACAGTATTCTCGTCGGTAAAGGAAGCTCCCTAACATCTCTTCCTAAGCGATTTATTTTGCCTTCTTCGAACTGTATTCTCGTCGGTAAAGCAAGCTCCCTAACACCTCTCCCTAAGCGATTTATTTTGCTTTCTTGGAACAGTATTCTCGTCGGTAAAGGAAGCTCCCTAACTCCTCTTCCTAAGCGATTTATTTTGCTTTCTTGGAACAGTATTCTCGTCGGTATAGGAAGCTCTCTAACACCTCTTCCTAAGCGATTTATTTTACTTTCTTCGAACTGTATTTTCGTCGGCAAAGGAAGCTTCCTAACACCTCTTCCTAAGCGATTTATTTTGCTTATTCCACCTTCCTATCCTCCTCTGTGTTGCTTAAATACTTCTAATATCGTCATACTCTGCATAAGTAACGTACAAAAGAATATTAACCAGCCATATCCAAAAATAAATCGCTAAGGAAGAGGTGTTAGGGAGTTTTCTTAACCTATACGCCACGAAGAAGCGCTGAGAGAGAGAGAGAGAGAGAGAGAGAGAGAGAGAGAGAGAATAAAATTAGTGAACACGAGATACAACAGACTCCGTGACGCCTCTTCTATAGCGATTTATTCTAGAGACACACACACACACACACACACACACACAAACACACACACACACACACACACACACACACACACACACACACACACACACACAGGAAAAAAGCGCTTACAAGACCTAAATCTTCTTAAGTGTCTTTAGGTCAAACGAGGCGTCTCTCTCTCTCTCTCTCTCTCTCTCTCTCTCTCTCCTGTGCTACTTCAACCTCATTTACTTTTCTTTTTTTTTTGTTCATCATCATCATCATCATCACCACCATCCTCCTCCTCCTCCTCCTCCTCATCATCATCATCATCATCATCATCATCATCATCACCATCCTCCTCCTCCTCCTCCTCCTCCTCCTCCTCATCATCATCATCATCATCATCATCATCATCACCATCCTCCTCCTCATCATCATCATCATCATCATCATCACCACCATCCTCCTCCTCCTCCTCCTCCTCATCATCATCATCATCATCATCATCATCATCACCATCCTCCTCCTCCTCCTCATCATCATCACCATCATCATCACCATCCTCCTCCTCCTCCTCATCATCATCATCATCATCATCATCATCACCATCATCATCACCATCCTCCTCCTCCTCATCATCATCATCATCACCATCATCATCACCATCCTCCTCCTCCTCCTCCTCCTCATCATCATCATCATCATCATCATCATCATCATCATCATCATCATCATCATCACCATCATCATCACCATCCTCCTCCTCCTCCTCATCATCATCATCATCATCATCATCACCATCATCATCACCATCCTCCTCCTCCTCCTCATCATCATCATCACCATCCTCCTCCTCCTCCTCCTCATCATCATCATCATCATCATCATCATCATCATCATCCTCATCATCATCATCATCATCATCATCATCATCATCATCATGGACACACTAACGTTCACCTCCTCTCCTCTCACTCTTTCTCCCCTTTAAGCTTTCCTTTAACCCTTCACTTATCCCTAAATTCCTTCCAAAAACACCTTAACATTTTCCTCCATCTCAGCTCTCCCAGGACTCACTCAGGCTGCCAGGACTCACTCAGGTTGCCAGGACTCATACTCAGGCTGCCAGGACACACACTCAGGCTGCCAGGACTCATACTCAGGCTGCCAGGACTCACACTCAGGCTGCCAGGACTCACACTCAGGCTGCCAGGACTCACTCAGGCTGCCAGGACACACACTCAGGCTGCCAGGACTCACTCAGGCTGCCAGGACTCACACTCAGGCTGCCAGGACTCACTCAGGCTGCCAGGACTCACTCAGACCCGATATTTAAGGAGTAAATGACCAGCCTCGCGAGCCCCTGAGCGGCAGTAAATGTAAAAAAAAAAATCGGATGTAAATCAGGATATTTCGAAAACATTATTTGTTCACCTTATTTATTTACTTATTTATTTTTTGTTTACGTATTTTTGTTTATTTTCTTTTTACGTATTAATGAATTAATTTATCTATCCATTTATTCAATTACGTATTTTTATTTATTTACTTGTTACGTATTTATTTATTTACTTGTTACGTATTTATTTATTTATTTACTTTTTACGCATGTATTTATTTATTTATTACATTTTACGCATTTTATTTATTTACTTTTACGTATCAATTTATTTATTTACTTTTTACGTATTTATTTTCGTTTATTTATTTACTTTTTACGTACCAGTATTTATTTATTTATTTACTTTTACGTATTTATTTACTTTTCACGTATTTATTTATTTATTTATTTACTTTTACGTATTCATTTATTTATTTACTTTTTACGTATTTATTAATTTACTTTTTACGTATTTATTTAATTACTTTTACGTATTTATTTATTTATTTACTTTTACGTATTTATTTATTTATTTACTTTTTACGTATTTATTTATTTACTTTTACGTGTTTAATTAATTATTTATTTTTTACGTATCTATGTATTTATTTACTTTTTACGTATTTATTTATTTATTTACTTTTTACGTATTAATTTATTTGTTTACTTTTTACGTATTTATTTATTTGTTTACTTTTACGTATTTATTTATTTACTTTTTATGTATTTATTTGTTTACTTTTTACGTATTTATTTATTTGTTTACTTTTTACGTATTTATTTATTTATTTACTTTTTACGTATTTATTTATTTATTTACTTTTCAAGCTTTTATTTGTTTACTTTTTACGTATTTATTTATTTTTTACGTATTTATTTATTTATTTACTTCTACGTATTTATTTATTTATTTATTTTTACGTATTCATTTATTTATTTACTTATTTACTTATTTGGTACCTACTGTCATATCAAGGAGAGAGAGAGAGAGAGAGAGAGAGAGAGAGAAATTCGCCATCGAACTGACGAGCTTAAGTTACGAGAGAGAGAGAGAGAGAGAGAGAGAGAGTTAATGAGGTCATACAAGGTCAACGGGGTGGGTAATGACCTAATTTAGCGATACACTGAGGAGTATGGCGGACGATGATTAGAAGTGTTTTGGGCAGGTGTCAACTGGTGGCGATAGATAGACAGACAGAAAGATAGATAGATAGAGATAGACAGATACAGATAAATACAGATAGATAGATAGATAGAGATAGACAGATAGATACATAGACAGATAGATAGACAAAGATAAATAGATACATAGACAGACAGATAGACAGAAAAATAGATGGATACATAGACAGATAGATAGACAGAAAGATAGATAGATAGATAGAGATAGACAGATAGATAGATACAGAGACAGACAGATAGACAGAAAGATAGATAGATAGAGATAGACAGATAGATAGATACACAGACAGATAGATAGACAAAAAGATAGATAGATAGATAGAGATAGATAGATAGATACAGATAAATAATAGATAGACAGGTAGATAGATAGACAGACAGACAGACAGATAGATAGACATAGATAGATACAGACAGATAGATAGATAGATAGATAGACTGAGGAAAGTACGGTGAAAAATTATTGCAGGTGTTTTATGTAGGTGTACACTGAAGGAGAGAGAGAGAGAGAGAGAGAGAGAGAGAGAGAGAGAGAGAGAGGGAAAGACATATAGATAGATAGATAGATGGGTAGAGAGAGAGAGAGAGAGAGAGAGAGAGACAGAGAGAGAGAGAGAGAGAAAGAGGGAAAGACATATAGACAGATAGATAGATAGATAGATGAGAGAGAGAGAGAGAGAGAGAGAGAGAGAGAGAGAGAGAGGGAGGGAAAGACATATAGATAGATAGATAGATAGATAGATGGGTAGACAGACAGACAGAGATTGATAGATAAACAGATTGACAGAGAGAGAGAGAGAGAGAGAGAGAGAGAGAACAGATAGATAAGTAGACAGACAGATAGACAGATATGTAGACAGACACAGAGATAGATAGATAAACAGACTGACAGACAGATATAGGTCGATAGAGATAAATAGACTGCTAGACTGACAGACAGATAGACAGATAAGTAGACTGACAGACAGACAGATAGACAGATCTTCTCCGGGTCGCCTTCACGTGGTGGCACTCATATCATTAAGTCCATAATTACTGAGGGTCATTTACGTAACACCCTTCATTATCAGGTATCATTAGCCTGCATCCCATTTTTGAGAACGCTATCAGCACGCACACAGGGACGCCAAATACTCGTATACTCCATCGTTGTTAAGTCCGCCAAAAATCGTCACAGTTTTGGCGTGTGCATCCCATTTCGCGATTTCAGATTTAGCGATGTGGAGAGGATGGAGTGAGAGACTGACGAGGAGAGTGTATGTGAGTGATGTGGAGGTGGGGAGAGGGAGGGGTAGGCCGAGGATGAGATGGAGGAATGGAGTGGAGAGGTATATGAGAGAGGGGTGTGTGAGCTGGGAGCAGGGCAGTGAAATGGCGGGGGACAGGGCGACATGGAGGCGATTTGTTTTTGGCCACCCATTACGGGATTAAAGTGCCTGGCAATAGATAGACAGACAGATAGAACCCTAAAGTACTCTCGCAGGTTAAGGGAGCTCCCTAACACCTTTTCCTAAGCGATTTATTTTGCCTATTACACCTTGCTTTCCTCTCCAAAGTTACTTAAATCCTTCCAATAAGGTAATGAATCTTCTAGGGCTAGGAATTTATTAGTAAGGTGAGTTTTATTTTGGTACTCCCTAACATCTTTTCCTAAGCGGTTTATTTTGACTATTACACCTTATTTTCCACTACTGTCGTCATGAGTAGTTTCATCAGAGAGAGAGAGAGAGAGAGAGAGAGAGAGACCAAGGATTTGTTATAAAGAGTATTGAGAATAATGCATAGATTTCTCTCTCTCTCTCTCTCTCTCCCTTTCTCTCTCTCTCTCTCTCTCTCTCTCTCTCTCTCTCTCTCTCTCTCTCACTTAAAAGTACATCTTGACACCTCCAAAACACCTCCATCTTTTCCCTCCCTCCTCCTCCTCCTCCTCGTCATTATCTTCCTCTTCCTCTTCTTCCTCCTCCTCCTCCTCCTCTGCACTCACGCCCCAACACACGTACAAAAGCGCACGCACACACGCACGCTCTCTCTCTCTCTCTTTCTCTCTCTCTCTCTCTCTTTCCTGCCACCTGTAGCTAGGACCAGGGGAGGGGAGGGGGGGAGGGGGAGATAAAACAATGAGAGAGAGAGAGAGAGAGAGAGAGAGAGAGAGAGAGAGAGAGAGAGAGAGAGAGTTCTAAATATCCGCATAATTTTCTTCTAATTTGTCCTTTTTCTGTTCGCTCATATTTTCTTTCAGTCCTCTCTCTCTCTCTCTCTCTCTCTCTCTCTCTCTCTCTCTCTCTCTCTCTCTCTCTCTCTCTCTCTCTCTCTCTCTCTCACCAAAACTTATCACGTCTTATTCCTGTTTATCATTTCTCTCTCTCTCTCCCTCTCTCTAATCCACAGGTTTGACACGTGAAGGCATTTTGCAGTGACTCGATTGCGCTTGTACAACACGAGAGAGAGAGAGAGAGAGAGACTAAGCATTTTTCTCCTTACTCTGTTACAAATCTTTGGTCTCTCTCTCTCTCTCTCTCTCTCTCTCTCTCTCTCTCTCTCTCTCCTTTTTCTGGTCTACGAGAGAGTTGGTAGTGAAGTTAGGAGCTTGTAATAGGCCTAGAAGGGTGGGAGGAGGAGGAGGAGGAGGAGGAGGAGCAGGAGGAGGAGAGGCCTAAGCTATTGAGATTTTTGGCTGGGTTGGGTTATTGATGAAGACGATGGAGTAACGGGAGAGAGATGGAGAGAGAGGGAGAGGGGAGGGGAGGGAAGGGAAGGGAAGGGAAGGGAAGGGAAGGGATGGGAAGGGAAGGGAAGGGTAGGGTAGGGAAGGGAAGGGAAGGGAAGGGAAGGGAAGGGAAGTGATGGGAAGGGAAGGGAAGAGAAGTGATGGGAAGGGAAGGGAAGGGAAGAGAAGGGAAGGGAAGGGAAGGGAAGGGAAGGGAAGGGAAGAGAAAAGAGGAGAGGAGGGAAGGGAAGGTAAGGGAAGGGAAGGGAAGAGAACAGAAGGGAAGCGAAGGGAAGGGAAGGGAAGGGAAGGGAAAGGAAGGGAAGAGAAGAGAAGAGAAAAGAAGAGAGGAGAGGAGAGGAAAGGAGGGAAGGGAAAGGGAGAGGAAAAGAGATTGATATACGGTGATAACAGAAAGGAAAAGGACAGAAGAGAGGAAAAGAGGAGAGAGAGAGAGAGAGAGAGAGAGAGAGAGAGAGAGAGAGAGAGAGAGAGAGAGAGAGAGAGAGAGAGAGATGAAAGACGATAAAAGAGGAGGCCGAAAGAAGAGATGAAAAGGGGGAAGAAAGAAATGAAGAGGAAGAGAGGGGAGAAGAGAAGAGGAGGAAGAAGAGGAGAGAGGGGGAGAGAAGAGCATAACGAGAGGAGAGGAGAGAAGAGGATGAAAAGATGAGTGGGGAGAGAACAGAAAGGGGAGAGAAGAGAAGAGCAAGAGAAGAGAAGAAGGGAAGAGAAGAAACAGAGAAGAGATGGCAAGAGAAGAAGACAGAGAAAGACAAGAGGGGAATCACACCAGCCGCGAGCCAATACATATCTAGCGCGGCTCGGAATATGACCTTCACCTTGACCTACTTTCACCATTTTCGAACTCGTCCAAGATTTTCATCCCTACTACACATCTGTAT
This sequence comes from Coenobita brevimanus, assembly GCF_032717465.1. NCBI lineage: Eukaryota > Metazoa > Arthropoda > Malacostraca > Decapoda > Coenobitidae > Coenobita > Coenobita brevimanus. The sequence continues at coordinate 19,308,692 of NC_136988.1, forward strand.
AATATTGTGATGGTATCTTGAGCGGTTGCGAAGTTATTGTGGTAACAGACATACATACAGGGAGACTAACTGGAAATAATACCAGCACCACTATTACGGCAGATAATAAGATGACGCAAGAGAGTATATAAGCTTAAGAGAAAGACGATTTTGATACTCTGCGTACGTCAAAATCTTCAGACGGTTTTTTCCTACTTACGCAAGATGAGCTGTTTCTCTAATCAGCAACCGATTCACCTGAGAGGGCAATTTCCGCTCACCTGTGGGCCAGAGAAAAATTATTATTATTATTTATTATTATTATTATTATTATTATTATTGTAATTATTATTATTATTATTATTATTATTATTATTACTACTACTACTACTACTACCGTTATTGTTATTATTATTACTGATTATTATTATTATTATTATTATTATATATTACTGTTAGTTATTATTATTATTATTATCATTGCCCTTAAAATATAGTTCACAGGTGTCCTAATTCGGGGGGGGGGGGGATTTGGACAGTCCAGAGGAGGTCATAAGCAGAGGGAAAGAGAGACTGAGGAAGCCTGTGGCCCATGAACTATGTGAATTGCAGGGATAGGGAGGGAGATGCAGGACGTTTGGATACCGTGTCATCTCAGTGCCACCCCGTGAAGGCTCCATAGCAAGGAAATGGAGTGAGAGGATGAGATGGTCTATTGATGAGGTGTAGATAGGTGATCCTTTACCTGAGTTCCAGAGCAGGTGTAATTATCCTCCCAGGTGGAATGTGCCTATCCTTTCATCTCTCTCTCTCTCTCTCAAGGCCGAAGAGGAGGGGAGTAAATGGAGAAGAGATAACGACTGAGGGAAGTAAGAAAAAGGTAGGATGGATGGAGGAAGGGGAGAGAGAGAGAGAGAGAGAAACAGTGGGATCTACTTTTAACATAAGAAAACCAGGAACTACATTAATTTTTTTTGTTCCTTTCTTTTTTGTCTCCGGCTGTAACAATAGCAGAAAAGAACAGAGGGGTAAAAAGGCTCTACCCATATCCACCCCTTCCTCTAATACAGCAGGAGACAAGAGTTTGCTTAAAATTTCACCTCTTCTACTTGTCACTTTCCTCTGCTGGCTAATATTCCTAAGCTGAGAGAGGCTTGGTATGTTTCTCTGGCCTAATATTTCACCTCTTCTACTTGTCACTTTCCTCTGCTGGCTAATATTGCTAAGCTGAGAGAGGCTTGGTATGTTTCTCTGGCCTAATATTTCACCTCTTCTACTTGTCACTTTCCTCTGCTGGCTAATATTGCTAAGCTGAGAGAGGCTTGGTATGTTTCTCTGGCCTAATATTTCACCTCTTCTACTTGTCACTTTCCTCTGCTGGCTAATATTGCTAAGCTGAGAGAGGCTTGGTATGTTTCTCTGGCCTAATATTTCACCTCTTCTACTTGTCACTTTCCTCTGCTGGCTAATATTGCTAAGCTGAGAGAGGCTTGGTATGTTTCTCTGGCCTAATATTTCACCTCTTCTACTTGTCACTTTCCTCTGCTGGCTAATATTCCTAAGCTGAGAGAGGCTTGGTATGTTTCTCTGGCCTAATATTTCACCTCTTCCACTTGTCACTTTCCTCTGCTGGCTAATACTGCTAAGCTGAGAGAGGCTTGGTATGTTTCTCTGGCCTAATATTTCACCTCTTCCACTTGTCACTTTCCTCTGCTGGCTAATACTGCTAAGCTGAGAGAGGCTTGGTATGTTTCTCTGGCCTAATATTTCACCTCTTCTACTTGTCACTTTCCTCTGCTGGCTAATATTGCTAAGCTGAGAGAGGCTTGGTATGTTTCTCTGGCCTAATATTTCACCTCTTCTACTTGTCACTTTCCTCTGCTGGCTAATATTGCTAAGCTGAGAGAGGCTTGGTATGTTTCTCTGGCCTAATATTTCACCTCTTCTACTTGTCACTTTCCTCTGCTGGCTAATATTGCTAAGCTGAGAGAGGCTTGGTATGTTTCTCTGGCCTAATATTTCACCTCTTCTACTTGTCACTTTCCTCTGCTGGCTAATATTGCTAAGCTGAGAGAGGCTTGGTATGTTTCTCTGGCCTAATATTTCACCTCTTCTACTTGTCACTTTCCTCTGCTGGCTAATATTGCTAAGCTGAGAGAGGCTTGGCATGTTTCTCTGGCCTAATATTTCACCTCTTCTACTTGTCACTTTCCTCTGCTGGCTAATATTCCTAAGCTGAGAGAGGCTTGGTATGTTTCTCTGGCCTAATATTTCACCTCTTCTACTTGTCACTTTCCTCTGCTGGCTAATATTGCTAAGCTGAGAGAGGCTTGGTATGTTTCTCTGGCCTAATATTTCACCTCTTCTACTTGTCACTTTCCTCTGCTGGCTAATATTGCTAAGCTGAGAGAGGCTTGGTATGTTTCTCTGGCCTAATATTTCACCTCTTCTACTTGTCACTTTCCTCTGCTGGCTAATATTGCTAAGCTGAGAGAGGCTTGGTATGTTTCTCTGGCCTAATATTTCACCTCTTCTACTTGTCACTTTCCTCTGCTGGCTAATATTGCTAAGCTGAGAGAGGCTTGGTATGTTTCTCTGGTCTAATATTTCACCTCTTCTACTTGTCACTTTCCTCTGCTGGCTAATATTGCTAAGCTGAGAGAGGCTTGGTATGTTTCTCTGGCCTAATATTTCACCTCTTCTACTTGTCACTTTCCTCTGCTGGCTAATATTGCTAAGCTGAGAGAGGCTTGGTATGTTTCTCTGGCCTAATATTTCACCTCTTCTACTTGTCACTTTCCTCTGCTGGCTAATATTGCTAAGCTGAGAGAGGCTTGGTATGTTTCTCTGGCCTAATATTTCACCTCTTCTACTTGTCACTTTCCTCTGCTGGCTAATATTGCTAAGCTGAGAGAGGCTTGGTATGTTTCTCTGGCCTAATATTTCACCTCTTCTACTTGTCACTTTCCTCTGCTGGCTAATATTGCTAAGCTGAGAGAGGCTTGGTATGTTTCTCTGGCCTAATATTTCACCTCTTCTACTTGTCACTTTCCTCTGCTGGCTAATATTGCTAAGCTGAGAGAGGCTTGGTATGTTTCTCTGGCCTAATATTTCACCTCTTCTACTTGTCACTTTCCTCTGCTGGCTAATATTGCTAAGCTGAGAGAGGCTTGGTATGTTTCTCTGGCCTAATATTTCACCTCTTCTACTTGTCACTTTCCTCTGCTGGCTAATATTGCTAAGCTGAGAGAGGCTTGGTATGTTTCTCTGGCCTAATATTTCACCTCTTCTACTTGTCACTTTCCTCTGCTGGCTAATATTGCTAAGCTGAGAGAGGCTTGGTATGTTTCTCTGGCCTAATATTTCACCTCTTCTACTTGTCACTTTCCTCTGCTGGCTAATATTGCTAAGCTGAGAGAGGCTTGGTATGTTTCTCTGGCCTAATATTTCACCTCTTCTACTTGTCACTTTCCTCTGCTGGCTAATATTGCTAAGCTGAGAGAGGCTTGGTATGTTTCTCTGGCCTAATATTTCACCTCTTCTACTTGTCACTTTCCTCTGCTGGCTAATATTGCTAAGCTGAGAGAGGCTTGGTATGTTTCTCTGGCCTAATATTTCACCTCTTCTACTTGTCACTTTCCTCTGCTGGCTAATATTGCTAAGCTGAGAGAGGCTTGGTATGTTTCTCTGGCCTAATATTTCACCTCTTCTACTTGTCACTTTCCTCTGCTGGCTAATATTGCTAAGCTGAGAGAGGCTTGGTATGTTTCTCTGGCCTAATATTTCACCTCTTCTACTTGTCACTTTCCTCTGCTGGCTAATATTGCTAAGCTGAGAGAGGCTTGGTATGTTTCTCTGGCCTAATATTTCACCTCTTCTACTTGTCACTTTCCTCTGCTGGCTAATATTGCTAAGCTGAGAGAGGCTTGGTATGTTTCTCTGGCCTAATATTTCACCTCTTCTACTTGTCACTTTCCTCTGCTGGCTAATATTCCTAAGCTGAGAGAGGCTTGGTATGTTTCTCTGGCCTAATATTTCACCTCTTCTACTTGTCACTTTCCTCTGCTGGCTAATATTGCTAAGCTGAGAGAGGCTTGGTATGTTTCTCTGGCCTAATATTTCACCTCTTCTACTTGTCACTTTCCTCTGCTGGCTAATATTGCTAAGCTGAGAGAGGCTTGGTATGTTTCTCTGGCCTAATATTTCACCTCTTCTACTTGTCACTTTCCTCTGCTGGCTAATATTGCTAAGCTGAGAGAGGCTTGGTATGTTTCTCTGGCCTAATATTTCACCTCTTCTACTTGTCACTTTCCTCTGCTGGCTAATATTGCTAAGCTGAGAGAGGCTTGGTATGTTTCTCTGGCCTAATATTTCACCTCTTCTACTTGTCACTTTCCTCTGCTGGCTAATATTGCTAAGCTGAGAGTGGCTTGGTATGTTTCTCTGGCCTAATATTTCAACTCTTATAATTGTCACTTTCCTCTGCTGGCTAATATTGCTAAGCTGAGAGAGGCTTGGTATGTTTCTCTGGCCTAATATTTCACCTCTTCTACTTGTCACTTTCCTCTGCTGGCTAATATTGCTAAGCTGAGAGAGGCTTGGTATGTTTCTCTGGCCTAATATTTCACCTCTTCTACTTGTCACTTTCCTCTGCTGGCTAATATTGCTAAGCTGAGAGAGGCTTGGTATGTTTCTCTGGCCTAATATTTCACCTCTTCTACTTGTCACTTTCCTCTGCTGGCTAATATTGCTAAGCTGAGAGAGGCTTGGTATGTTTCTCTGGCCTAATATTTCACCTCTTCTACTTGTCACTTTCCTCTGCTGGCTAATATTGCTAAGCTGAGAGAGGCTTGGTATGTTTCTCTGGCCTAATATTTCACCTCTTCTACTTGTCACTTTCCTCTGCTGGCTAATATTGCTAAGTTGAGAGAGGCTTAGTATGTTTCTCTGGCCTAATATTTCACCTCTTCTACTTATCACTTTCCTCTGCTGGCTAATATTCCTAAGCTGAGAGAGGTTTGGTGTGTTTCTCTGCCCTAATATTTCATAATATTTCACCTCTTCTACTTGTCACTTTCCTCTGCTGGCTAATATTGCTAAGCTGAGAGAGGCTTGGTATGTTTCTCTGGCCTAATATTTCACCTCTTCTACTTGTCACTTTCCTCTGCTGCTAATATTGCTAAGCTGAGAGAGGCTTGGTATGTTTCTCTGGCCTAATATTTCACCTCTTCTACTTGTCACTTTCCTCTGCTGGCTAATATTGCTAAGCTGAGAGAGGCTTGGTATGTTTCTCTGGCCTAATATTTCACCTCTTCTACTTGTCACTTTCCTCTGCTGGCTAATATTCCTAAGCTGAGAGAGGCTTGGTATGTTCCTCTGGCCTAATATTTCACCTCTTCTACTTGTCACTTTCCTCTGCTGGCTAATATTGCTAAGCTGAGAGAGGCTTGGTATGTTTCTCTGGCCTAATATTTCACCTCTTCTACTTGTCACTTTCCTCTGCTGGCTAATATTGCTAAGCTGAGAGAGGCTTGGTATGTTTCTCTGGCCTAATATTTCACCTCTTCTACTTGTCACTTTCCTCTGCTGGCTAATATTGCTAAGCTGAGAGAGGCTTGGTATGTTTCTCTGGCCTAATATTTCACCTCTTCTGCTTGTCACTTTCCTCTGCTGGCTAATATTGCTAAGCTGAGAGAGGCTTGGTATGTTTCTCTGGCCATAGATGATTCTCTCTGATATGATGCGTCAGGGAGGAAAGTGACGGATATGCTTTAGTGAATAGTGAGAAAACTTTTGTAGCTCACTGTACATTTTGAGGCGGAAAAGGAAGAAGAAAGGTGGGTTGGAGTGGAACAAAAGGTGTGTGTGTGTGTGTGTGTGTGTGTGTGTGTGTGTGTGTGTGTGTGTGTGTGTGTGTGAGAGAGAGAGAGAGAGAGAGAGAGAGAGAGAGAGAATGGAGGCGGAAAAGGGAGAAAATGGGAAAGTGGAAAGCAAAATGAGAGAGAGAGAGAGAGAGAGAGAGAGAGAGAGAGAATGGAGGCGGAAAAGGGAGAAAATGGGAAAGTGGAAAGCAAAATGAGAGAGAGAGAGAGAGAGAGAGAGAGAGAGAGAGAGAGAGAGAGAGAGAGAGAGAGAGAGAGAGAATGGAGGCGGAAAAGGGAGAAAATGGGAAAGTGGAAAGCAAAATGAGAGAGAGAGAGAGAGAGAGAGAGAGAGAGAGAGTCAGCATAATGGTTAGATGGAGGGCCTGGTAGAAATCAGACCTAATTAGGGTGAGGCAGGTATGGTGAGGCAGGCAGGTAGGAATGTGAGGAGGTAGGGTGAGGCAGGTAGGAAGGTGAGGCAGGTAGGGTGAGGCAGACAGGATGAGGCATGTAGAGTGAGGTTGGTAAGTAGATGAGGCAGGCAGGTGAGGCAGGTAGAAAATCTTACCATATGAGAGAGAGAGAGAGAGAGAGAGAGAGAGAGAGAGAGAGAGAGAGAGAGAGAGAGAGAGAGAGGTAATGAAATAGTCAGCGAGAGACAGAAAGCGACTTAGTGGACAAGTGTGAGAAAATAAAAGAGAGTGAGTGAGTGAGTGAGTGAGTGCGTGTGTGAGTAAGTGAGTGAGTAAGCGAGTGAGTGTGTGAGTGAGTGGGTGGGTGAGTGAGTGGGTGGGTGAGTGAGTGAGTGAGTGGGTGAGTGAGTGAGTGGGTGGGTGAGTGAGTGAGTGAGTGAGTGAGTGGGTGAGTGAGTGAGTGAGTGAATGAGTGAGTGAGTGAGTGAGTAGGTGGGTGAGTGAGTGAGTGGGTGGGTGAGTGAGTGAGTGAGTGAGTGGGTGAGTGAGTGAGTGAGTGAGAGAGAATGACTGAGAAACTTAATGAGACTAATTGCAGAATACCTGAGAGAGCAAGGTCGGTGTGTGTGTGTGTGTGTGTGTGTGTGTGTGTGTGTGTGTGTGTGTGTGTGTGTGTGTGTGTGTGTGTGTGTGTGTGTGTGTGTGTGTGTGTGTGTGTGTGTGTGTGTGTGTGAGAGAGAGAGAGAGAGAGAGAGAGAGAGAGAGAGAGAGAGAGAGAGGTGCATTTTTTAAGCCTTAACACCCACCAGCAAGGCAGTGAAAATATCAGAATGCCAAAATGATACTGCCTCACCCTGCCTCACCCTGCCTCACTCTGCCACACTCCTGCCTCACTCCTGCCTCACCCTTCATCACTCACTCACACCTTTACTATACCTACTCTGCTCTTCGGTCTTTTGTTCCCTACCCCACTCTTTACTACTACTACTATTACTACTCTCTCTCTCTCCCCTTATCTCCTCACCTCTCCCCTGCCTCTCCCTCTCCTCTCCCTCCCTGCCTTCGTTAATATATGTCTATCCGTCACAATCTCTCTCTCTCTCTCTCTCTCTCTCTCTCTCTCTCTCTCTCTCCTATTAGGGTAAGATTACCAATTAATGAACAGATTATTCGTGATCCAGGGACCTCTCTCTCTCTCTCTCTCTCAATCTATCTATCTATCTATCTATGTACTCGCAGTTCACTTCGACAAATAGGAAAAGGAAAATTGATCCATTATTTATAAAATGTCCAAGTGGGGCCAAAAGTGTTGCGTATTCCCAGTAAATAATCTATCTATCTATTGCCAGACGTCTTAATCCCGTAAGGGGTGGCCACAAAGAAATCGCCTCCACGTCGCCCTGTCCCCCGCCATTTCACTGCCCTGCTCCCAACTCACACCCCCCTCTCTCATATACCTCGCCACTCCAGCCCTTCATCTCATCCTCGGCCTCCCCCTCCCTCTCCCTCCCTCCACCTCATTCCCATACACTCTCCTCGTCAGTCTCTCACCCTCCATCCTCTCCACATGGCCAAATACAGAATAATAATACCATATATATATTTTTTTTTCGGGGAATGGCCTTGTCCGTTCGCCCCTTACTAGTAATTTTCCCACTGGAGGTGTTTCACTCCCGTAGACTTTAACGACTTAGCGAAACATAACACTACACAATACCTCACCACACTACACCACACTACACTACACTACACCACACCACACCACACTACACCACATCACACCACAAAATTAACTCCCCACACCACACCACATTACATGATATTCCCTCCCCACACCACACCACACCACACCACACCACACCACACTACATGATATTCACTCCCCACACTACACAATACCTCACCACACCACACCACACCACCACAACACACCACATAAAATTAACTCCCCACACCACACCACATTACACAAAATTCACTCCCCACACCACACCACATCACACATCACACCATACCACACACCACACCACACTACACTACACCACACCACACCACTTAAAATTAACTCCCACACCACACCACACCTCATCACATTACATGAAATTCACTCCCCACACCACACCACACCACACCATACCACACCACACTACCCTACACCACATAAAATTAACTCCCCACACCACACCACATTACATAAAATTCACTCCCCACACCTCACTACACCACACCACACTTCATTACACCACACCACATAAAATGAACTCCCCACACCACACCACACCATACCACACCACACCACATAAAATTAACTCCCCACACCACACCACACCTCACCACACCACACCACATAAAATTAACTCCCCACACCACACCACATTACATGATATTCACTCCCCACACCACACCACACCATACCACATCACACTACACCACACCACACTACACCACACCACATAAAATTAACTCCCCACACCACACCACATTACATGATATTCACTCCCCACACCACACCACACCACACAACATCACACCACACCGTATCACACCACACCGTATCACACCACACCACATCACACCACACCACACCACACCACACCACACCATACCACACCACACCACACCATACCACACCACACCACACCACACCACACAACAACCAATAACCACAAAAAATGACAACAACAATAACAGCAAAAACAACAACTAATAAAAACAATAACAACAAATGCATTTTCTCACTCTCTCTCTCTCTCTCTCTCTCTCTCTCTCTCCACAGTGGTCGACTCCGCGGCAACTCACACCAAAAATTCATCTCTTCTAATTAACTTGGCCACCTCTCTCTCTCTCTCTCTCTCTCTCTCTCTCTCTCTCTGGGTAGAATAAAGGGAGGGGAAGTTTGTGGCTCAATTAGATATTCGACAGGTTGGTGGGTCGTAGAGAGAGAGAGAGAGAGAGAGAGAATGAAGGTTATGAAAAAATGTCCTCATCTTACCAAACAACAGAGTAACACTACAAATATGATGCTAGTCACGAAGAAGTGCTATGGAAAGATTGTAGAACCGCAGCACTCACTCTACCACTGAGCCACGTGAAATAAGCAGCAAAAGGACGAAAATCTAGGCCAGGTTAAGGTGAAGCTCCTATGACCCACTCAGCTTAACAAAATCGTCCGTTACAAGGAGGTTAAAATGCTAGACTTCCTCCCACCATGAAGGGGTTGGTGGTGAATATGATATACTTAGGATCATATTGTGAGTTATATGGTTACATTTCACTACTACTACCACTACTTTCTACCACTTCACTACCACCACATCTCTCCACCACCACCACCACCACATCTCTCCACCACCACCACAACCACACCTCTCCACCACCACCACCATCACACCTCTCCACCACCACCACCACACCTCACTACCACCACCACCACACCTCACCACCACCACCACCACCACACCACCACCACCACCACCACCACCACCACACCACCACCACCACCACCACCACCACACCACCACCACCACACCTCACCACCACCACCACCACCACCACCACCACACCTCACCACCACCACCACCACACCTCACCACCACCACCACACCACCACCACCACACCACCACCACCACACCACCACACCACCACCACCACCACCACACCACCACAACCACACCTCTCCACCACCACCACCATCACACCTCTCCACCACCACCACCACCACACCTCACTACCACCACCACACCACCACCACCACACCACCACCACCACCACACCACCACCACCACCACCACACCACTTACCACTGACAAGAGAGTAAATATCCCACACATTTTTCCTTCTCTTTTCTCTCTCTTTTGACTTTGTTTTTTATGTCTTTTTTGAACTGGCTTTATTTTCTCTCTCTCACTTTCTCTCACTTTATTTCTCACATCTTTCTCTCTGAATTGGCTGACATTTTTCGTCCTCCTTTCCAGAGAGAGAGAGAGAGAGAGAGAGAGAGAGAGACAGACAGACAGACAGACAGACAGACAGACAAATTTCCTATTATCTTCCCCTACTCTCTAACTGTCTGGTTGGAATAATAATAATAAAAATAATAATAATAATAATAATAATAATAATAATAAAAATGACAAAAATAATAACAATAATAATAATAATAATAATAATAATAATAACAATAACAATAATAAGCATGACAACAAAAATAATAATAAAAACAACAATAATAATAATAATAAAAATAATAATAATAATAATGATAATAATAATAATAAAAATGACAAAAATAACAATAATAATAATAATAATAATAATAATGATAATAAAAACAACTATAATAATAATAATGAAAATAAGAATAACAACAACAATAATAATAATAATAATAATTATAATAATAATAATAATAACAATAATAATAATAATAATAATAACAGACTTAATTAACCTTTATTAACGTGGATTTACCCAGGACGACTTAATGACCTCCCAAATTAATGACCTTGACCTAAATGACCTCTAATTAGACACGTAATAAGTAGGGTGATTATTTTGCTAAT
>NC_136988.1:19324510-19329510 GCF_032717465.1 Coenobita brevimanus
AGTGCTACGGCGAGGATATAGAGCCACAGTATTTTCATGAGAGGCACATTATATATTTAGCACATAGTCGGACATTTCCAGACATTTTTAGCACATACTTAGCACATCTACAGCACACTTAGTACATCTACAGCACACTTAGTACATTTAAGCACATATTTAGCACATCTGAGCACATTTTTTTTTTTTTGCACATCTGAGCACATTTTAGCACATTCTTAGCACATCTGAGCACAATGTTAGTACATTTAAGCACCTATTTAGCACATTTTTAACAAATTTGAGCACACTGTTAGTACATTTAAGCACATATTTAGCACATTTTTAGCAAAATTCAGCACTTTTTATCACACGAGCACAATTCTTTAGCACACCAGAGCACATTTCAGTACATCCTAGCCCCATTGAAAGACCCATTTTAGGAGCCAACTTTAGGGAACTTCACCTTAATTTTAGGAGTTTTTGAGAGAGAGAGAGAGAGAGAGAGAGAGAGAGAGAGGCTGGAGGGGGAAAAGAAAAAAGGGATGATGGTTCAAGGCTGAGAGAGAGAGAGAGAGAGAGAGAGAGAGAGAGAGAGAGAGAGAGAGAGAGAAACTGTATAGTATTGGACGACAAGATTCAGGTTAAGTAGAGCTAAAGGGGCGATGGTGGTAGTTGTGGTAGCGATGGTGGTAGTTGTAGCGATGGTGGTAGTTGTGGTTAGGGATGGTGGTAGTTGTGGTAGGGATGGTGGTAGTGGTAGCGATGGTGGTAGTCGTGGTGGCGATGGTGGTAGTCGTGGTGGCGATGGTGGTAGTCGTGGTGGCGATGGTGGTAGTTGTGGTAGCGATGGTGGTAGTGATGGTGGTAGTTGTGGTAGCGATGGTGGTAGTTGTGGTAGCGATGGTGGTAGTTGTGGTAGCGATGGTGGTAGTTGTGGTAGCGATGGTGGTAGTTGTTAAAAAAACACTATACTCCTTTCACATTAACGTGGCCCAGATTTTCGTCCTTTTGCAGCTTATTTCACGTAGCTCAGTGGCAGAAAAGTTGCTACGTCTTTACATTCTTTTTCATTGCACTTCTTCGTGACTAGCATCATATTCTAGCGTTTGTCATAGATATAAATAGACAGATATAAATAGACTGATATTAGATAGATATATAGATAGATACAAATTTCTCTCAACTCCCTCCCTATACCCCAACAGGACTGACAGATAGATAGATAGACAGACAGATAGATAGATAGATAGACAGACAGATAGACAGAGGGATAGATAGAAAGATAGATGGAAATGTCCCTCCTCTCCCTCCCTATCCCCCAACAGGACTGACTGATAGATAGATAGATAGATAGATAGATAGACAGAAAGACAGACAGACACATACAGATAGATACACAGGTAGATAGATATGTCCCTCCTCCCTACCCCCAAAAAACCACATTAAGCCTGCAGTGCACTGGGTTCACGTTCACTTGAGCTGGGGCAACAAAACAACATAGAACAAACAAACAAACAAACAAACACACAGACAAACAAACAAACAACAGTATGCAATCACGTGCAAATGCGCGGTCAGTCAACTCGTGAAATACTTATGCAACATTCTCTCTCTCTCTCTCTCTCTCTCTAGCAATCAGTTTACAAGAACTTGTGTTTGTGTAGTAACTTGTGCAACATTAACCTCTCTCTCTCTCTCTCTCTCTCTTCGGGGGAGGTGGTGGCTGAATCGGTAGAGAGGCGGCCTGCAGTCCTAATGGGCCCAGGATCGAATCCCGGCTGGGGCAGGGAACAGTTTAAGGATTTGAATTTCCTAAAAGCAGACTTTACTGATCTACCAGACGACCCGCCGACATGTCGTAAAAATACCCCCGCTAATACCAATACACCAGTCCTGTATGAGACAGCCCTAGCATGTATTCAATATGGACGGTGGGTGTTGTAAAAATACCCCCGCTAATACCACTACACCAGTCCTGTATGAGACAGCCCTAGCATGTATTCAATATGGACGGTGGGTGTTAGTGCCATAAAAATATCCCCGCTAATACCAATACACCAGTCCTGTATGAGACAGCCCTAGCATGTATTCAGTATGGACGGTGGGTGTTAGTGCCATAAAAATACCCCCGCTAATACCAATACACCAGTCCTGTATGAGACAGCCCTAGCATGTATTCAGTATGGACGGTGGGTGTTAGCGCCGAAGTGGTGACATGTGGAGGTGTAGGACTACTGGGCCTTGGGATAGGTCACTGCCCCCGAGAAATAGGCCCTGAAGCCTTTGCACAGAGTCGAACACGTAAAAAAAAATAATTACGTAACACTCGTGGTAATTACGTATAATCAGCCTGCATCCCGTATTACAGAAAGCAGTTAGCAGCCATACAGGTGGGCCAGGAACGTCCCTATCTATCTATCTGTCTATCTATTGCCAGACGCCTTAATCCCGTAAGGGGTGGCCACAAACAAATCGCCTCCATGTCGCCCTGTCCCCCGCCATTTCACTGCCCTGCTCCCAGCTCACACCCCTCTCTCATATACCTCTCCACTCCATCCCTCCATCTCATCCTTGGCCTCCCCTTGCCTCTCCCCCCCTCCACCTTACTCACATACACTCTCCTCGTCAGTCTCTCGCTCTCCATCCTCTCCACGTCGCTAAATACATTGAAAAAAAAAAAAAAATTGAGTATGCGTCTCACAATGCAAGTTCACGTTTACTATACAATACATAGATTTATAGATACAGATGTGATTTGAACTTAAAGCTACTTCTTCTGTCGCTAACTGATATTGATGTGGTGGTGGTGGTAGTGGTGGCTTGGTACAGTGGCGTTTAAGGGTGCACATCCCAGCCTGCCTCACCACACTGCCTCACCTACCTCTCTCTCTCTCTCTCTCCATTTCTTTCCTCCCTTCCTCCCTCCCTCCCTCCTTCCCTTCCTCCATCAATGTCTCTCCCCTTCCCAATCTCCCTTCCTCTCACCTCAACCTTCCTCCCTCCCTCCCTCCCTCCCTCCCTCCCTCTCCGTTCCACATCAATCTCTTTCCTCCTTTTCTGCCAGCCCGTCTCTCCCACTCATGTCAAACTCTCCCTTCTTTCCCTCCTCCTCCTCCCTCCCTCCCTCCTGTTTCCTCTCCTACCCTACCTACCTAACTTCCATCTTCCCTTTAATCTCTCTCTCTCTCTCTCTCTTCTTGACCCCCCTCTTTCCTTCTCTCTCCTCCTCTTCCTTTCTACATCCCTTCTTCCCTCCCTCCCTTCGCCCTTCTCTTGGTTACCTCCCTTCCTCTTTCTCTCTCTCTCTCTCTCTTTCCTTCTCTCTCCTCCTCCATTCTTGCCTCCCTCCCTTCACCCTTCTCTTGCTTACCTCCCTTCCTATCTCCCTCCCTCCCTCTCTTTTTCTCTTTCTTTCACATTTTCTCTCTCCTTCCCTCCCTTCCTCTCTCCCTCCCTACCTTCCTTCTTCCATCTTCCTTCCCTCTCTTCCTCTCTCACCTCTTCTCTCCCTTTCACACTTTCTCTCTCCCTCCCTACCTTCCTTCCTTCATCTCCCTTCCCTCCCTTTCCCACTCATCTCGTCTCTCTCTTTCATATTTTTCTCTCCCTCGTCACCTTCTTCCTCCCTCCCTCCCTACCTTCGCTTCTCCCTCCTTCCCTCCCTTCTCCCTCCCTCCCATCTTCCCTTTCCCCTTCTCCCCAATCTGTTTTCATCTCATCTCAACCTGCCTCCCTCTTTTCCTCCCTTCCTCCCAGCCTCCCTTCCTCCCTCCCTCCCTTCCGTCTTATCTTCGCGCCTCTCACCCTCTCCTTCGCAGTACACTCTTTTTTCCTTCCATATTTTCCCCTCCACCAAGCTACTCCCTCCTCTCTCTCTCTCTCTCTCTCTCTCCTTCGTTCCTTTCTCCACTCATATTATTTTTTTTTATATATTTTTTATTCATAATTTCTGTTCCTTCCTTTTCTCATCGCTCACTAACACGGCCTTACGCCTTTGTGTGTCCGGAGTGACGTGAAAATTACTAAGCATTTATCTTTCACCTGAGAGAGAGAGAGAGAGAGAGAGAGAGAGAGAGAGAGTGTAATAAAGCTGGTTGTCCAAAAAATATTCCTTTATTTTCATCTATGCATCAAAAATACTACTCTCAACGGATTAAATGGAAAATATTACGAATTAATATTATATGAGGCTGGGTTAATGCTCTCTCTCTCTCTCTCTCTCTCTCTCTCTCTCTCCTCTCGTCTCCTTTATCCTACCTACCTACTTACCTTCCTACCTACCTACCTCTTCCTTTATCTGACGTCTTTACACTCTTATTTACCTACCTACTTACCTACTCACCTACCTACCTACAGCACCTTCCTTTTTACCCCTCCTTCATTTCTCACTCCCTTCCTTCCTTCTTTTCAGTATTTCTCTTCCTTCTTCCTTTTTTCCTTCCTCTCCAACTACTTACCTTATTTCCTCCCCCCGATCCTACCTACCTACCCACGAACCTACCAATGTTCCTACCTACCTTCCACTTTTCACCTGCCTATCTACCTACTCTACCTCCCTACCTACTTTACCTACCTACCTACCTACCTACCTTTAACTTTTCACCTCGTCCTAGCACTACTAAATCCTCATCTACTTACCTGCCTACCTACCTGGATTCCTCACTACCTGTCAATCAACTTACCTGCCTACCTACCTACCTACTTTCCATCCTTCCTTTCCCTCTTCGTTTCCTTCCTTCCTTTCATCCATCCATCCTTCCCTCCATCTCTCCTCCCTCCCTTCCTTCCTGTCTCCCTGACTCCCTCTCTCCTTCTTCCCTCCTTCCTCCCTCCCTCCTCCTTCCTCCCTCTCATCTTCCCTTCCTTCCTTTCATCCATCCATCCTTCCACCCTTCCCTTTACCTCTTCCTCCCTCCCTCCTTCCCTCCATCCTTCCCTCCTGTCTCCCTGACTCCCTCCCTCGTTCTTCCCTCCTTCCTCCCTCCCTTCTTTCCTTCCTTCCATCCATCTATCCATCC
>NC_136988.1:19344510-19349510 GCF_032717465.1 Coenobita brevimanus
GGTTGTGTGATAGTATTGGAGCAGCAACACAAACAAACCACACAACAGCAATACATGCAATACAACTTCCATCACTGTATTACTCTGACTGCAATACATACCCTAGCCCTGCCCTGTCCTGCCTTGCCCTGCCCTACCCTACCTTACCCTACCCTACCCAACCCAACCCTGCCCTGCCCAACCAAACCCTACCCTACCCTACCAAACCCTACCCTACTCAATCCAACCCTACCCAATCCAATCCAACCCTACCCTACCCTACCCTACCCTACCCTACCCAACCCAACCCAACCCAGCCCTACCCTACCCTACCTTACCCAACCCTGCCCTGCCTTGCCCTGCCCTGCCCTGCCCTGCCCTGCCCTCTCATCACCCCTGCCTCTCCCCTACATTACCAGCAAAAATATATGCAGGGGAGGGGAGAGGCTTGGAAAACTGCACACTGCCAGGCATTACGTAATTTCCAGGGATGTGTGTGTGTGTGTGTGTGTGTGTGTGTGTGTGTGTGTGTGTGTGTGTGTGTGTGTGTGTGAACGGAGAGGAGAGGAGAGGAGGGGATAGGAGAGGAGAGGAGAGGAGAGAGGAGGGTAAATAAGCAGAAAGAGAGACGAGGAAAGAGGATGGGAGAGAGGAAGAGGGAGGAGAGAAGATGGAAGAAGGGAGGAGATGAGAGAAGTGAAGTGCAGGAAAAGAAATAAGAGTGAAAAGACTCGAGGAAAGAATCATTGAAGAAAGAGGAGAGGAGAGGAGAGGAGAGGAGAGGGACAAGGAGAGAAGGAAAGAAGGGGGTAGGGTATACGAAGAGAAAAATGCTGGCTAATTTTCAGGAAAGTATGTGTGTTAGGAGAGAGAGAGAGAGAGAAGACTGGTGGATTTAGAGAAGAAAAAGAGGGATAAAGAGAAGAGATTGAGATGAGAAAATTAATATGAAAAGGATAATGAAATGAAATACAAAGAGAAAGAGAAAAGGGAAAATGAGAGAGAGAGAGAGAGAGAGAGAGAGAGAGAGAGAGAGAATGTTAAAGCGTGCTATCTAACCAAACCCAAGCCTTAGTTTGCATGAATTAAAGATGAGAGAGAGAGAGAGAGAGAGAGAGAGAGAGAGAGAGAGAGAGAGAGAGAGAGAGAGAGAGAGAGAGAGAATCACCATGGGAAATTATGCAGGCAATTTTTATTTTTTTTTTACATCGACTCAGCCACAGAAACTTATGAATCTGGAGGAGGAGGAGGAGGAGGAGGAGGAGGAGGAGGAGGAGGAGGAGGAGGAGGAGGAGGAGGAGGAGGAGGAGGAGGAGGAGAAGAAGAAGAAGAAGAAGAAGAAGAAGAAGAAGAAGAAGATGAAGATGATGATGATGATGATGATGATGATGATGATGATGATGATGGAGAGAGAGAGAGAGAGAGAGAGAGAGAGAGAGAGAGAGAGAGAGAGAGAAACCTCAACACGTGTGCAAGCAGCTCAGAATCGCTTTAAGATTTTGGCTGAGAGAGAGAGAGGAAGTGTTGAAGGTCCCCTCTCTCTCTCTCTCTCTCTCTCTGGTGGCTTGGTGGGTATGGCAGTGTGGGAATGGGTATGGGTTCGATTTTACATATTTTCTCTGACATATAAAACTGGAAAAATTAAATTGGAACTCATTATTATTATTTTTTGGGAAAATTAAAAAGGAAAGATTCATATTATATTTTCAAAAAGGAGGGAAAGATTATATTATGGATTATGGTAACCTTCTCGAAATTGTAACACTGGATTTTGAAGATAGCGAAGATTTTATAAGTACTGCACTTGCCACACCTACTTAAAATAAAAAGGGAATTAATTTGTTATACCTAAATGACCTGTACTTATCTATCTATCTATCGATCTATTTTACTGAATTACAGATTATAATTATTTGTTATTACTGTAGTTTCCTGATCTTTACTCGTGTTCCTCCCTCCCTCCTTCCTTCCTTCCTTTCTTCCCTCCTTCATTCTTTCCCTTCTTCCTTCCTTTCTTCCCTCATGCCTTCTCCTTTCTTCCTTCCTTTCTGCCTCTCTCCTTCCTTCCTTTCTTCCCTCCTTCCTTCCTTCCCTCATTCCTTCTGTTCTTCCCTCCTTCCTTCTTCTCTTCCCATCTATCTTTCTAGCCTTATTCCTTCTTGCCTCTCTCTCTCTCTCTCTCTCTCTCTCTCTCTCTTCCTTTATCTCGCCCATTCTTCCGACTTCCTTTTTCTTCCTTCCTTCCTTCCTCCCTCTCTCCCTCCCTCCTTTTTTTCTTCCTTCCCTCCTTCCCTCCATCCTTCCTCTTTTGCTCTTTTCCTTATTTGAATTTCACTCTTCTCTCCTCCTCTCTTCCCCTCCTCTCTGTCTTCCTAAACGTCCCATGAAAGTCGCGGATGATGAAGACTACTGGGAGAGAGAGAGAGAGAGAGAGTGTGTGTGTGTGTGTGTGTGTGTGTGTGTGTGTGTGTGTTCTGTGTCTGTGTGTGTGTGTGTGTTCTGTGTCTGTGTGCGCGCGTGTGTAAAAACAAGCTTCCAATGCAAACTTGACAGGATGGTCGGAATTGGGTCTAAAACAGACCCACATTTCAACTGTACTCTGACCACTAATTCTCCCATTCCTTGCATGGCCACGAATTCTTATACTAGAGTTGTCCCGAGCAACGTGGGGTCATGGTAGGTCGCCAGGTACAACAGGGAGGCCCCACACAAGACACACGACACACACACACACACACACACACACACACACACACACACACACACACACACTCTCTCTCTCTCTCTCTCTCAGCACATGATGCAGATTGTTAGTAACTGGTAATACACACACACACACACACACACACACACACACACACACCTGCGTCAAAAAAAGTTATATACTCCATTAGAAGGTGCGAACCCGGGTCTTTTGAAGCTTCGACACCCCTTTCGAAACACCCAGAACTTTGCAATTGACTAAAAAAGGTGCAATTTCGAGAGAGAGAGAGAGAGAGAGAGAGAGAGAGAGAGAGAGAGAGAGAGAGAGAGAGAGAGAGAGAGAGAGAGAGAGAGAGATGAAAAAGTTAAGTTGGAAAAAGTTTCATCCGTGAAAGAGAATTTGGGGGAAAGTTGAGAGAGAGAGAGAGAGAGAGAGAGAGAATGGGAGTATTAGTCGTGTGTGTGTGTGTGTGTGTGTGTGTGTGTGTGTGTGTGTGTGTGTGTGTGTGTGTGTGTGTGTTTCGCCTTTCCTTTCCCCGTCAATTAAAGGAAGTTTGAGTAGCGTAAAATCAGTCGAAAATATTAAATATAAAAACTTAGGTCGGGTTAGGTCAGGTTAGGTCAGATTAGGTGAGGCTGGGTCATGTCACTAATCCTGCCATAACGCATGACCTTCCTCCATTATCAGTACGTAGAGATGTTGCTTCTTTTGAATTATTTTATCGATATTTTTACCGTAAGTGCTCTGATCAACTGGCTTCAAATGTGCCTCCCCTTCACATTTTCTCCTCAAATACTCGGGCAGGTGAGAGCGCCCATGAACTCATACTCTCTTCCCCGCAATGCACACCCTCTGCTTATCACACTGTCTTCCCCGCAATGCACACCCTCTGCTTATCACACTGTCTGCCCAGCAATGCACACCCTCTGCTTATCACACTGTCTGCCCCGCAATGCACAACCTCTGCTTATCACACTGTCTGCCCCGCAATGCACAACCTCTGCTTATCAAAATTCATTTATCCCCAGAACTACTACTACTGTTACTACTACTACTACTACTACTACTACTACTACTACTACTACTACTACTATACTACTACTACTATGGAATTATTCACTTTCTGGCAACTGCTTCCCACACACAATAAATCCACTTCCATTTATATCCAATTGTTATGAATATTTTATGAATGGAGGAGGCCTTTAAGCACAGGCAAATATTTTTTTATTTCCTTTTTCGTTCACTGTCTTTTAAAAAGGAAAAAGTTAAGGTCAAGCAAGGTCAGATTAGATAAGATTAAGTCAGGCTGGGTCAGATTAGATATGATTAAGTCAGGCTGGGTCAGATTAAATAAGATTAAATCAGGTAAGGTCAGATTAGATAAGATTAAGTCAGGTAAGGTCAGATTAGATAAGATTAGGTCAGGCTGGGTCAGATTAGATAAGATTAAGTCAGGCTGGGTCAAATTAGATAAGATTAAGTCAGGCTGGGTCAGATTAGATAAGATTAGGTCAGGTAAGGTCAGATTAGATAAGATTAAGTCAGGCAAGGTCAGATTAGATAAGATTAAGTCTGGCTGGGTCAGATTAGGTCAGCAGCCAGGCCCTCAGGAGTGAAGCCATGTGAAAAATTGATGAAGGGGAGGGAAGATGAGGACTGATTGGCCAGGTCACCTTTAGGGGGTTTAGCCCAAGCCACATGAGGTCAATCACGTCACGTCAGGTCACCCATGTCACGTCAGGTCACCCGTCACGTCAGGTCACCCGTCACGTCAAACGTCATGTCAGGTCAACAATGTCAGGTCTCCCATGTCACGTCAGGTCACCCATGTCACGTCAGGTCACCCGTCACGTCGTCACCCACGTCAGGTCAGGTCAGGTTAGGTCATGTCATGTCAACCATTATATGGATTTATATAACACAGACGAGGGCAGCAAGGTGTTATCAGCAAAGTAAATCGCTTAGGATAAGGTGTTAGGGAGCTTCCTTAACCAACGAGAATAATGAATAATGATAATTGAAGTTAGTATTCTTGTCGGTTATGGAAGCTCCCTAACACCTTTTCCAAAGCGATTTATTTAATGCTCCTCACTATCCTCTTCTGTGTCATTAAAGTCACTCAAATGCCACTATTCTCAAAGAAATAACACTGAAACTAATATTAGCCAGCCATAGTCAAAAATAAATCGCTGAGGAAGAGGTGTTAGGTAGCTTCTTTAACCGATAAGCATGTGGACCAAAGGAGGATGTTAATGACGTCTGTCTTGATTAGGCTGAGTCCAATCAGAGGAGGCTCAGGTAGTGACGGCAGGTG
>NC_136988.1:19384510-19389510 GCF_032717465.1 Coenobita brevimanus
TTCCCTCCCTCCATACCTTGAATTCCTCTCAAACTTGTTCCTCACTGCTCTCTCTCTCTCTCTCTCTCTCTCTCTCTCTCTCTCTCTCTCTCTCTCACTACTACTACCACCACTACTACTACTACCACTACCACCACCACTACTACTACCACTACCACCACCACTACTACTACTACCACCACCACCACCACTACTACCACCACCACCACTACTACTACCACTACCACCACCACTACTAATACTACCACCACCACCACCACCACCACTACCACCACCACCACTACTGCTACTACTACCACCACCACTACTACTACTACTACCACCACCACCACTACTGCTACTACTACCACTACCACCACCACCACTACTACTACTACTACTACTACTACCACTACTACTACTACCACTACTACTACTACTACCACTACTATCACTACCACCACCACCACTACTACTACTACTACTACTACTACTACTACCACCACCACCACCACCACTACAACTACTACCACTACTACACATCCTGGTACTGAAGGGGTTAATGAACACCGTATCTAACCCTTCCACTTTAACCAATGGAGGTTATAATGACGTAATGAATGACGTAATAGAAATGAATGACGTCAATATCGTTAGAAAACAGAACGAATGAAATTAAAATGACGTAATGAATGACGCAATAAATGTAATTAACGTCAGAAAAAAGCAAAATTACAAAATGACGCAATAAAATGATGTTAAATGACGTATTAAATGACGCAATACGGTATGCCAATATATGACGCAATAGTGACGTATTAAATGACGTATTATATGACGTACCCGTATTTAATGACGTAATAAAATGGCATTAAATGGCGTATTAAAATGACGTAATATTTGACGTATTGAATGACGTAATAGTGACATTAAATGACGTAAAAAAGTGACGTATTGAATGACGTAATAGTGACATAAAATGACGTAAAAAAGTGACGTATTGAATGACGTAAAAAAGTGACGTATTGAATGACGTAATAAAGTGACGTATTAAATGACGTAAAAAAGTGACGTATTGAATTACGTAATAAAGTGACGTATTAAATGACGTAATAAAGTGACGTATTGAATGACGTAATAAAGTGACGTATTGAATGACGTAATATAATGACGTAATAAAGTGACGTATTGAATGACGTAATAGTGACATTAAATGACGTAAAAAAGTGACGTAATATAATGACGTAATAAAGTGACGTATTGAATGACATAATATAATGACGTAATAAAGTGATGTATTAAATGACGTAATAGTGACATTAAATGACGTAAAAAAGTGACGTAATATAATGACGTAATAAAATGACGTAATCTATGACGTAAAAGTGACGTATTAAATGACGTAAAAGTGACGTATTTAATGACGTAATCTATGACGTAATAACAAGTCACATCATACGGTATATGGAAATAAAAAATAAATAAATCCATAAATTAAAATCCTCGAGCTGAACTGGTCAAAATTTTACCATGAAAAGTCTGACCAAAAAAAAAGAGAAAGAAAAAAGTTCAAAAAATTAAATGATTTTGCATCCGGCTGTGTATCAATGTTTTTTTTTCGATTCTCTCTCTCTCTCTCTCTCTCTTTGCTTTCGTTTTTGTCATTTTTCCTCCATTTTTTTTGGGGGGGGAGAATACGATTTTGGAAAAGGAGAATTGTATATTGAATGATTTTTTTTTTTTTTTTATGCGAGGAAGAAGGAACCAAAGGCCATGAGCCCGCAGTAACAGTTCCCTCCAAGAGAAAAACAAAATACAATAGAGAGCCAAATTCAAGATCCGATCATTTTGAGATGCCTGGACACACTGCGTTTGAAAGACTGGAGATCATAGGCAGGAGGAAATACAGACAGAGGGAGACAGTTCCAGAGTTGACCTGTTGCATGAATGAAAGACTGGGAGTAACGGTTAACTCTTGCATTAGAGAGTTGGACAGAAAAGGGATGAGAGTTTGCTGCCAGACGGGTGCTACGCGCCCGTCGTAGAGGTGGAGGAATGCAAGCAGACAGTTCAGAGGAGCAGTGACCATTAAAGTAGCGATAGAAAAGAGATAAAGATGCAACAGTGCGGCGAAGAGACAGAGGTTGAAGGGAGTCAGTAAGAGGAGGAGAGTTAATGAGACGAAAAGCCTTTGACTCCACCCTATTGAGAAGAGCTGTATGTGGGGAGCCTCCCCACACATGAGAGTTGTACTCCACACAGGGGCGGATAAAACCCCTGTATAGAGTCAACAATTGTGCAGGGGTAAAGAAAGAGCGGAGTCGGCTTAGCACACCCAATCTCTTGGAAGCAGATTTTACAAGAGATGTAATATGATCTTTCCAAGATAAGTCCCGAGTAAATGAAACCCCAAGCATGTTCAAGGATGATGCAGGATTAATCTGAATATTATTAAACATTAGTGGGTATACCTGTGGAAGATTTTGTCGGGTTGATAGGTGTAAGAACTGAGTCTTTGATGCATTAAAGACAACCATATTATTTTTACCCCAGTCAGAGATATGAGCCAAGTCAGACATTAGGTGTGCCATAGCCTCATCCCTTGTTTCTTGAAGTAACTGTTGAGATGGGCGTTGCGGGAACCGAATGGAAAGGTGAAGGGTGGAGTCATCAGCGTATGAGTGGATAGGGTTAGATGTACAGCTTAGAAGATCATTGATGAATAAAAGGAAAAGAGTTGGTGATAGGACAGAGCCCTGAGGAACACCACTGTTGATAGATCTAGGAGAAGAACGATGGCCGTCTACGACAGCAGCTATAGAACGACCAGAAAGGAAGCTAGCGATGAAGGCACAGATAGAAGGATAGAAACCGTAGGAGGGCAGTTTGGAAATTAAAGATTTATGCCAGACTCGATCGAAAGCCTTTGAGATGTCAAGTGCAATGGCAAAGCTTTCGCCAAAGTCCCGAAAGGAGGATGACCAGGAGTCTGAAAGGTAGGTGAGAAGATCGCCAGTGGAGCGTCCCTGACGGAGCCCATACTGACGATCGGAAAGAAGGTTGTGATAGGAAAGATGCCTTAAAATTTTTTTATTAAGAATTGACTCGAAAACTTTTGAAATACAGGACGTTAAAGCAATTGGACGATAGTTGGAGGGTTGGGAGTGGTCACCCTTCTTTGGGACTGGCTGAATGAGAGCAAACTTCCAGCAAGAAGGAAAGGTACAAGTTGACAGACAAAGGCGAAATAGTTTGCCTAAGCAGGGTGTAAGCACAGAAGCACAGTTTTTGAGAACAACAGGAGGGACCCCATCAGGCCCATATGCCTTGTTAGTACTGAGGCCAGTAATGGCAGAAAATACATCAACTGAAGAAATTTTAATGTCAGCCATGAGGAAGTCAGAGGGGGAAGTGATGGAGGAACAGCACCGGACTCGTCTCAGGTGGAATTGGAGGAGAAAGTTCTGTGCGAAGAGATCTGCTTTATCAGTAGAAGAAATAGCTACAGAACCATCAGAGTAGAAAAGAGGAGGGAAGGATGATGAGGTAAAGTTGTTAGAAAGATTTTTGGCAAGGTGCCAGAAGGAGCGGGAAGAATTCGAGTTGGAGAGTTGAGAGCATTTAGTATGGATGAAATTATTTTTAGTAGAGCGAAGAACAGACTTAGCACGATTCCGGGCAGAAACGTAAAGATTATGTGATTCAGGGGTGGGTTGGCTCCGGTACCTTTTGTAGGCCTTCTCCTTGTTGCGGACGGCATTAGAACAAGCGTGATTAAACCAAGGCTTTCTTGCGTTAGTCAAAGGATATGAGAAAGGAATGTATGCTTCCATGCCCGAGAGAATAACCTCCGTAATGCGCAAGGCACACTCAGATGGCTCACGGCCATGGAAGCAATAATCATTCCAGGGAAAATCAAAGAAGTACTGCCTGAGGGCCTCCCAGTCCGCAGCTCCAAAATGCCAGAGACGACGTTTCCCTGGAGGGTCCGCAGGCCGTACTGGAGCGATAGGACAGGTTAAGGTAATAAGGTTGTGATCGGAGGAGCCCAACGGAGAGAAAAGATTAACAGAGTAAGCAGAAGCATTAGTTGTGAGGAAGAGGTCAAGTATGTTGGAGCTCTCTCCAAGGCGGTCAGGGATACGGGTAGGGTGCTGTACAAGCTGCTCTAGGTCATTAAGGATAGAAAAGATGTAGGCTTGTTCACCAGGTGGATCCGTGAAAGGAGAGGAGAGCCAAAGGTGGTGGTGAACATTGAAATCTCCAAGAATGGAGATTTCAGAGAAAGGAGAAATGGACAGAATGTGTTCCATCGTAGAAGTAAGATAGTCGAAGAATTTTTGATAGTCAGTAGAATTAGGGGATAAGTAAACAGCACAGATATATTTAGTCAGAGAATGACAGGAAAGCCGAAGCCAGAGAGTGGAGAATTCAGAAGAATCAAGTTCAGGAACACGAGAGCAAGATAAGTCGTTGCGTATGTATACACAACAGCCACCTTTGGCTTTGAAATGAGTATAGAGAAAGTAGGAGGATACAGAAAAGGGTTTGCTGTCAGTTGCCTCAGACAGCTGAGTCTCCGTTAGAAAAAGAAGGTGAGGTTTAGAGGAGGAGAGGTGGTGCTCAACAGAGCGAAAGTTAGATGACAGGCCGCGAATGTTGCAGAAATGAAGAAGAAGAGAGTCAGACAGTGGTTCCAGGCACCTCGAGTCGTCACCGGGAGAGGGGCAGATGGCGGGGGCATTTATGGTCCCCCCCCCTGGGGACTCCGAGGCTGGGTGAATTGACGCCATTTTGGTAAATTTTGAATAGGAAGTGTAGTGTGTACTGTGCATGTAGTTTGGTGAAGATAGATAGAGAAATTTGTACTGGAGAGCATGCTGGCCTACTCTCTGTGTAACTGAGACACTGAAAAAGTTCAGCAAAGGGTGATGGTCAGGAACTAGTCCTGAGGGCTGATGAAACGGGAGCTCCAGCACTCCCTGTCATCAGCTTTCCATCCACCTCGGGAGTACTGCCCT
>NC_136988.1:19407010-19417010 GCF_032717465.1 Coenobita brevimanus
AACATTCCGATTATTTTTCACGTATTTAACAACGTAACACTATATTTTGGCGTGTATTTAACAACGTAACACTGATTTTTGCACGTACCGTATTTAACAACGTAACACTCCGATTATTGCAAGTATTTAGCACTCCGATTTCTTTCACGTATACAGCAACGTAACACTCTGATGTCTGGACTTATTTAACAACCTAACCCTTCATTTTTGCACGTATTCAACAACGTAACACTCCGATTACAGCAAATACTTAACATTCCGATTATATTTTCACGTATTTAACAACGTAACACTCTATTCTGGCACGTATTTAACAATGTAACACTCCGATTTTCGCAAGTATATAAAGTAACACTCCGATTCTGCACGTATCAACAAGGTAACACTCCGATTACAGCAAATACTTAACATTCCGATTATTTTTCACGTATTTAAGCAAATATTTAACATTACGATTATTTTTCACGTATTTAACAATGTAACATTTCATTTTAGCACGTATTTAACAACGTAACACTTTCCTCTGTCTCTAGGCATCGTATTTAGGAGGTAACACCCGGAAGTACACTCTTTCTGTACGATTTTCTGCACGTATTCAACACTTAACACGTTCCACAGTTCCTGCTTGTTGTATTTCGTAAGTTCATAGCGCAAATACACTCTTACAATCCGTTTTTCGCACTTGTTTACCCAGTCAATCCCGCCACACCTCCCACTTCGAAAGACAAAGGGTAAATGAGGCCGGAGAGTTTGCAGGATGGAGAGTCCCGGAGGCAAATAATGCTAACTCGTACGATCTTTCTCGGGCACCGATCTCAAGAAATCGCTAAAATAATGCTTAAATCTCCGCTATACCTCTAAAATACCGACCATAATGGCTAAAATATGACTAAACTATGTCCAAATTTGAGAGGGTGATAATAAATACACAAAGTCTAGCGTAAAAAGTCCTATAACAACAATTTTCTTCGTTGCCGCTGGAGACAACGCCAAGCCATATGATGCTAACTCGTAGGATGATTCTCGAAGCATCAATCTCAATAAATCGCTAAAATAATGCCTTAATCTCCACTCTACCGCTGCAATACTGACCAAAATAACTAGATAATACCCAAATCTTGTCATAATTGGTGCTGGATAAATAATAATTCCGCTAAATGTGGTGTAAAACGTCAGATAAAGATAAATGATGAGGTGCATACGGAAGTCAAACGATGCTAACTCCTAGGATGATTTCTGCGCACACATAGCTCGATAAATATTTAAATAATGGCTAAAATCTCAACACTATCTCTAAAATCCTGATAGAAATCGATAATATATACCTAGATCTCATTGAAATTTGAGCCAGGTATATAATAATGTCTCTAAAACTGCCTAAAAAAAATATTAAATGGCATCTGTCCTTTGTGAGACCAGACGACTCGAGTGAGACCGAGTTGTTCATCGTATCTCGAAGTTCCATGTCAATTTTTCTTGCTTTTCACATTTCCTATGATGTTCTGGTACATTTTCACACCACCAGTTAATTAATCCATTATTAGTTTAAAATGTGTTACCTAACTGTAATCATTAATGCCAGAATCATGGAGGAAAATAGCAATCCAGTGAATTCCTTTTCGTGTTTCGTTCCAATATCGACTCCTTCATAAACCTACAGTATTCTAACATGCATTAATCTTAAATATTATAATCCTGCAATACACAGACGTTGTATGCAAATAATTACAATACTTCTGGGTGCCTAATCCCGGAGTTCATTTACGGTAACTGCGATATACGATGATAATAATAATAATAATTTTTCTCATTACCGCATCATAGAAAACGTCCAGTTATGCTGTTTTTTAGGGGTAACTTTACTATTTTCTTCACGATCGTATTTCCCTCTTCTGATAATTTATGTATTCTGTATTTATTGTTATTATTATTATTATTATCATTATTATTATTATTATTATTATTAAACGTGTACATTGGGTTACACACGCATGTCAGCCACGTGTCAGTCGGCCACTAGCATACATACATACATTCATACATACATACATACATATACATACATATTTATCAGTTATTTATCTACGCCTGGTGGTCTAGCGGACTAAGGCGATCAGTTGGGTTTTGTCCATGACCATTTAGTTACTTGGGGTTTGTTGATTCGAAATGCGACTCAGGGAAGAATGACGGGTCACTTACTTTAAGTATCGGGATTATGTAGCCTAACCCCTGGCCCCTACGCTCCTGATGGCCCAAAATAGATAGACAGGTAGACAGACAGACATAACAGGTAGGTCGATAAACGAGATAGATAAATAGGCAGGTTGATTGATAATAGATAAATAGACAGAGAGACAGGCAAGGAGACAGGCTGATAGAAAATAGATTGCTATAGGTAAGGACAGGCACAGACAGATAGATAGATAGACAGACAGATGTGTGGATAGGCAGGTTGAAATAGACAGACAGATAGATAAGCAGATAGACTGGTTGATAGATAATAGATTGAAAAAGATAGATCTAAAAAAATTACATTAATATAGATTGATGGATGTATATTGATAAACAGATGGATAAAATGGATAGATAGACAGATAGATAGATAGATAGGCAGACAGAAAAGACAGATACAAAGAGACAGACAGACAGACGGATATAGATTGATAGACTGGTAGATATATATACCAAACAGAAAGATAGATACAGATAGATAGATAGACACCATGTAAAATAGACATAGTTAGATAGATAGATAGATAGACAGACACACAGACGGACACAAAAAAGATGTTCACTTTCCTTAAATTTATGCGATTCGATTTGGTTCCTTAGCAACGTTTCCTTTGTCCCTTATTCGCTGAGAGAGAGAGAGAGAGAGAGAGAGAGAGAGAGAGAGAGAGAGAGAGATTTGCATTTTTTTCATGATTCTCTCTCTGTCTCTCACCTCCAGTCTGAAATATTCGGAGCTACAAGAGTCGAATCCATAAAAAAATCTCGAGACAGTGAACCCTAACTGGCTCATTCACGAGGCTTCATTTTTGCAGTTAGAACCCCCTCCCCTTCTTCCTCCTCCTCGTGCTCCATCTCTTCCTTCTCTTCTTTATTTTTCGTCTTTTCTTCCTCCTCCTCCTCCTTCTTCTCCTCCTCTTCTTTCTCTTCCTCCTCCTCCTCCTCCTTTCTTCTTCTCCTCTTCTTTCTCTTCCTCCTCCTCCTTCTCCTCTTCTTTCTCTTCCTCCTCCTCATTCTTCTTCTTCTCCTCTTCTTTTTCTTCCTCCTCCTCCTCCTTCTCTTCCTCTTCTTTCTCTTCCTCCTCCTTCTCCTCCTCTTCTTTCTCTTCCTCCTTCTTCTCCTCTTCTTTCTCTTCCTCCTCTTGCTCCTTCCTCTTCTCCTCTTCTTTCTCTTCCTCCTCTTGCTCCTTCTTCTTCTCCTCTTCTTTCTCTTCCTCCTCTTGCTCCTTCTTCTTCTCCTCTTCTTTCTCTTCCTCCTCCTCCTCCTTCTCCTCCTCTTCTTTCTCTTCCTCCTCCTTCTCCTCCTCTTCTTTCTCTCCTCCTCCTTCTCCTCCTCTTCTTTCTCTCCTCCTCCTCTTCTTTCTCTTCTTCCTCCTTCTCTTCCTCTTCTTTCTCTTCCTCCTCCTCCTCCTCTTCTTTCTCTTCCTCCTCCTCCTCCTTCTCTTCCTCTTCTCAGCGCCATCTTGAGATACACACGCATTAAAGCAGCTCCGCATATCCAAGTGTTTCAACCACAAGTTTGAGTGAAGATCGGTTTGAAAGTGAATCAGATAAGTGTATAAGAGTCGTAGACATATTTCCCCCGTGTAAAGTATTTAAATAGATTTCATGTAAAAGTTTTAGAGCGGGTTAAAGGTGTAAAGCGTTCGCGTGTTCCTTTGTTTACATATACCGCCACCCTCCACTTCGTATTCCTGCCCTTTCCCGCCGTTATTTCTGGTCTCAGACATATTATAGTTTATTTTCCCGCAGATCAAGGTCAGTTAGAACGATATCTAACAAACAGATTATCTTTTCTCACTAGTACAGTAAATGGTGTAGTGAACCGAAAGTGTATTTACCTACCAGCTCTCTTTGTTTTTGTTCCCACTACCATCCTTGTACGTCTTACTTTAAAGTCTAACGTAACAAATACTAACTAAGTTGCTTGCTAGTTTAGTGCAAGTGAATAGCACTGTCTTCTGTATAGAGTAACAACTGTGTGATTGATGTTACACCAGTGAAATAGTTTTTGCACTACAAACCATTGTCCACTGAGTGAAGCTAGGTGTTTATTTTGATTTCTCCCCAACATTCCATTGTTATTTTCTTTTTTCCTTTTTCTCCCAGTGAATCAGTTTATGGTGTACTTCCACAATACATGGTAAGCTAGATCATACCATAGCAAGTAGATTTTCTTTACATTTTACACAGTTCATGGTAAGTTAGGTTGTACCATAGGAAGCAGATTTTATACTGTTTTTACACTGGTAAAAGAATTCATGTAGGTTGGCTTGTGCTACAGCAGGTGGATTTTCTATTCTTTTTATACTGTTAAAGGAAGATAGTATACAAAAAGTAAGTGAATCTCCCTAGAAATTCAATTTTTCATTTATAGAGTAAATTGTCCATTTTTAACAACATCCCTTAACCAGTTGTATATTATTTTTATTTTCAGTTGTTCACTGAGAGAAGCTAGGTTTTTATTTTGATTTTTTCCCCAACATTCCATTGTTTATTTTTTTTATTTTTTTATTTTTATTTTTTTTTTCTCCAGTGAATCAGTGTATGGTGTATTTCCACAATTCATGGTAAGCTAGATCATACCCTAGCAAGTAGATTCCCTTTTCATTTTACACAGTTCATGTTAAGGTAGGTTGTACCATAGCAAGCAGATTTTCTGTTCCTCTTACACTGGTAAAAGAATCCATGTAGGTTGGATTGTGCCATAGCAGGTAGATTTTCTATTCTTTTTATACTGGTAAAGGAAGATAATATATAAAAAGTAAGTGAACCTCCCTAGAAATTCAATATCTCATATATAGAGTAAATTGACCATTTGTAACAACATCCATTAACCAGTTGTATACTACTTTTTATTTGTGTGGGATTGTGGAAATATTGCTGCAAAATGCCATCTACCCTAAAGGCCTGCCAGGAGTGTACTGGTCGCTTTGCGGCTCAGTATTTTTCAAATTACTTTTCGACGCCTGTGTGCAAACTATGCATCTTGAGAAAAGATCTAGAAAATGGTTTAGCTGAATCGCAGAGAAATTACAGGGAACTCAAGGCAGAGTTTGAGACACTGAAAGAGTTTGTAGTGGCAAATGTAGGAGTCAGCAACAGCACTCGAGAAGGAAGAAGCGTACAAACTGAGCTTGTACAAGCCCCCGCCCATCAGGCAGTCACAAATAATAGTGTATCAGTATCTTCCTCACCCAGCGATTCAGTACGTTCCTCGCCAAGCGAAGTCCCCTTTACTATGGTAAGAAATGGCGCAAAACCCGGAAAAGATTCGAGGAAGCATCTTCCCATAACTACGTATAATCGCTACCAGATCCTTGCCGAAGCGGTAAATGAGACAGAAGAAACAAGGCTTATTGGGGACTCTATTGTACGCAGTCAGCTGGAGGAATTTTGTGGACGTGCCCCCATCAGCAGAAAGAGGTACTGTTTTCCAGGTGGTGGACTAAGTGATATCACAGAAGCCTGCGATGAGGTCACAAAAGACGCAAATGATCAAACTCTATACGTTATCCATGTTGGTACAAATGATCTGAAGCGCAGTAGATCAGAGGAATTGCTAGCAAAGTATCATGAAATGATCAAACGATTCAAAACTAAGTCCACAAATGTGATAATATCTGGTATACTCCCAAGGATCAAGGCAGAAAATAGTTTCTATGATAAGGCCTTCAGCACA
Source organism: Coenobita brevimanus (assembly GCF_032717465.1). Classification (NCBI taxonomy): domain Eukaryota; kingdom Metazoa; phylum Arthropoda; class Malacostraca; order Decapoda; family Coenobitidae; genus Coenobita; species Coenobita brevimanus. The sequence continues at coordinate 19,412,921 of NC_136988.1, forward strand.
AATAACCGGCTCAAATCTCTCTGCACGCAAGAGGAGTCGACTTTGTCAATCTGTGGGACCAGTTTTATGAGCAACATACTCTATTCCAGAAAGATGGTCTCCATTTGAACTCAGTAGGAGCGGCACGGCTAGGTAGACTTCTACACGATAATGTTGCCCTCTTCAGATCAAAAAACGCGGCACGTCCAGGAACAGTAACCTTAACGTAAATACCCACAAAGTCAGATCACCAACTGTTCGGAACGGAATTAGAATCTGCTATGCTAACGCACGTAGTCTACGTAACAAGTTTGAGGATTTAGAATCTCTAATTTACCTAGAAAATTATGACATCATTGGCATCACAGAGTCCTGGATTAACACATCTGACCGTGACTTTCTAGCGGAATACTCACTAACAGGGTACAATATTTTCAGCTGTGAGCGACCACATCGAGCTGGTGGCGGTGTTTTACTATATGTGAAAACTAGTCTCCATCCCCTTGTGCTATCCAAACCCAGTATTACCAACATAGATGCCAGTTATGTTCAGCTAAGTATTAATTCACACAAAATAAATATATGTCTCGTCTATCGTCCGCCAGCACAGTCAACTGAGACAGATGAAAAACTTTATGATCAAATTGCGGAAATTTGTTGTCAAGAGGATAGCGTAATTTTTGGAGACTTTAATCTACCGGTAACAAAGTGGGGTGAACCACTGACAGCACACTCAGGAGAAGAGCTTTATACGAATCTTCAGGAAAGCGCCCTTTCCCAACACGTAGAATACCCAACGAGAGGAAACAATATCCTAGACATCATCTTGACTACAAATGATAACCTAGTCAACAACGTTGAAATAGGACCTGAGTTTAGTTCCAGTGATCATCGAACTATACAGTTTAATATTACTACTGAAAAAGTAAAAGAAACGGAGAGCAAAGAAAAGGTCCCAGATTATCGTAGAGCTAATTTCAACAGGCTCAGAGCGCTACTTGCAACTGCAGATTGGAATCAAATGTCTGAAACCGATGACATAAACCAAGCATGGGAAATATTCACCGAAAAATTTAATGAAGTGGTAAAGTCATGTGTGCCACTACGTAACAGACGTCCAGCTGGAAATAGTAAACCAAAGTGGTGGTCCAGTGAAATAAAAAGTAACTTAATAGCCAAAAAACAGGCATACCATAAATATAAAGCTACACAAAATAATGATGATAAATTACAATACGATAATCTACGCCGCACATCGAAAAGACTTATTAAACAAAGCAAAAGAGCATTGGAGATCCACATTGCTAATACGTGCAAATCAAATCCTAAAGAATTTTACAGTTACATTAGAAAGAAAATGGTTATGACTACATCAATAGGTCCTCTAGAAACAAACAATGGCAGACACACTGAAAATGAGGTCGAAATGGCAAACATTCTAAACGATTACTTTGCGTCTGTTTTTACAGTAGAAAACACCACCAGAAACCTACTGTTACCCACAAACCAAGCAAATAGCACAGTCCTTAGTAACTATGCTATCCATAATAATGATATCCTTTCAGCCATAAATAGTACGGACATAAACAAAACCCCTGGCCCCGATAAAATATCACCGAGAATTCTCAAAGAAGCAAAACATGAGTTACTGCTGCCACTCTCTGTCTTATTCAATAAATCATTAAGTACTGGGAAAGTTCCACGCGAATGGAAACTAGCAAATGTAACACCAATTTTCAAAAAAGGAAATGAGTCGCACCCAGGAAATTACAGACCAATCAGCTTAACATCAGTAGTGTGCAAGTTAATGGAAAAAATCATAAGAGATAAAATAGTTAATTATCTAGAAGAAAATAATATAATTAAAGACTCGCAACATGGATTCAGACATCGTCGTTCATGCTTAACTAACTTACTGGACTTCTTCCATGATGTTTACAAATCATACGATGACTCAAGAGCAGTAGATATAATTTACCTCGACTTTCAGAAAGCATTTGACACTGTCCCTCACAAGCGTCTCATGAGAAAAATAGAAGCACATGGAATAAAAGGAAAGACGCTAAAATGGTTACAAGACTGGCTGTCAGACCGAAAACAGCGAGTTGTGATAAACGGAAAGGAATCCAAATGGCGTAATGTGATCAGCGGCGTTCCCCAAGGCTCAGTACTTGGACCGATACTTTTTATTATCTATATAAATGACATTGATGAGGGTCTAAATTGTAAAGTATCCAAATTTGCAGATGATACTAAAATAACCAGTAAAGTCACTTCAAAATTACAGTGGCAGCAGTTACAAAATGACCTTAATACTTTAGCAAGCTGGGCAGAAAAATGGCAAATGAAATTCAACACAGAAAAATGTAAAGTACTTCATATTGGAAGTAACAATGTCCATGCAAATTACAAAATGAACAATATTCAGTTATCAAGTACAGACAGTGAAAAGGATCTTGGTGTGATAATATCAAATGACCTAAAACCAAGCAAGCAGTGTACCGATGCGGTAAAAATTGCAAACAAGCTAGTGGGTTTTATTGGAAGAACTTTCGAGTTTAAATCGGAAAAAGTCATACTTGCCTTGTACAACTCGCTAGTGCGCCCCCATCTTGAGTATTGTGTGCAATTCTGGTCTCCGTACTACAGAAAGGACATTGAAAAATTAGAGAAAATTCAGCGAAGAATCACAAAAATGGTACCACGACTTAGAAACAAACCATATGAGGAACGCCTTGAAGAACTTAAATTATTTAGCCTAACGAAGCGCAGGTTAAGAGGGGACCTTATTGAAGTGTTCAAAATCATGAAGGGATATGACAGCTTAGACATGAATAAATATTTTGATATAGACCGGTCGAGTCAAACCAGAAGTAATGGCTGCAAAATTATGGGAAAACGATTCCAATCCCACGAAGCAAAATACTTCTTCTTTAACAGAGTTGTAAATATCTGGAACAGATTACCCTCAGATACCGTGAACAGTATCTCAATTGAGACATTCAAAAACAAATTAGACAAGTATTTGCAAGAAAATCCTCAGCTGACTCTTTTTCTGTCCGAATAACTTGCTTTTATAGCTACGGTACATGTAAGTTCATGCCCCCTTAGTCTACAAGACACCCCGTAAACAATGTACCCGTACACAGTGTTGCGTCACGATACTATACATTTTCAATTTATTCGGTACAAACAAAGCAATATAAGCACAGATTAGGATCTGCACAGATAACCCTGAGTTAACGGTCACTACTCTTACTTTCGACCTGTGATGGGCTGTGGATCACTGAGGGTCCCTGTTAGTCAAGTGACCACCATCGGGATTTTTTTAATGTACCAGGGGTCACTGCTTCAGGATGAAACTTGTGTACTGTCCCACATGGGAGAGTTCCTTTTCTCAGTGGAGTGAACGGAGCTATTGCCTGATTGACTGCTGCCTACCTAAAAAGCGCCAGGGAAGGTTGCCGCACCACCCCTAAACATCCACTCTGTGCATTGCACATCCACACTGTGCACTGTGCAGTCCCCTTTTATCTGAGACACCCGTCCTATATACTTTTCAGTCTCCCCAGCGCAAAGAAAGCAATATAAGCACAGATTAGGAGCTGCACAGATAACCCTGAGTTAACGGTCACTACTCTTACTTTCGACCTGTGATGGGCTGTGTATCACTGAGGGTCCCTGTTAGTCAAGTGACCACCATCGGGATTTTTTTAATGTACCAGGGGTCACTGCTTCAGGATGAAACTTGTGTACTTGTCCCACATGGGAGAGTTCCTTGTCTCAGTGGAGCAAACGGAGCTAGGGCCTGATTGACTGCTGCCTACCTTAAAAGCGCCAGGCAAGGCTGCTGCACCACCCCTAAACATCCACACTGTGCAGTGTGTAGCTTCCACGTTATGTCCACAGACTTCCCATTAACTCAATGTAACTGGTTTATAATGTCATGCCGTAACTATTATTTTATTTGTTTACTTTCTCTTTCAGGTTACTCTATCGGGTAGCTTATAGATAAAGTATTATAGAATGTGACTTTTCCTTTCCAATGTTTCCTATAAAATTTCCATGTCAGTTTTTCCATGCTGCATGGTGGTTTTTCTCACTTTTTCCT
>NC_136988.1:19419510-19434510 GCF_032717465.1 Coenobita brevimanus
TGTGTGTGTGTGTGTGTGTAACAGGTCTGAACACCTTTTCCTAAGCGATTTATTTTGCTTATTACACCTTATTTTCCTATATAAATCCTTCCATTATCGCCATACCTTGCATAAATAACGCACAAAATGATATTAACCAGCCATATCCAAGAATAAATCGCTAAGGAAGATGTGTTAAGTGCTGTATTGGCGAGGGTGTAGTGCTCTCTGTATGCCCCTCTTAGTTATGCTTGTGGGAACGAGGATAATCTCTCTCTCTCTCTCTCTCTCTCTCTCTCTCTCTCTCTCTCTCCCTACATATCTATCTACCATCCTATTTACCTATTTATCTATTCATACACACACACACACACACACACACAGGTTGCTCTTCATCTAACTCTTACCCATCTTTTTACTCTCTCTCTCTCTCTCTCTCTCTCTCTCTCTCTCTCTCTCTCTCACCATCAGCTCTCCCATTACTGCCTCTCTCCATCTCTGTCTCACTTTTCTTGCTGTTTTTTCTCACTTTTTCCTGCCGGCCTGTCACCACCATTTTTAACCCTCACGTGGAAGTCATGTGTATGTTAGGGTATTCTTTTGAGGGAATATTTTTGGCTATTTTTTCCCCCTAAATATTACCCAGTGGGGGAGAGTGAGGCCTTCACGTGGTGGCACTGATAGAATTGGGTGGCTCCAATCGGTTGAGGAGGCTCCCTAACACCGTTTCCTAAGCGATTTGTTTTGTCTATTACGCCTTACTGTCCTATTCTGTGTTACATAAATCCTTCCAGTATCGCCATACTCTGCATAAATAACGTACAAAAGGATATTAACCAGTCATATCCAAAAATAAATCGCTAAGGAAGAGGTGTTAGGGAGCTTTTAACCGACGGGAATGCGAGTCCTCAGATTTGTCTATGGTGGTACCAATCTTAAGTGGCGGTTTGGGTGGGGCACGAACCTCTGTACAGTGTGCCACGTGTTCCATACCCGCTATGTGAACGGCCCTGATATATGTACTAGGCATCACAATAAGATAAACACATAAGAATATCAAGATAACGTGTGTATTATAATATATGAAAGAACAGCAAACTTATTATGCGTAAAATATTTATACGGCAATACAGAAACGTGGCATAAATATTTTACAGTGGTGCTTAAAAAAAAAAAGTAGTCACTGTTATTGGCTGTTACCGTATTCCTGGGGTTGGTAATAACGTCACAATTATGATTATTAGATAATGTGCAGGAATATAAGTAAAAATGTCAATTTCTTAGTAAAAAAAAATATATACATTAAACCCTGGTGAGCGGCAACACACACACACACCCAGTCCCACCTGGTCATCTGTGAGGGATAGAGGAATAGGCCTGTTTGGGGACACCTCTTAAAAAAACGCGCCAAGACTTTAACCTCCTGGGTGGTGTGGAAATAAAGTCAAATTTACAATATGTACATTATAACGTAAAAGAAAATAACCAAAATGTATCCTAAAATACCATAGACGAGAGAGAGAGAGAGAGAGAGAGAGAGAGAGAGAGAGAGAGAGAGGGGCATCGCGGGTATGGGAAACGTGGCTCACACTCTCGCTCACTTTATCCCCCTCCCCCCGCTCTCTCTCTCTCTCTCTCTCTCTCTCTCTCTCTCTCCTCCTCCATTATTATTATTATTATTATTATTATTATTATTATTACTACTACTACTACTACTACTACTACTACTACTACTATTATTATTATTATTATTATTATTATTATTGTCACTATTATTATTATTATTATTATGGCATCAACTTCATCATTATCATCATCATCATCATCATCATCATCACCATTATCATCATCATTATCACGACCAGTATAAATAATAATAATCCATATTATAATGATCCGATTTCTGCATGTTTGTTGGTTTGTCCATTTGTCACCGTAACACAGCAAAACCAGCGAACTGTAGCATAATTTAACTTGAAGAATAAAACCATTTCCAGTCCAATCGGGCCACCTGTTCCAGAGCTATGACTCATTTCTGGCCTTTTGATACCGAGCGAAGACACCTGAAGGCGGCCTTTAAGCGGAACACTTTCTTTGTGGGCACTGATATTACCGTAACACTGCCTTTTTGACAATAATAATAAAAATAATAATAATAATAATAATAATAATAATAACTGAGAGCAACCACTTTCCCAACAGCAACAAAACAACACCAAAATCCAACACAACATTACGTCAGCAAAAAACATAAATAAAATGGTAGATGTGCAATTGTCTTCAACTGCAAACTCATTACTGTGAATATTACTCTCTCTCTCTCTCTCTCTCTCTCTCTCTCTCTCTCTCACACACACACACACACACACACACACACACACACACTTTTCTTGAACTGCACCCTCATTACAGTGAATATTTCTCTTTCTCTCTCCCTCTCTGTCTCTGTCTGTCCGTCTCTCTTTCTGTTTCACATTTAGAAACACATACACACACATTCACAGTCACATAAACATACACACACAAAGGCATAAACTTACAGACATAAAACATACATACATACATACACACATACACGCACATAAACATAGGCAACGTGAAAAAATAAACAAAAAACATACACTGAAACAGGGTAGCATACATACATACATACATACATACATTCATAACACACATACATACATAACATACATACATACATACACAAATACATACACACATACTTGTACATAAATACGTACACAGACACATACAAAAATACGTACATACATACATACATACATACAAAAGTACGTACATACATACATATATACATACATACATACATGGAATGTGTGTGTGTCCTGTCTCTCACCCTGACAGTAATCACACGAGTGCTTTTCACCCCCCCCTCTCTCTCTCTCTCTCTCTCTCTCTCTCTCTCTCTCTCTCTCTGTGTGTGTGTGTGTGTGTGTGTGTGTGTGTGTGTGTGTGTGTGTGTGTGTGTGTGTGTGTGTGTGTGAATTTTTTTGTGTGCATACATACGTATGCATACGTACTCTTACAGAATAACGTTCACACACACACACACACACACACACACACACACACACACACACACACACACACACACACACACATATTCACACAACTTTCACACTCCCTCACATTCTCTCTCTCTCTCTCTCTCTCTCTCTCTCTCTCTCTCTCTCTCTCTCTTACACACACACACACACACACACACACACACACACACACACACACACACACACACACACACACACACACACACACACACACACAACATTACGTCTCACTGTTTCCTCTACACTCTCTTCTTCCACAACATTCACCAAACGACTACACTAGATTAAAACTCTCTCTCTCTACTACTACTACTACTACTGCTGCTACTACTACTACTACTACTACTACTACTACTACTGCTACTACTACTACTACTACTACTACTACATGGTAACTTTTGCTCTACATTTCAAGTTGCCAGAATCCCTACCAACATCCTTTTATCATCATCATCATCATCATCATCATCATCATCATTATTATTATTATTATTATTATTATTATTATTATTATTATTTTTAAACATATATACGTGTGTTGTGTGGCAAGAGAAACAACAAAGAAGAAAGGTGCGGAATGATGGGATGAAGAGGTTAAGAAATCAATGGAGGAAAAGAGGAAGAAGTGGCTAGAGTGAATACAGAAGAGATTCAGTCGAATAAGAACCGAATATACTGCGAGCAAGAAGCACGTAAAGACACTAGTGAAGAGGAAAAAGAAGGAGGTAAATGATGATCTAGGAAGAAAAATGAATGCAAATTACTCTGAAAGCAGGAAGTTATTCTGGAAAGAGGTGCGGAAATGTAGAAGTGACAGTGGAAAGAAATATGAAAGTGTGAGGGATGTAAGAGGTGGATTATTAACCTATGGGGATGAAGTGAGGACCAGATGGAAAGAATATTTTGAAAGCCTGATGAATGGGAATAGAGAGAGCACAGCCACTGTAAACATGACTGGTTTTGGGGGTGTGCAGAGAAGGAATGCAGTGCCAGGAATGGTGACACTCGCACAGGTGAAGAACGCTGTGAAGCGGCTGAAAAATGGGAAACCAGCTGGGGTTGATGAGGTGTATGCAGAGATGCTTATGTGTTGTGGAGAGAGCGGAATGAAGTGCTTGTTGGAGATATGTAAGAAGGCACTGATGTGTGAAACTGTGCCAGCAGAGAGGGAAATGGCTATGATTGTACCCATGCACAAAAATAAAGGTGAGCGAAGTGAGTACAAGAATTATCGTGGCATGAGTTTATTAAGTGTTGCAGGGAAGGTATTTGGAAGAATTATTATAAAGTAAGAGAGATATCAGATGTCCTAGTGTGTGATGAACAGGGTGGCTTGAGGAGTGGCAGAGGACATGTGGATCAAATATTTGCAGAGACAGATAGTGGAGAGGGCTTGTGAGAAGGACTATAAGGAGTTAATGGCATTTATGGATCTGGAAAAAGCATAAGACAAAGTAGACAAAGAAGGATTGTGGAATGTTCTGCGCATGAACGGTGTAGACGGTAAGCTGCTAGGTGCCGTCAAGAGTTTTTATGATGGTAGTGAAGCATGTGTAAGGTAAATGGGCATCTAAGTGGATGGTTCACGATCAATGTGGGCGTGACAATGTTGTGTTATGTCCCCATGGTTGTCCAATACATATATGGATGGGGTGATGAGAGCAGTAAAAATACGAGTAATGGAGAGAGGGATGGCGTTAAATTGGTAATGAATGGTGATGGATGGAATATCTCATATTTGTTGTATCCTGATGATGCAGTGCTACTTGCAAAGACCGGACAAGAACTTAGTAGACTAGTGCAGAGCTTTGCTGATGTCTGTGAGCGTCGTGTCTTGAGAGGAAATGTAGAAAGAGTAAAGTGACGGTAATCAAGAGAGAAGGTGACTCCCAGTGTGATGTTACAGTGAATGGAGAGAGAATGGAATTGGTGAGAGAGTTCATATACCTGGGTACAGTGATAGAAAAGAGAATTAAATATGCAAAAGAAGTGGAAAGCAGAGTGACACAGGGATGGAAGGAAGGTAAATGTTGCCATGAAGGCCTTGATAAGAAACAGAGGCTTGAGTGTTGCAACTGCGTGAGGCTTACATGAAGTAGTGTTAGTGCCAACTTTAACATATGGATGTGAGACTATGGTGTGGCATGAAAATGAAAAGTCAAGAGTGAAAGCAGTGGAGATGGGACTGCTGAGGAATGCCTGTGGAGTACAGAGAGTGGATAGGATACGAAATAATGTGATTCGTGAAAGATGCGGAGTGAGGAAGTCGGTGGACACCAGAATCGAAGAGAGTGTCCTGAGATGGTATGGTCATATGGAGAGAATGGATAACAACAGAATGGTGAAAAATGTATATCTGAGCGAATCTAAAGGAGGGAGGAAGCGAAGTACGCCAAGGAGAAGGTGGAGGGATATGGTGGGTGAGTGTGTGAGGAAGAGAGGTATGGAAGTCAGTGAGGCTATGGGACTGACAAGAGATCGAGCTGGCTGGATGAATTTTGTGAGAAGTGCATGATCAAGGATTTTGGCACCCTTTTTTAACGTGACAGCGTCCGGACTGACTCTATCGGATACGTTTATGTGAAGCTACAGAATGTGGTGAAAGTTTTTTGGCGTATCAGATAGATCCAGGATTCCGGGGGCTTGAATGATGAGTGAACGGAAGCTTGGCCCATTGGATTGGGCAAATTTCGGCTGTCTGGACGTTGCTACTCCTCACCCTGCCCTAGATTGGGAGAGGAGGTCCGGATGATGATGATGATGATGATGATGATGATTATTACGATATCCAACGTGCTTATAACTTTGTTGGTAATTGAAGGATTTTTGTTTTAAATAGAAAGCCTGGTGGTGGTGTGTAGTGTACTGTTGCCGGTGCACTATATGGCGCGGCGCTATTTGTGGCGGCCGTCACCATCCACCGCCTCCTGCCTTCCCTCCACACCTTTACTTCCTGTCCTGTGGCCATCCTCCCTCCACACGCCTCATGCACCCTTCCCTCCTCCTCCCATCTCACTTACTCTCTTTTTCCCATTATATTACCTTCTCCATCTCTATAATACAACTTTCTCAATAATTTCTTACAAAATCTTTCGTAAATCTCAAAATCATGGGAGTGGTGCATGGTGTGGGGGTGTGGGTGGTGCTGGCGGTGGTGGTGTGGTGTGGGTGTGTGGGGGTTGAGGCGGTGCGATCCCCACGCATCAGTACCGAACATTGCCAATTGATGGCTGACGCCGTCGCCACGCTGGGGGGTCAAGTAGCGTATCTGCAGCGGGCTAATGCCCTCCTTCAGCACCAGCTGCAGCAGACGCAGGCACTCCTTCGCGAGCGTGACGAGGAGGTGGCCACGGCCGAGGCCTCCCTCCTGCAGCATCGCCAGTACATCACAGACCTGGTGCAAGAACTGGAGGGCCGGCACCACGCCCACCAGAGGGAGGTGCGCGACCTGACGGGCCAGATCAAAGCCGCCCATCATGCCTACGCCGAGGACACCGCCCAGCTCGACCGGAGCTTGCAGGAGGCGCGCCTGGCGCATCAACAGGAGGCCGACGCTCTGCGCCAAGAGCTGGGTGATCTGAATCAGCACGTGAGTGTTCTGAGCGCGGACCGCGACGCCCACCAAGACCAGGTGTCCACGCTGCGGGAGGCGCTGGCGGGACGCGACACCGTCATCGAGGGTCATGAAAAAGCCATAGAAGGCCACGAAGAGACCATTGCAGGCCACGAACAGACGGTGGCGGATCTGCTTGAGGCCATCATGGCCCACCAGGCTGACCTGCAGGAACTCACCGTGGCCAAGGAGGCCCAGGCAGCCCAGCATGCCCAGGTGCTCAGTGACCTGCAGCAGAGCCACCAGCAGCAGCTGGGCCATCACAGCCAGAACACCAAAAAAGAGCTGGACGCCCTCGTGCGAGCTCACGCCGCCGAAAGGGACAAATGGCGGGCCGACGCGCAGGTCTGGCAGAAAATGAGGGCCCGCCTTGCAAGCGAAAAAGACCGACGTAGGGGGTTGGAAAAAATATTCGGGGTAAAATCAGTACACGAGGACGGTACCACCGCCAAGGCCAGACACAGGGCGGACAGTGCCCGCTGGTCGGTGGCGGTGTGAACGCCCCGCCCCTCACTGATGCTAACTGCCCCAAGCGGCCTCTCAGTGGTGACTCACCCTCGTGCTGGTGACTCACCCCCGTGAACACGGTGACCCACCCCTGAGTAAAAGACCCACCCCCGTGAACACGACGGCACACCCCCGTGTACATGACCCATCCCATAAACACGGTGACCCACCCCTGTGCAGACGCACCCCCGTGAGCACGATCCCCCCCCCCCCGCCGTGAACACGGTGACCCACCCCCATGTACATGACCCATCCCATAAACACGATGGCACACCCCCGTGTACATGACCCATCCCATAAACACGATGGCACACCCCCGTGTACATGACCCATCCCATAAACACGATGGCACACCCCCGTGTACATGACCCATCCCATAAACACGATGGCACACCCCCGTGTACATGACCCATCCCATAAACACGATGGCACACCCCCGTGTACATGACCCATCCCATAAACACGGTGACTCACCCCTGTGTAGACCCACCCCCGTGAACACGATGACCCCCCCCCCCCGCCGTGAACACAGTGACCCACCCCTGTGCAGGGGGTGAACCCTGTGAACACGGTGGGGCATCCCTGTGCAGGAGGTGAACCCTGTGAACACGGTGGGGCATCCCTGTGCAGGAGGTGAACCCTGTGAACACGGTGGGGCATCCCTGTGCAGGAGGTGAACCCCGTGAACACGGTGGGGCATCCCTGTGCAGGAGGTGAACCCTGTGAACACGGTGGGGCATCCCTGTGCAGGGGGTGAACCCTGTGAACACGGTGGGGCATCCCTGTGCAGGAGGTGAACCCTGTGAACACGGTGGGGCATCCCTGTGCAGGAGGTGAACCCTGTGAACACGGTGGGGCATCCCTGTGCAGGAGGTGAACCCTGTGAACACGGTGGGGCATCCCTGTGCGGGTGATGCACCCCCCACAAAATACGCACACACTTCTCTTCAGGTGATGCACCCCCCACAAAATACGCACACACTTCTCTTCAGGTGATGCACCCCACAAAATACGCACACACTTCTCTTCAGGTGATGCACCCCACAAAATACGCACACACGTCTCTTCAGGTGATGCACCCCACAAAATACGCACACACTTCTCTTCAGGTGATGCACCCCACAAAATACGCAAAGACTCTTCGGGTGATGAACCCCACAAAATACTGTATGTAAAGACTCTTCGGGTGATGAACCCCACAAAATACTGTATGCAAAGACTCTTCGGGTGATGAACCCCACAAAATACTGTATGCAAAGACTCTTCGGGTGATGAACCCCACAAAATACTGTATGCAAAGGCTCTTCGGGTGATGAACCCCACAAAATACTGTATGCAAAGACTCTTCGGGTGATGAACCCCACAAAATACTGTATGCAAAGACTCTTCGGGTGATGAACCCCACAAAATACTGTATGCAAAGACTCTTCGGGTGATGAACCCCACAAAATACTGTATGCAAAGACTCTTCGGGTGATGAACCCCACAAAATACTGTATGCAAAGACTCTTCGGGTGATGAACCCCACAAAATACTGTATGCAAAGACTCTTCGGGTGATGAACCCCACAAAATACTGTATGCAAAGACTCTTCGGGTGATGAACCCCACAAAATACTGTATGCAAAGACTCTTCGGGTGATGAACCCCACAAAATACTGTATGCAAAGACTCTTCGGGTGATGAACCCCACAAAATACTGTATGCAAAGACTCTTCGGGTGATGAACCCCACAAAATACTGTATGCAAAGACTCTTCGGGTGATGAACCCCACAAAATACTGTATGCAAAGACTCTTCGGGTGATGAACCCCACAAAATACTGTATGCAAAGACTCTTCGGGTGATGAACCCCACAAAATACTGTATGCAAAGACTCTTCGGGTGATGAACCCCACAAAATACTGTATGCAAAGACTCTTCGGGTGATGCATCCCCACAAAATACTGTATGCAAAGACTCTTCGGGTGATGCATCCCCGTGTTGGTGATGCGTCACCCCCTTTGAAGACTTTCTTATTTTTTCTCACTCTTTTATTAACACAACAATATATTTATATTATTGTAATTTCGATGGATTATACTGTGTATATATATATATATATATATAATGACAATGTCAGAAGGGGAAGCCACGAAGTAATCGCCTTTATGCCACCCTGTCCTTTGCCATGAAGCCGCCTCACCTCCAACTACCATCATCCTTATTCGTATTCCTTTCCACCCGATTCCTCCACTCCACTCCTCCACCCCATGCCTCCATCCCACTCCTCCACTCCACTCCTCCACCCCATTCCTTCACTTCATTCCTCCACCTCATTCCTCCACCTCATTCTCACAAGCCGTAAGAAAATGACAATTCTCGGTCAGTCCTGCCAGGATGGTCTGCATAATCCACAAAACCAGCCCCTCACCCTCAGTCCTGGCCTTGATGGGGTTGGTAATAATGTCACAATTATGATTATAAGATAATATGCAGGATTATAAGCAAAAATATGCCAGTTTCTTAGTAAAAAAAATATATACATTAAACCCTCGTGAGCGGCAACACTCACACACACCCAGTCCGACCTGGTCATCTGTGAGGGATAGAGGAATAGGCCTGTTTGGGGACACCTCTTAAAAAAAACGCGCCAAGACTTTAACCTCCTGGATGGTGTGGAAATAAAGTCAAATTTACAATATGTACATTATAACGTAAAAGAAAATAACCAAAATGTATCCTAAAATACCACAGACGAGAGAGAGAGAGAGAGAGAGAGAGAGAGAGAGAGAGAGAGAGAGAGAAGGCAGACCAGGGGCAGTGTTGAGTGCAGCTTAGTGAGAGATGAAGGAAGGGAGGGAAGGAAGGAGGGAGAGAGTGATTGAATGAAAACAAATCATGGCGCCACAACAACGAGGTCATCTGGCGCCATATGTAAAACAATAATATTTTTAAACATAATTAGATATAATAAAAACAAAATAAAGAAATGAAAGCACAAGTTTATAAGTCACTCATAAAAGAAACAAAATTCCCAAGGGTGACGCACATCTCCCCAAGGAGAGAGAGAGAGAGAGAGAGAGAGAGAAGGCAGGCAAGGGGCAGTGTTGAGTGCATTGTCAAGCTGAGGGAAAGATGAAGGGAGGGAAGGAAGGAGGGCGAGAATGATTGAATGAAAAGGCGCCGTAACACCGAGGTCATCTGGCGTCATATGTAAAACAATATAATAAAAAACAAAAAGAAATGAAAGCACAAGTTTATAAGACATAAAAGAAACAAAATTCCCTAGGGTGATGCACATCTCCCCAGGAGAGAGAGAGAGAGAGAGAGAGAGAGAGAGAGAGAGAGAGAGAGGGGCATAGCGAGTATGGAAAACGTGGCAACACTGTACAGAGGTTCGTGCCCCACCCAAACCGCCACTTTAGAATGGTACGACCATAGTAACCAAGGAGACTCATTTTTTTTTAAGTTCACCAAATTTCCTTTCCCTACGTCATATTCCTAACCCTTTCCAGCTCACTTGATGACTGCAGTGTTGATTTGACTAGTAACCAAGGAGACTCATTTCTGCCGCATAAATAGACCTCAGTAAATTTCATTTGGGAGTGGTCCATTTCCATCAGATGAAGTAAATTGAATGTTTTTTTTTTTAATATATATTTTTCCCAAATTTTGTCTCGAAAAAGAAAAATGGAGGATTGCACGCTTAAATTTGAGAGAGAGAGAGAGAGAGAGAGAGAGAGAGAGAGAGTTGGGTATATCGAATCGTAAATTTTACTCTTGTCAAGGTGGAGCTATTTCTCTCTCTCTCTCTCTCTCTCTCTCTCTCTCTCTCTCTCTCTCAACTAATTATTTCTATTGGAATTTGTTTGCAGTTATTTTCTCTCTTCTAAAATATATATCTAGTGTTATAAAAATTAACCTTTCATTTTATTTATTATTATTCTTATTATTATTATTATTATTATTATTACTAACCCCTGCAGACTGGATTTTCTCATACATACATATAGTGTGTGTGTGTGTGTGTGTGTGTGTGTGTGTGTTACTTCCTAGATCAACCCCCACTCAATACCAACCCCTCCTACTCCTCCTCTTCCTCCCAAACTCCTCCTCCGATCCCCCTCCTCTTCCTCTTCCCTTCCCCTTAACTCTTCCTCCCTCCTCTTCTCTCCAAACGCCTCCAACCTTCAGTCCCCCCCTCCCTCCAACCTCCCCCTCCACATCCACTCACTCTCTCACTCCACCCCTCCCCTCCCCCCCACCTCGTTTTTCAGGCTTCTCTTTTAATTCTCTCATTCCTTACCAGTATCCCCTGACACCTCTCTCTCTCTCTCTCTCTCTCTCTCTCTCTCTCTCACACACACACACACACACACACACACAACTACAGTACTTTCATTCTAATACTCTCGCGTCCATCTCTCTCTCTCTCTCTCTCTCTCCATAATTTTTCTTTCCTGAGTTCCTCTCCTCTCTTCCTTCTTCACTCCTCTCCTCTCCTCTCCTGATGCTATAACCTCCTCCTCCTCCTCCTCCTCTTTTTCTCTCTTTCACATTCTCCCTCTTCTTCTCTCCCATTTTCCTCTACTCTCACCTTATCCCACAAAGATTAAGTTCCTTGCAATCCGGCGACAGGATGACCCCAAAAACACGGCTCAGTCTGCGGGTGTGGGCGCGGGATGAGAAGAGTTACGCACGGCCTTGCACACGAATTCCTTTATAAATCAGGGCAGTGGATCCGCCTCGTCAAATCGGTGCCACCACGTGAAGGCGCCCTGTACTACGCCATAGGAGACTGCGTATTTAGATGGGTGGGGTGCAGTGGTTGAAAATGTGACTGGTCTGGTGTGGAACGCGAGGTCAAAGGAGAATATGCTTTGATATTGCTAGGTTCTGTGTTTGTGTTTGAGGTGTTTGATGGATAGATAGATGGATAGATAGAAGGACAGATGGATGGATGGATAGATAGATAGACAGATAGATAGACAGATAGATAGATAGATAGACAGACTGATGGATGGATGGATGGATAGATAAACAGATAGATAGATGGATGGATGGATGGATGGATAGACAGACAGATATAGATAGACAGACAGATGGATAGATTGACTGACTGGTGGACAGAGATAGACAGAATGAAAGAGACAGACAGATAGATAGACAGAAAGACATGGATAAATTGAGAAAGATAGCCAGTGACAAATAGATAGATAGAAATAGATTGACAGACATAACGACAGTGCTAGACCGATAAATCTATCTATCTATCTATATACCTAGGCTGCTTCCCCCAAGGAAAGGGAGGTAGCCGAGACAGGACGACACACTCCCCATTTACTCATCCATTCAAACACATTCATTCACATCTTAGCCCCAAAGGGGAGAACGGACAGATCCTCACCGCTCCACACCGCACAAGGGTCAACTGCGCAATGCAATCAGTGACATCCGCAGCAGGGCCCGACAGCATAGATAAAATACAGATATACAGATATACAGATAGATAAAACGATAGATTGATAGATAGACAGATAGATAGATGATAGGCTTTCAAAAATTCCTCAAATATTGTTATTCGCGAAATCTCATTAACCTGTTTTTATGAGAGAGAGAGAGAGAGAGAGAGAGAGAGAGAGAGAGAGAGAGAGAGAGAGAGAGAGAGAGAGAGAATGTTTTAGGGTCGTTATTTACTTATTAGAACTGTGTGTGTGTGTGTGTGTGTGTGTGTGTGTGTGTGTGTGTGTGTGTGTGTGTGAGAGAGAGAGAGAGAGAGAGAGAGAGAGAGAGATCATTTCACCCCCTTCAAGAAAGAGACACAATTTTGCGTCAAGCTTTTTCCATTTTTTTCTTACCTTAAGAAAAAAAATAAATAAATAAATAAATCCATAACATACCAGATTAAGGAAGTCTCTCTCTCTCTCTCTCTCTCTCTCTCTCTCTCTCTCTCTCTCTCTCTCTCAAAAATCCATGTCCCTAAAAATCCCCAAAACTCAAAAAAAAAAAAAAAAAAATCGAAAATAAATCGCCAAAAGGAAACGTTAAGTAAAGAAAAAATAATAGACTGAAGAATTAAAGGGAAGAGAAATCTATCTATCTATCTATTGCCAGACGCCTTAATCCCTTATATGGGGTGGCCACAAACAAATCGCCTCCACGTCACCCTGTCCCCCGCCATTTCACTGACCTGCTCCCAGCTCACCCCCCCCCCTCTCTCATATACCTCTCCATCTCATCCTTGGCCTTCCCCTCCCTCTCTCCCCTTCCACCTCACTCACATACACTCCGTTCACTCGAATTTGGCGTAAAGCTGCCATCTCTCCATCTTAAATTCCGTAATGATGGACTTAACTCTATGGTGCTAGTCACGAAGAAGTGCTATGGGAAATATGAAGGGACGGAGAATTCTTATATTATGCCCCAGGTATGGGAAAGAGGGTAGAATGAGGAAGAAACACACACACACACACACACACACACACACACACACACACACACACACACACACACACACACATACACAAAACCAAAAAAAGTACAGACATAATCATACACCATACATAAAGTTATACACACACACACACACACACACACACACACACACACACACACACACACAGACACACACACACACACACACACATTGAAATATCTCTTAAACGACATTTGAAGCCTTCTCTCTCTCTCTCCTTGCTCGCCTGGTGTAAGAAGTGTCAATTGGTGCCAAAGTGGGGGCATGTGAGGGTGAGCTTCAGGAAGAGAGATGGGAGGTCGAGATCATTCCTCTCTCTCTCTCTCTCTCTCTCTCTCTCTCTCTCTCTCTCTCTCTCTCTCTCTCTCTCTCTCTCTCACTGACGTATCAATACCTTGCGTCGTCTCATATTTTCTTTCTCCTTACCTTCCTCTCTCTCTCTCTCTCTCTCTCTCTCTCTCTCTCTCTCTCTCTCTCTCTCTCTCTCGCAATTGGTTCCAGGAATAGGGTGTGAGTCGAGGCTATTTCTCTCGCTTTCTTGGTCAAAGTCTCTCTCTCATATTGCAGGCCTTTGTTTCTTCCTTTTTCCTTTACCTTTTGTCGTCCATGTGCGAGCGTCATACTGGGTGGATTTTTTGAGAGAGAGAGAGAGAGAGAGAGAGAGAGAGAAATATCCTCACCCCTAACAAGGCGAGACTCCCTCCCCACTAATATAATTATAACTTCACCCTAACGCCATTATACCTACTAACTACGGCCAGGTCAGGTCAGGTCAGGTCAAGTCAGGTCAGGCCAGGTCAGGTTGGGTCAGGTCAGGTCAGGTCGTCCGTGAGTTTGAGTCTTTGATGAACGACGACCCATCTTGTCCAATTCTTGTTTCTCTCTCTCTCTCTCTCTCTCTCTCTCTCTCTCTCTCTCTCACACACACACACACACACACACACACACACACCACAAGACGCACAACCTCTTCACATGAGGGAGGGGTAAAGTCACGACCATGAAATGCTTGTAATATCAGGGTCTCACACACACGCACACACACACACACACACACACACACACACACACACACACACTCTCTCTCTCTCTCTCTCTCTCTCTCTCTCTCCAGTAATTAAGCTCATATAATTACACAAAAATTATATTGTTTATTTCTCCTGCTAATGAGCACTCACAGACCAACCACCGTGAAGGTATAATTGCCTCACTATCTTCATTTGCTCACTTTTCTCTCTCTATCTTTAATTGTGTATTTTGGCTTTTAATTCAGATTTTCTTTATAATTCACTTTTTTTTTCATTTTTCCTTCATACATTTTCCATTTATTTATGGATCAATATCTTTACTTTCTCTATAAAATTCGCTCACTTTCTTTAT
>NC_136988.1:19442010-19447010 GCF_032717465.1 Coenobita brevimanus
TGAGTTCAAAACTTGCCCTTCTCCTGTGTCCATATCTGAAGCTGAAATAAAGTTAATATTATGCTGATTTTTATATTTCTATTTGCTTATGTGACTGGTACACACACACACACACACACACACACACACACACACACACACACACACACACACACACACACACACACACACTGATATACAAACATACACATACTGATATACACACACACACACACACACACTGATATACAAACAAACAAACAGCCTGACACAAAAACTTACACACACACACACACACACACACACACACACACACACACAGATATACAAACACATACATATATACAAATTCACACATACATACAAACAGGCTGACACAAAAACTTACATACACACACACACACACACACACACACACACACACACACACAAATTTCCTACTGGTCCTTCGTAAACACTTTGGTCTTTGTGTTTTACTAGATAATTCTCTCTCTCTCTCTCTCTCTCTCTCTCTCTCTTTAATTAACCAGTGACTATAAATGGAAAGTAAATAGCTGTTCTCTTTAATCTCTCTCTCTCTCTCTCTCTCTCTCTCTCTGCCTGGAATATTCATGTCCACAACGATAGATTTTCCAACAATCCTACTCACTGTAAACAACTCTATCTATCTATCTATCTACTTATCTATCAATCTATCCATCTATTTATCTATCTATCTATTCCCATAATTTTTTGGTGATTGGGAATGGAGGAAGATAGATAGATAGAGAGAGAGAGAGAGAGAGAGAGAGAGAGAGAGAGAGAGATTTACTAAAGGGGAAGAGAAAGGATTGTTGACGCAAGGGGGGAGGGGGAGGAGGAGGGGAAGGAGGAGGGAGGAAGGGGAGGGAGAGGGGAGAGAAAGGGGGAGAGGGGAGGGAAAGGATTAAGGTAGAGGGTACGAAAAAGAGGAGAAAAACAATAGGGAGGAAAAATAACGTGGAAAGAGAGAGAGAGAGAGAGAGAGAGAGAGAGAGAGAGAGGCCTGGTATGCCCTGGTGTCAATATATCATAAGGAGAAGACCGGCATCCCTAATACTAGCTCTCTCTCTCTCTCTCTTCTTGTCTTACTTTTTCTCCTTCAAAAGCCTGTCATTTTGATATATATTAATTCTTTCAATTCTCCTCTCTCTCTCTCTCTCTCTCTCTTTCTCAAACACACACACACACACACACACACACACACACACACACACACACAGAAAGCACTTTATCTGTTTGTCTGTCCGTCTCTCAGTCTTTCTTTCTCTCTCTCTCTCTCTCTCTCTCTCTCTCTCTCTCTCTCTCTCTCTCGACTACTGAGGCACATCTCTGCATGGTTTACTATAAGGGTTTGTCTTTCTCCTTCCTTCCTTCCTTCCTTTCCTTCCTCCTTCCTTCCTTCCTTCATCTCTCCTTCTCATATTCTCTACTTCTTTCTTTCTCATTCTTCTTTTCATTTTTTCTCTCCACTTCCTCTCCTTTCTTCCTTCAAGCATTAATTTTCCTCCTCTCCTTCCTTCCTTCCTTCCTCTCTTCCTTCCTTTCTATCTTTTTTCTTCCTTCCTTCCTTCCGTCCTTCTCTGTTCCTTCCTATACATCCTTCCATCCTAGTTCAATCATCTCTTCCTTCCTTCCTTCTTTCCTTCGATCCTTCATCTCTTCTCCTTCTTACCTCAGTTCCTTCATCTTCCTTTTCTTTCCTCCCTTCACTATTTCTCCTTCCTTCACTATTTCTCCTTCCTTCCTTCCTTTCAATTTCTCCTTCTCTCCTTCTTTTCCTTCTTCCCTTCCTCCATTCCATTCTCCCTTTCATTTCCTCTCTCTCTCTCTCTCTCTCGACTAAAGCATTGAGAGAGAGAGAGAGAGAGAGAGTTGAAGATGTGAATTACGTACCAACCAAAACACACACACACACACACACACACACACACACACACACACACACACACACACACTTCACTATACACAAAGCACATAAGCATACAAATGACGACAAATTCTCTCTCTCTCTCTCTCTCACACACACACACACACACACACACACACACACACACACCTAATGCCCAATCCCGGAGTTAAATTTATAGTGATTTGAGAAGCTGTGAGGTGGACAGTTATGGCGCTGGGCTTGAGATATACTGACTCTCTCTCTCTCTCTCTCTCTCTCTCTCTCTCTCTCTCTCTCTCTCTCTCTCCCTCTCTCTCTCCCTCCCTCCCTCTCTCTCTCTCTCTCTCTCTCTCTCTCTCTCTCTCTCTCTCTTGTTTACATAAAATTCCAGAATTGTATATTTTTGAAGACATTATATATATAGGTAGATAGATAGACAGATAGATAGATAGATAGATAGACAGATAGATAGATAGATAGATTTACTGACAGACAGACAGATTGGGCGGTTGATGATGATGATGATAATAATAATAATAAGAAGAAGAATGGAAGAGAGAGAGAGAGAGAGAGAGAGAGAGAGAGAAAATGAGCAAGAAAAGAGAGAAAGAGAGAAAATTGTATATAAAGTTGGGTGCATTTTACCCGTCCGTGTAATTACGTCTGAAAAATAATTAACCTTACAGTAATTCTCTCTCTCTCTCTCTCTCTCTCTCTCTCTCTAATAATTCTCTTTAAAAAATCTTTCTCTTTTTTCCCTCGTCTTTTTTTCTGGTAATTTTCTTTGTCAATTCTTTGTAATACTTTCTCTCTCTCTCTCTCTCTCTCTCTCTCTCTCTCTCTCTCTCTCTCTCTCTCTCTCTCTCAAGCTGTGAGTTACCAAACGATTTTATTTATTTATTTATTTTCAGGGTCTTCATTGCGGCGACGTGAGAGAGAGAGAGAGAGAGAGAGAGAGAGTGGAGAACAGTAGAGAGGTGAAAAAGGGAAGATGAGATGAAATGAGATGAGATGTGAGAGAGAGAGAGAGAGAGAGAGAGAGAGAGAGAGAGAGAGAGAGAGAGAGAGAGAGAAGATAAGGGGCCCGGAGATTGAGGAAATGAAGAGATGAGAATCCTTTGAGATGACGGGCCTGTGGAGTGATTGGAGGGAGGGGAGGGGAGGGGAGGGGAGGGGAGGAAGAAGGAGTATAGGAAATGCAGAGAAGGATGTATATGGTATGAGTGGAAGGGAGGAAGGGAGGCAGAGGGGAGGGATGGAGGGAGGCAGAGGGGAGGGAGGGAGGCAGGGGGAGGGAGGGTGGGAGGGAGGGAGGCAGAGGGAAGGGAGGGAGGGAGGCACAGGGGAGGGAGGGAGGAAGGGAGGGAAGGAGGTACAAATGGGAAGGAGAGAAGGAGGAATGACAGAGACAAGGAGGAAAGGACAGAGGGGAGAAATGGAGGGGAGAGAGAGAAGTGAGGGAGGAAAAATAACAGGAAGACAGACATTGGAAAAAAGATAAATAAATAAAATGGGAAGGAAAGAGAGATTCTTGGAGGGGGGGTGGAGGGAAGAAAGGAAGGAGGGAAGAAAGGAGGGAGGGAAGGAAGGGAGGAGGAAGATAGAAGGAGAGAGGAAGAGAAGAAGGGAGGAGAGGAAAGTAGGTAGGAAGGACTGGAGTGGAAGTAGCAGAAGGGAGGAAAATGATGTGATTTTCTCTAGAAGGACTGAAGAGGAAGGAAGAGGAGAAGGAAGGAGGTAAGTGAAGGAGGGAAGGAAGAAAGGACGGAGGGAGGGAAGAGGGAGGGAAGGAAGGGAAGGGTGGAAGGAAGGGAGAAGGGAAGGAGGGAAGGAAGGGAGAAGGAGGAAAGGAAGAAAGAAGGTGGGAAGGAAGGGAGAAGGAAGGGAAGAAAGAGTGATGGAGGGAAGGAAGGGAGGAAGAGGGAAGGAGGGAAGGAACGGGGGAGGATGGAAGGAGGGAAGGGAGGGAAGGAGGGAAGGGAGGGAGGACGGAAAGAAAATTGCGTTTGGACTAGAGAAGAATATAAACAGGGAGAGAGAGAGAGAGAGAGAGAGAGAGAGAGAGAGAGGGAGAGAGCAAGTGATTCTTCTGTGATATAAGGAAGGAAGGAGAAAAATGGAGGGAGAAAGGGGAGAGAAGAGAGAGGGAGGGAGGGAGGGAAAGAGGGGGAGGGAAGGGAGGTAGAAAGGACTGAAGTAGAGAAGAAAAAATGTGGAATTGAATGTTATTATACGTGGAGGGATTTTTCTGGCAAGGAGGAGGAGAAGGAAGGGAGAGGGAGGGAGAGAAGGAGGGAGGGCAGGGGAGAGGCGGCCCAAACCAGCAGACTGAGCACTTGTATCCTGTGTCTATCTATCAGGCGTTGTATCTATCAGTCTACTTATTTATCTATATCTATCTATCTATCAAGTTATTTTATCTTGTTTATCTATCTCTGTCGCTTCTATCTACCTTGGTTTATATGTCTAGTTATCTATCTATCTATCTATCTATCTAATCTGTAGTCGTTTTATCTATTTCTTGTTAATCTATCAAAATCTGTCTATCTATCCATCTATCTATCTAGTCATTTTATACTTCTTTATCAGTATCTATGTCTATCTATCTATCTGTTTATTTATCTATCTATCTATCCTTAGTCGTTTTAGGCCGTTATTTTTCTATCTATCTTTATTCCCATATTTATAAATCTGTCTCCCTGGCTTTCTATCTATCTATTTGTAGTCGTGCTTTGGCAGTATCTATGTCTATCTATCTATTTATCTGCATCTATCTATTCATCTATCAATCTGTCTATCTATATCTATCTATCTATCTGTCTCTATCTATCTACCTATCAATCTATCCATCTATCTATCTGTCTATCTGTCCATCTATCCATATACCTACGAGTAGATATGTATAACTCTCTCTCTCTCTCTCTCTCTCTCCATACACCTACGAATATATATGTATAACTCTCTCTCTCTCTCCATACACCTACGAATCTCTCTCTCTCTCTCTCTCTCTCTTTCTCTTTCTCTCTCTCTCTCTCCATACACCTACGAATATATAACTCTCTCTCTCTCTCTCTCTCTCTTTCTTTCTTTCTCTTTCTCTCTCTCTCCATAC
>NC_136988.1:19454510-19462010 GCF_032717465.1 Coenobita brevimanus
GGGGGGAGAGGGAGGGGGAGACCGAGGATGAGATGGAGGGATGGGGTAGAGAGGTATACGAGAGAGGGGGGGGTGTGAGTTGGGAGCTGGGCAGTAAAATGGCGGGGGACAGGGAGACGTGGAGGCGATTTGTTTGTGGCCACCCCGAACGGGATTGAGGCGTCTGGCAATAGATAAATAGATAAAATTTTGTCTTTGAAAAAAAAAAAAACAGCAGAAAAACAGGAAGGGAGGAAGAAGTGTGGGAAGGAGGGGAGGAAGGGGTGGGGGGAGGAGGAAGGGGTGGTTAAAGGAGGGAGGAAGAAGTGAGGGGAAGGAAAAGGGCGGGAAGGAGGTGGAGGGGAGGAAGGGGTGGGGGGAAGGAGGAGGGGGAGGAAGAGGTGGAGGGAAGGAGGAGGGGGAGGAAGAGGTGGGGGGAATAAGGAGGGGGAGGATGAGGTGGGGGAAGGAGGAGGGGGAGGAAGAGGTGGGGGAAGGAGGAGGGGGAGGAAGAGGTGAGGGAAGGAGGAGGAGGGGAGGAAGAACAATACCTGTCTTCCTGAGATCTTGATAAGTCGAATCTTACCTGGAAAAAAAATAATGGAGGTGTGAAGGTAATTTATTTTTAGTGATATATTTATGGGAGTAATTATAGCTACCTGGGGAGGTCACAGGAAGGGTCAAAACTGTTCCATCACCATTATTATTATTATTATTATCATTATTATCATGAACAACTTACATCATCATCATCATCATCATCAACAACAACTTACATCATCTTCATCATCATCATTAACCACTTACATCATCATCCTAACTCTATTTCTCACAATCATCACTATCATTATTATTATCATCATTATTAAAACCCTAACTCTACTTCTCGCAGTCATCATCATCATCATCATCATCACCACCACCACCAGCACCACCACCACCATCACCACCACCACCACCACCACCACCACCATCGTCATCATCATCATACCCTCTTTTCTCCAATCACAAACAGTACAAGAAATCCAGACAGACACAGAATAGGAAAAAAATAATCGCCAGAGTATCCAGTCAAATTGGGCAACACATTCATCCACTCATCATTCAAGCCACCGGAATCCTTGGCTCTATCTCGCAGGCCAAAGGAAGAGAGAGAGAGAGAGAGAGAGAGAGAGAGAGAGAGAGAGAGAGACAGAGAGAGAGAGAGACAGAGACAGAGAGAGAGAGAGAGAGAGAGTAAAGATACATAAAAAAGAGAATACCCCCACCACAGGCTCAAAGGCTTAAGTTTCGGAGACAGACAGACAGACCTCCAGCCTTGTCATCGCAGTGTGTCCAGGCATCTCAAAATGAATGCATAATTACTGCTTATTACTTTATTTATTTATTTTGAGGGTAGGTATTGAGGTGGTTTGGCCATGTGGAGAGGATGGAGAGTGAGAGACTGACGAGGAGAGTGTATGTGAGTGAGGTGGAGGGGGGAAGAGGGAGGGGGAGGCCAAGGATGAGATGGAGGGATGGAGTGGAGAGGTATATGAGAGAGGGGGGTGTGAGCTGGAAGCAGGGCAGTGAAATGGAGGGGGACAGGGCGACATGGAGGCGATTTGTTTGTGGCCACCCCTTATGGGATTAAGGCGTCTGGCAATAGATAGACAGACAGACAGACAGACAGATAGATAGATAGATAGACAGATAGACAGACCGCCTTCTGCCTACGCCTATATCCCCCCCAAATCGCCTACCTGCAGCCAAACTCACCTGAGCGTAATTAATGTGTCCAGGTAAATGGTTGGGGACGCTCGTAAAATGTCTCTCTCTCTCTCTCTCTCTCTCTCTCTCTCTCCCCTGTTTAATCACGTAAGTAATCTTCACTCTCTCTCTCTCTCTCCTTCCTCCCCTACGTCATTCATTCTGCCCTTTCATCTCTCTCTCTCTCTCTCTCATACACACACACACACACATACACACCGCATCCTTCAATTTTATTCCAGGTCACTTTTTTCTCCTTGAAGTTATTGTACCGTAATCCGCCCCCCCCCCTCTCTCTCTCTCTCTCTCTCTCTCTCTCTCTCTCTCATAACCTCCCTCCCCTTACTCTTCCTTGTTCAATAAAATAGGCTAAAAATTAATACAAAAATGAAGCATCGTCCTGAAAGGGTTAAGACGGTTAAGGAAGGTCCCTACCACCTTTTCCTAAGCGATTTATTTTGTTTATTACACTACACTGGCCATGAGGAGAGGATGGAGAGTGAGGGACTGACGAGGAGAGTGTATGTGAGTGAGGTGGAGGGGGGGAGAGGGAGGGGTAAGCCAAGGATGAGATGGAGGGATGGAGTGGAGAGGTATATTAGAGAGGGGGGTGTGACCTGGGAGCAGGGCAATGAAATGGCGGGGGACAGGGGGGCATGGAGGCGATTTGTTTGTGGCCACCCCTTACGGGATTAAGGCGTCTGGCAATAGATAGATAGATAGACTCTCCTATTTGTCACATAAATCCTAATATCGCCATTCTCTGCATACTTCACGTACAAATGGATAATACCCAGCCATATCCAAGAATAAATCGCTAAGGAAGAGGTGTTAGGGAGCCTTCCAAAGTACGCGGGGAGGGGAGGTGAATCAGAGAAGCAACAGGTGTGGATCCCAATGCAAACATCTGAGATTCATTTACTCTCTCTCTCTCTCTCTCTCTCTGAATTTTTTAATCTATCTTTCTATATCTACCTCTCTGCTTGTCCCTGTTTGTCTGTCTCTATCTATCTATCTATATCTGTCTACTGGTACCTCTCTCTCTCTCTCTCTCTCTCTCTCTCTCTCCCCATAAATAACACAATAGCCCACTGCAATTTACCTATACTCCTTTCACTCTAACTTGGCCTAAAATTGCCATCCCATACGATACTAGTCACGAAGAAGTGCTAGGGCGAGGAAGTACAGCCAAGCATATTATTTTTCTGAGCTTCGTGAAATAAGCTGCAAAAGGACGAAAATCTGGGCCAAGTTAAGGTGAAAGGAGTATTGTGATTCTCTCTCTCTCTCTCTCTCTCTCTCTCTCTCTCTCTCTCTCTCTCTCTCTCTCTCTCATTTAGGGACCTTGATAGAACAGTGGCTATTAGGGGTATTGTTCTAGAGGATAATTTTGACTCAGAAAAGCACCCTCATCCTCAAGACAACTCTAGTATTATATTTCAAGGTGTGTGTGTGAGAGAGAGAGAGAGAGAGAGAGAGAGAGAGAGAGAGAGAGAGAGAGAGAGAGTGTGTGTGTGTGTGTGTGTGTGTGTGTGTGTGTGTGTGTGTGTGTGTGTGTGTGTGTCTAGACAGTGGAACGCACATGAGCACAAGACACATACACACAGCTTTCTCGCCCATGTAAACCTTTAAGCTGCCATACAAGTACAAGGTGGTACACATGAATGCATTGGATCATACGTACACAGATCAATGCACACATACAGTACATCAAACACCGATGCACATGACAGCAGACTCTAGGCAACACGTACACAGATACACACATGCACTATGAAGAACACACACACACACACACACACACACACACACACACACACACACACACACATCATGAAACCCAAGTACACATAAGAACACATAGACCACGAAACACACACACACACACACACACACACACACACACACACACACACACACACACGCACGCACACACACACACGCAGGCGCACACACACACACATAGTGACAGTGGGGCAAGAGGGACTGTACCTTAAAGTAGAGAGAACATTGGACAACTCTCCCTCTCTCTCTCTCTCTCTCCAGTGCACCCCTCCTTTTCTTTCCCTCCTCCTTCCCCCTCTCTCCCATCTCTTCTCTGTCTGTGTGTCTGTCTGTGTCTGTCTGTCTGTCTGTGTCTGTCTGTCTGTCTGTGTCTGTCTGTCTGTCTGTCTGTCTCTCTCTCTCTCTCTCTCTCCCCTTCCAATCTTCTTTTCTTTCACTGCTGTTGTCTTTCCATCCTCACTCCGGGGACACTTTTTATTGTCACTGCCCCCTCCCTCTCTCTCTCCCCCCCCTCTCTCTCTCTCTCTCTCTCCTCGATGCACCCAAACTTTCTCTCTCTCTCTCACGGCCATCAATTTTCCTTTACTCTGTTTACTTTCAGCTGTCCTCTTTTCTCTCTCTCTTTTTCTCTCTTTCTCTAATTTTCTCTCTTTCCATACTCATGTCCCTCGTTCGCCTCTTCCTCCCTGCCTTCCTCCCTTCCTTTCTTCCCTCCCTTCCTTCTTTCCTCCCTTCTTTCTCCCTGCCTTTCCCTCCTTGCTTCCATCCTTCCTTTCATCCACCTACTCTCTCTCTTTCCTTCCCTCCCTCCCTCCTTCTCTCACTTCTTTCCTTCCTTTCCTCCCTCCCTCCCTCCTTCTCCTCTCTCCTTCCTTCCTTTCTTATTTCGTTTGTTCATACGTTCCTATCTTCCTTCTTTTCTTCCTTCCATCCTTCTTTCTGTCCATTCTCCCTCCTTCCCGTTTTTCCTTCCTTCCTCCCTTCCGCTACGCTCCTTCCCTTCCTTCTCTCCTTCCTTTCATTTATTCTCCCTCCCTCCCCCCTTCCATCTCTTCCTTCTTCCCTTTCATCCTTGCTTCCTCCCTTTCTTCCATCATCTCTCCCTCCATCCTCCCTCCCTTCCTTCCTTCCCTCACTCCCCCTCCTCTCCTTTCCCTCCCGGCTCTCTCCTTCAATTTCCAATGCTCCTCCACACACAATTTTTCCGTTCCCTCTTTCCTTCCCTCTTCCTCCTCCTCTTCCTCTTCTTCTTCTCTTCCTCCTCCTCCTCTTCCTCTTGCTTTACTTCCCTCTTCTCTCCCTCTCTCTCTCTCTCTCTAATACCACTCAACTTTTTTTCCTTTATTATATTTATCGTCTATCTTTTCTTTCTTCTTATCCTCTCTCTCTCTCTCTCTCTCCCCCCCCTCTCTCTCTCTCTCTCTTTAATTGGCTCCCTCTTTCAACTAACCTTAAAACCCACATAAAAACACACATAAAACACCCAAGCACTTCCCCATGATCTGTTTTTATGCTTCGTGTTTCTCGCTTTTGGCGTACCCGGTAGAGCCAGGATTCCGGGGGCTTGAATGATGAGTGAATGGAAGTGTGGCCTATTTGGATTGGGCAAGTTTGTGCTGTCTGGACACTGCTACTCCTCACCCTGCCCTTGGGTGGGAGAGGAGGTCCGGATGATGATGATTGATGACGATGATGATGATGATGATGATGATGATGATGATGATGACGATAAGGATGATGATGATGATGATAAGGATGATGATGATGATGATGATGATGATGATAAGGATGATGATGATGATGATGATGATGATGATAAGGATGATGATGATGATGATGATGATGATAAGGATGATGATGATGATGATGATAAGGATGATGATGATGATGATGATGATGATGATGATGATAAGGATGATGATGATGATGATGATGATGATAAGGATGATGATGATGATGATGATAAGGATGATGATGATGATGATGATAAGGATGATGATGATGATGATGATAAGGATGATGATGATGATGATGATGATAAGGATGATGATGATGATGATGATGATAAGGATGATGATGATGATGATGATGATGATGATGATGATGATGATGATAAGGATGATGATGATGATGATGATGATGATAAGGATGATGATGATGATAAGGATGATGATGATGATGATGATGATGATGATGATGATGATGATAAGGATGATGATGATGATGATGATGATGATAAGGATGATGATGATGATGATGATGATGATGATGATAAGGATGATGATGATGATAAGGATGATGATGATGATGATGATGATGAAAAGGATGATGATGATGATGATGATGATGATGATGATGATGATGATGATGTTTCTCTTCACGACAAAAATATTTAATTCATCTTACGTAAGATCTCTGATATTAAAAATCTTAGTTACGATCATAAATTTGCTTTCATCTGACGGAACTGGCTCACTGTAACAAGGCGAATTCTAAGCTGCTATCGACGGGTCTGGTTAGATGGACGCCCCCGCCCTGCGTAGTCCCTGGTCACCCTTGGACAATGTGTAGCGCCCGTTCGCCCACGCCAATGGTAGTGGGGATGTGCCTACCATCGTCCCGGCAGATACTACCATGGCAGTGGCGTGGTAGCTGGCCTTGAACAACACCCTCAGGCGGGGAACTCATTTACCAAGTAGTTAGAGTTAGGGCTGAGACTGTTATGATTTGGCAGTGGGATGAATTGTGTGTGTGTGTGTGTGTGTGTGTGTGTGTGTGTGTGTGTGTGTGTGTGTGTGTGTGTGTGTGTGTGTATCAGCATTAAGGCAGGACCACTTAGAAAGAACCTTAAAGTTTGTGTGATTATTATGTTCATCTCTCTCTCTCTTTCTCTCTCTCTCTCTCTCTCTCTCTCTCTCTCTCTCTCTCTCTCTCTCTCCCGCAGTATATTGCGGCCGTAATCCTCCTCCATTCCTTCCTTGACCTAAATCGTCCTCTCATTAGAATACCTCATTAGCGTTAGTCTTCCCTAAAACTCCACGCACACAAGCAATACACACGCACACATACAGATACATATACATTACTGCACTCAAAAACGCACAGGCTCTTACATTACCGCGCGCACTCATGCACACAGCCTATTACACACACGCATGATGGACACACACACACACACACACACACACACACACGTATATATATATATATATATATATATATATATATATATATAGCTACACACTGGTACAAATTATTCTACTTCTTTTTTTTAATGCAAGGAAGAAGGAACCAAAGGCCAGGAACCCGCAAACCGTTCCTTCCATGAAAAAAAACAAAAACGATGTAGACAGCCAAATTCAAGATCCGTTCATTTCGAGATGCCTGGACACACTGCGTTTGAAAGACTGGAGATCATAGGAAGTAGGAAATACAGACAGAGGGAGACAGTTCCAGAGTTGACCTGTTGCATAAATGAAGGACTCGGAGTAACGGTTAACTCTTGCATTAGAGAGTTGGACAGAAAAGGAATGAGAGTTTGCTGCTAGACGGATGCTACGTGCCCGTCGTAGAGGTGGAGGAATGCAAGCAGACAGTTCAGAGGAGCAGTGACCATTGAAGTAGCGATAGAAAAGAGATAAAGATGCAACAGTGCGGCGAAGAGACAGAGGTTGAAGGGAGCCAGTAACTCTCTATCTATCTATTTATCAATCTTTCCACATCCTCACAATCACCACCACCACCATCATCATCATCATCATCATCATCATCATCATCCAGTCCAATACTCAACCCTGATTTAACTCATATTGTTTCTCTTTCCAGGTACTGTTCTTGCCATTCTTCAGTCCAATCCCGGAGTTGACCCAAGGTTGCCAAAAATGCTTGTGAGTTATTTAGGTACAGAAATAAATATGCTGTGTAATATTTAGTCAACAAATATTATACTTCAATATCTCAAATGCAATGCTGAGTGTGTAAATGGTT
>NC_136988.1:19477010-19479510 GCF_032717465.1 Coenobita brevimanus
GGAAGGCTACTACTACTACTACTACTACTACCACTACTACTACTAATACTACTGCTACTACAAACACTACTGCAATTACTACTACTACCACTACTATTACCACCACCACCACCACCACCACCACCGCCACTACTACTACTACTACCACCACCATCACCACCACAACCACCATCACCACCACTATCCCTCCTCCTACCTTCCCCTATCAATCCACACACCAAGGCTTCCGTCTCAAGATCAAAGCCTCTCCTTCAAGATCGTCAGTGGAGATGTCCTGGTATGGGTTTAGCAAGAGGAGGAGGGTGGCGTGGAGATGTGGTGGCTTGGAGGTACCGTATTCGTCTCCTGATAGGCTCAAATTCTATAGTTCTTTTACGTTAACTTGGCTGAGAGGCGGAAGAAGGACAGAAGAGGGAGAGAAAAAAAAAGATAACACGACGACCACCACCACGACCTCTCACGACCGCAACCACGACCCCCACGACCACGACCACGACCTCTCACGACCACGACCACGACCTCTCACGACCACGACCACGACCTCTCACGACCAAACGGACCTCATCACGAAGACAGCAGGGAGAAGAGGACATAAAGACGCCTGCCAAGACCCCAATTCAGTAGGAAAGCCAGACCAACAAGTTATTTCACAGCCGAGCGACGTAGCGTGGGACCAATCTCTGTTGTCGCTGTGTCAATATTCAGCTTCCCACAGACCTGATGATTTAGCAGCGAGGGAAGGGGGAGAGGCAGGCAAATCCGCTCCCAAACTCCTGTACCATATCAACCTCAATCCACTACCCCAACTCCTGTATCATATCAACCCCAAGCCCAATCTATCCTACGCCTGGTCCTCCTTTTCTTCCCATCCTCCTAATCTTTCGTCTATCCTTCCTTCCCATCCTCTTTCTCTCACTCGTCTCCTCTTCCTGTCCTTCCTTCCCGTCCTCTCTCTCTCTCTCTCTCGTCTCCTCTTCCTATCCTTCCTTCCCATCTTCTCTCTCTCATTCGTTTCCTCTTCCTATCCTTCCTTCCCATTCTCTTGCTCTTCCCACAGCACTTCTTCGTGACTAGCACCATATTCCAGTGCCATCTTCTTTCAGCACATTATGCATGATGGAGAGATGACAATTTTAGGCCAAGTTTAAGTGAGCAGGGTATATGAAAACATAAAAGATGAGTCTGGATGAAACGAGTAATTTTTTTTTTTTTTTTTGGTTCTTGTCTTCCTAGTTTGACATAGGGTGATGGAGAGGGACGCCTACACGTGGTGGCATTGATAAAACTGGGCGGTGGAGCTGCCCGGTTACACACGTCCCTCAACTCCCTCCCTATCCCCCCGAAAGGACGATGGTGGACTGCAGGAGGAGGGCAACTTCAGCCTGCAGTCCACTGGGTTCACGTTACAGATGAACCTGGGGCTACTACTACTACTACTACTACTACTACGAGAGAGAGAGAGAGAGAGAGAGAGAGAGAGAGAGAGGTACTACACACATAATTCCTTAACTTCCTCTTTATTTCTTCTCTCTCTTCATCACTCCTCTTCTTCCTCTTCTCACCCTCCCTCTTCCAGCTCATATTCCTCTTCGTATTGTGAGCGTTTGCCTGAGTAGTATTTCACGTTTATATTATTCCTTTTGGCTTTTTATTTTGCTTTCTCTTTCCTGTCCTCTCTCCTCTTCTCAATTTCTTGCCTTCCCTCCTCTTCCTCCTCCTCCTCCTCCTCCTCCTCGATTTCAGAGTTTGTGTGGGAGATGATGTTGTGTTTGTTATTTCTGTCCTTCTGTCTCTAACTCTAAATATAATGCTTCTCTCTCTCTCTCTCTCTCTCTCTCTCTCTCTCTCTCTCTCTCTCTTCTCCAACTGGTAACAAAGCAAAAGGAATGTCTGTATCGTGTATGTATCTATGTAATTCTCTCTCTCTCTCTCTCCCTCTCTCTCTCTCTCTCCCTCTCTCTCCCCCCAGATCCGGTTCAAGGCCACGGTGTTCCCAAGGACTCGCTCCATCTCACCATCTCTCTCTCCATCTCTCTCTCCGTATACATCCAACTCTCTCCACTCCTCACTGCAGTTCGTCTCCTTATCTCCAATTCTCGTCCGCCATCTCTTCTCTCCTGATCTTCTTCGCGAACAAAAATTCCTGTAAAATATTTCTCCTGTCTTCTCCTCCTCTCTAAATCTTCCTCTTTTCCTCCTCTTTCTTCCTCTTTTCCTCCTCTTTCTTCCTCTTTTCCTCCTCTTTCTTCCTCTTTTCCTCCTCTTTCCTTCCTCTTTTCCTTCTTTCTTCCTCTTTTCCTTCTCTTTCTCTTTCTTTTCCTCCTCTTTCCTTCCTCTTTTCCTCCTCTTTCTTCCTCTTTTCCTCCTCTTTCTTCCTCTTTTCCTTCTTTCTTCCTCTTTTCCTCCTTTTTCTTCCTCTTTTCCTTCTTTTTTCTTCCTCTTTTCCTCCTCTTTCTTCCTCTTCTCCTCTTCTTTCTTCCTCTTTTCCTCCTCTTTCTTC
>NC_136988.1:19497010-19507010 GCF_032717465.1 Coenobita brevimanus
GTTCCTACACTCCACACGAGAGAGAGAGAGAGAGAGAGAGAGAGAGAGAGAGAGAGAGAGAGAGAGAGAGAGAAACAATGACAAGAGAAAGGACAATGAGAGAAAATTACTGAAAAAGAGAGAGAGAAGAGGACAGATAAAAGTGAGAGAGTAAGAGGGAGAGAGAGGATGAGGCCTAGCAACTCCTCTCTATACCAGCATTCCAGCGCATTAATACCAGATTCCCAGCGGACGTGAATGTACTACACGATGAGTTTTAGGGTCCTGGTTATTCGGGGGAAGAGGTGGGTGAGGGAGAGCAAGTGTGGCGGGGATCCAGGCAAATATATACATGAAGGAGCCTGGGTGTACACGTGTTACATACCAATTAGGTTCATCATCATCATCATCATTATCGTCATCATCATCATCACTGCCACCATTATCATCACCAGTAGCAGCAGCAGCAGCATCAGTATCATCATCAATATCACCATCACCATCATCATCATCATCATCAATATCATCATCACCAGTATCACCATCATCATCATCATCATCATCATCATCATCATCATCCTAACCATATTTCCAACATTATAAGCTACAAAATGACAAAAATCTGGGCCAAGTTAAGGTGAAAGAACTGCAGTCATCTGAACTATGCATGAAAATACCTGCCCCTCTCCTGAAATCAGATACCATTCATGATGTACAAATGCATGAACTGCCGTGAAATACAGTATAGATGAGAGGAGAGGCTTTGTATTTCACGAATTTTCTATCCCTCTATATATCTATTGCCAGACGCCTTAATCCCGTATGGGGTGGCCACAAACAAATCGCCTCCATGTCGCCCTGTCCCCCGCCATTTCACTGCCCTGCTCCCAGCTCACACCCCCCTCTCTCATATACCTATACTCCATCCCTCCATCTCATCCTTTTCACGAGTATAAAAAACCATACTCTTTTTACTCTAACTTGGCCTAAAATTGTCATCGTGAATGCTTGGCTGTGAGAATGGACTGGCACTAGAATATGATGCTAGTCACGAAGATGTGCCGCAGAGCTGTCTTTTTCTGCCACTGAGCTACGTGAAATAAGCTACAAAAGAACGAAAATCTGGGCCAAGTTAAGGTGAAAGGAAGATGGTGAACCGAACTGTGATAAGATAAAATGTAAATAAAAGAAGGGCTACCACTCCACTTCGTCTGCGTCACGCTTAGGGCATGTCCGTCACTTTCCTCCCTGACGCATCATATCAGAGAGAATCATCTATGGCCAGAGAAACATACCAAGCCTCTCTCAGCTTAGCAATATTAGCCAGCAGAGGAAAGTGACAAGTAGAAGAGGTGAAATATTAGGCCAGAGAAACATACCAAGCCTCTCTCAGCTTAGGAATATTAGCCAGCAGAGGAAAGTGACAAGTAGAAGAGGTGAAATATTAGGCCAGAGAAACATACCAAGCCTCTCTCAGCTTAGCAATATTAGCCAGCAGAGGAAAGTGACAAGTAGAAGAGGTGAAATATTAGGCCAGAGAAACATACCAAGCCTCTCTCAGCTTAGCAATATTAGCCAGCAGAGGAAAGTGACAAGTAGAAGAGGTGAAATATTAGGCCAGAGAAACATACCAAGCCTCTCTCACCTTAGGAATATTAGCCAGCTTTGGAGAGTGATAAGTAGAAGAGGTGAAATATTAGGCCAGAGAAACATACCAAGCCTCTCTCAGCTTAGCAATATTAGCCAGCAGAGGAAAGTGACAAGTAGAAGAGGTGAAATATTAGGCCAGAGAAACATACCAAGCCTCTCTCAGCTTAGCAATATTAGCCAGCAGAGGAAAGTGACAAGTAGAAGAGGTGAAATATTACGCCAGAGAAACATACCAAGCCTCTCTCAGCTTAGGAATATTAGCCAGCAGAGGAAAGTGACAAGTAGAAGAGATGAAATATTAGGCCAGAGAAACATACCAAGCCTCTCTCAGCTTAGCAATACTAGCCAGCAGAGGAAAGTGACAAGTACAAGAGGTGAAATATTAGGCCAGAGAAACATACCAAGCCTCTCTCAGCTTAGGAATATTAGCCAGCAGAGGAAAGTGACAAGTAGAAGAGGTGAAATATTAGGCCAGAGAAACATACCAAGCCTCTCTCAGCTTAGTAATATTAGCCAGCCGAGGAAAGTGACAAGTAGAAGAGGTGAAATATTAGGCCAGAGAAACATACCAAGCCTCTCTCACCTTAGGAATATTAGCCAGCAGAGGAAAGTGACAAGTAGAAGAGGTGAAATATTAGGCCAGAGAAACATACCAAGCCTCTCTCAGCTTAGCAATATTAGCCAGCAGAGGAAAGTGACAAGTAGAAGAGGTGAAATATTAGGCCAGAGAAACATACCAAGCCTCTCTCAGCTTAGGAATATTAGCCAGCAGAGGAAAGTGACAAGTAGAAGAGGTGAAATATTAGGCCAGAGAAACATACCAAGCCTCTCTCAGCTTAGCAATATTAGCCAGCAGAGGAAAGTGACAAGTAGAAGAGGTGAAATATTAGGCCAGAGAAACATACCAAGCCTCTCTCAGCTTAGGAATATTAGCCTGCGGAGGAGAGTAATAGGCAAATGAGAAACGGAAGAGATGAAACACTGGGCGAACTCTCTCTCTCTCTCTCTGAATATATGCGAGGGGGAGAAGGCCATGTGTTTGTGTATGTCAATGGCGCGTGAAATGACGCATTGATATTACTGCCAGAGACGCCCAGTTCCAGAGACTGACTAGCAAGTGAATGGTGCGAGTGGTGATGGTGCGAATAGTGAGCAGTACGAGCAGTGAGTCGTGCGAATAGTGGATGGTGCGAGTAGTGAGTGGTGCGAGTAGCGAGTGATTCGAACTGTGAATGGTGTGAATAGTGGGTGGTGCGAGTAGCGAGTGGTGCGAGTAGCGAGTGGTGCGAGTAGGCTTGTGGAATATCAGGCAATCATAAATTAATATCAAAAATTAAAGGATTTGTCCAGTTCCGCCGGATAAAAAAATGGATATATTAGTGAGGAAAAAAATTCTCTCTCTCTCTCTCTCTGTCTCTCTCGTCCTTCAATCTCTCCTCCCTATTTCACACTTCCCCACCTCCTCCTCGTCCTACTCCTTTTTTCTCCAATATCCTCTCTCTCTCTCTCTCTCTCTCTCTCTCTCTCTCTCTCTCTCGCTAGCCTTGGTACACTTCAGAGGCACGGATACACCCACACCCACGCCCACACCAGCAGCCTGGGCTGTCCCCACAACACACAAGATGGTGCCAACTGAGTATTTAGTGAAGCTTTGTTTGTACGTAAACCTGTTTATTATTATTATTATTATTATTATTATTATTATTTACTACTACTACTACTATCATCATTATCATCATCATCGTCATCATCATCATTATTATTATTATTACTATTATTATTATTATTATTATTATTGCTATTATTAGTTATTTTAATTTTATTATTATTATTATTATTATTATTATTTCTACTGCTACTACTTCTACTACTACTACTATTACAACTACTACTATTACTATCATCACTATCATCACCATTATTATTATTATTATTATTATTATCATTATCATTATTATTATTACTGCTTTTCTCCTTCACCCATTCAGTGCAAGGGGGGACTGCAACCTTTTGAAAATCCATGGCAGCGAGGGGAAACGGGAAAAGGCGTGGAAAAAATATATGTCTGGCTTCTCACTATTTTCCTGTACTGCTGATATACTCCCCAGCCATTCCACCAACTCCGAATTCCATCCCGTTACCTCTTGTTTAGGAGGAGGAGGAGGAGGAGGAGAGAAAGAAAAGGAGAAGAAAGGGAGAATGAGGCGAAGGAAGAAGGAAAGGAGCAGGAGGTGAGAAGGAAGTAAGGATCTCATCAATTTCGTTCCCCAAGCACCTCTCTCTCTCTCTCTCTCTCTCTCTCTCTCTCTCTCTCTCTCTCTCTCTCTCTCGCAAGTTCTCATTACTTCCAGACTCCCACTCACTTTCTCTCAGGTCAATTCTCTCTCTCTATTTCTCTCTGTCTGTAAATGCCATGCTCTCCCTTACATTTTCTCTCTCTCTCTCTCTCTCTCTCTCTCTCTCTCTCTCTCAACTTCATTTCAGTAATAGCTTGCTTAGGAGGCGTCCCTTTGAGATATAATTTACCATGGTTGTTAACACACAGATCATCATTTAGAGAGAGAGAGAGAGAGAGAGAGAGAGAACAACGGGAAATGAGACAGACTGCTCTCTTCACTTCCACACTTCACTTTCACCTCACTTCACTTCACTTGTAACTGTGGTAGGCTGTGGTATTGAATTTAGCGGTAATGGTGGTAGTTGTGGTAAGGGATGGTGGTAGTTGTGGTAAGGGATGGTGGTAGTTGTGGTTAAGGATGGTGGTAGTTGTGGTTAAGGATGGTGGTAGTTGTGGTTAGGGATGGTGGTAGTTGTGGTTATGGATGGTGATAGTTGTGGTTAGGGATGGTGGTAGTTGTGGTTAGGGATGGTGGTGGTTGTGGTTAGAGATGGTGGTAGTTGTGGTTAGGGATGGTGGTAGTTGTGGTTAGGGATGGTGGTAGTTGTGGTTAGGGATGGTGGTAGTTGTGGTTAGGGATGGTGGTAGTTGTGGTTAGGGATGGTGGTAGTTGTGGTTAGGGATGGTGGTAGTTGTGGTTAGGGATGGTGGTAGTTGTGGTTAGGGATGGTGGTAGTTGTGGTTAGGGATGGTGGTAGTTGTGGTTAGGGATGGTGGTAGTTGTGGTAAGGGATGGCGGTAGTTCTCTCCGACAAAGAAAGTATGTTTTCACCTGTTTGTTTGTATGTTAGTTTGTCTGTTACCAGGATTACTCAAAAACTAAAAGAGAGATTTGGACCAAAGTTTGTGGATAGATAGCCCATGTCCCAGGGAACAATCGATTAACTTTTGGCACCGATCCGGACCGTATTACAGATTCTGGATCCGGAAAACGCTATTTGTGACACCCGAATCAGTGATGAGAAAACCTGGCCCATTATGAAGAGTGGTTTGGAAATTACGTTGCCCTTGTCGGAGAGATGCGCTCCACTGAGTGCCCCTCTAGTTTTGTGTGTGTGTGTGTGTGTGTGTGTGTGTGTGTGTGTGTGTGTGTGTGTGTGTGTGTGTGTGTGTGTGTGTGTGTGTGTGTTCTGACTAGTCTGTGCATCGCTTTGTAATGAATGCCAGGAACGACTTGACACCTCTCTCTCTCTCTCTCTCTCTCTCTCTCTCTCTCTCTCTCTCTCTCTCCTATCTTTAATCCTTACTCACATTTTCCAAACACACTTTTTCGTTCCCATGTTCTTCCCAAGCCTTGACAATCTCCCCTCTTTCCTGCCGTCTGGTTTTTAACTCTCTCTCTCTCTCTCTCTCTCTCTCTCTCTCTCTTTTGTCCATATACTTTTTACGCTCTCTCTCTCTCTCTCTCTCTCTCTCTCTCTCTCTCTCTCTCTCTAACTTTTACTTTACGTCCCTCAAGCATCGCCCACGTTTCACTCCTATACGTCAATGCAGAAACTAAAAACACATTTCTGTATACATAGCACACGGAATGATTTTATTACTCCGGCTACGCTCTCAATGCCCCTTCTCGTGTGTGTGTGTGTGTGTGTGTGTGTGTGTGTGTGTGTGTGTGTGTGTGTGTGTGTGTGTGTGTGTGTGTGTGTGTGTGTGTGTGTGTCTGACAATCACTCCATCGTATTACAGTATGTCTATCTATTCATCTACCTACCTATCTATCTGTCTATCTATGTACGTAACAGTTTATCTATAGCCATTTATTTACATCTATCTATCTATCTATCTATCACTGCCTCGCTTTTCCTTCTATTTTCTCTTTACTGCCAGTTTCCATTCGTCTCTGCCTCCTATCACCTCCACTTTCTCTCTCTTCTACTCTTCTTTCTCTCTTTTCTTCTCTTCATACTCTCTCTTCTTCTCTTTCTCTCTTCCCTTGATGTTTCTCCTCCTCCTTCCTCTCCTTCTCTCTTTTCTACTCATCTCTTTCTTTTATTCTCTTACTTTCTCTCCTACGAGCTGCCTCCCTCCTCTCTCTTCTCCCTCTGCTCTCTTCTCCTTCTCTCTTTCCATCTCCCATTTTTAATATGTCCTCTTTATTTTCTTTCTTGCTCTCTTTCTATAATTTTTCTCTATCTCTAATCTTCCTCTCTCTTTCTCACACATTTCTTCTCTCCTTTTATTATCCTTCTTTCTCCTCTTCTTTCTCTCTATCCCCAGGTTCTCTCTTCTCTCTTTCCTCTCCCTTTCTGCCTTCCTTCCTGCCTCTTTTCTTCTCTTCTTTGGGTTTCCACTTCTTCCTTTGCTCTCTTCTCTCCACTTCTCTCTCTCTCATACCACTTTCCCCCTTCCTATCTCTCTTAAATCCACCCTCCTTCTCTTGCTCTCTTCCTTCATCTCCATGTCTCTTCTCTCTTTCCTTCCCATTTCTCTTACACTCCCCCTTCCTTCTCTTCTTCTCTACCTTCGTCTCCACTTCTTCTCTTCTCTCTTTCCTTCCCATCTGTTTCATCCTCCTCCCTCCTCCTCCTCCTCTTCTTCTCTACCTTCGTCTCCCCTTTTCCTCCTCTCATCCTCTCTCTTCCTCAGCCCAAAAATACCCTTCTCCTCTCTGCTCTTCTTCTCTACGTTCGTCTCCCTTTTCCTCCTCTCTCTTCCTCTCTTCCTCAGCCCAAAATTACCCTTCTCCTCTCTCTCCTCTTCTTCTCTACGTTCGTCTGCACTTTTCCTCCTCTCCTCCTCTCTCTTCCTCTCTTCCCCAGTCCAAAAAATGAACTGCTGTCATTTGGAATCATGCAGAGAAGACAAATGTTTACATGGAGGCTGGAATGACCCACTCTGCGTTGGAATTTGTCTATTGTCAGCTATGTTACTCTGAATAATCCTACACACCTGTATATATATATGTATGTGTGTATTTATGTATGTATGATGGTTGAGGTGGAGGGATGGAGTGCAGAGGTACATGAGAGAGGGGGGCGTGAGCTGGGAGAAGGGCAGTGAAATGGCGGGGGACAGGGCGATATGGAGGCGATTTGTTTGTGGCCACCCGTTATGGGATTTAGGCGTCTGGCAATACACAGAGGGATGTTGGTTGATAAATAATATGCGAGTATGTATTATTCATGTATGTATGTATATATATGCATTATACACACATACATACATATATCTCTAGTGTATATCTCAGCTTCTGCACTATCCCAGTAAGAGGAGGTGGACTGCAGGGAACACTTCAGCCTGCAGTCGACGGGGTTCACCTTTCACATGAACTTAGAATTACACAAGAACAACAAGCAAGTACACAACAACAACAACAACAACAAGTACACAACAACAACAACAACAAGCAAGTACACAACAACAACAACAACAAGCAAGTACACAACAACAACAAACAAATAAACAAACACGCACCTCTCCCCCTCCCAAACTAAATTAATCATGACACTGTAATATGCGAGAGGGAACTGAAAAAAAATACTGGTATGCATTTGTCGACGCCAGGCTGAGTCAGGCGTCTATGTATTTCCAACCACGTCCGATATGCTTTTGAGACAGGCGAGGAATGTTATTATCATTATCATCATTATCGTTATCATCATTATCATCATCACAGGCAGTCGAAGAATTAACATCATCAGAAACGGTAGCAGAATCATCATCATCATCACCATCATCATTATCATCATCAGCAGCATCGTCAGACCTGCCTTCTTTAATAATTCCACCGTTACTCATTTTACCATAACTATTCATCGCCATCATCACTGTCATCATCATCATCATCATCAATACTTCCACTACCACCACCACCACCATCATCAACGTCATCATCATCACCATCACCCTTCTCACCACCACCACCACCATCACAGCCACGCTTACAAAAATAGAGTATTATGCTAGGAATATCTGAACTACAAAACCCTATGTATTTTCCCTCCACGAGTAGACTTCAAACCAGACTCCGCATTAAGCCTTTCAGAACGACAATGTATTATTTTTAGATGTGGGGCCATCTCTATAAATGGCCTTGTCCGTCCTCCTCTCACTAGCTATTTTCGAATGTGGGTAATTCACGCACGTAGGCTGGTGATTTTTAGTGAAGTCAAGGATTACCACATCGTCACACCACACCACCACACTACACCACAACATGCCATACCACACCACATCACACCACAACACATCACACCCTTTCCTACCACGCCACACTTTTCTTCACCACACCACACCACAACACACCCTCTTCTACCACACCATACTTTTCTTCACCACACCACACCACAACATACTATACCACACCACATCACACCACGACACACCCTCTCCTACCACATCACACTTTTCTTCACCACACCACACCACACTACTCCCTCCCACACCACACCACAATACTCCCTCTAACACCACACCACACCACACCACATCAAGGGCATTAACTGAATGGCCCTGAAGCTCCCGCATCTGCTATTTTTGTATTTGTCAGTCTTTTTTGCTACATATAGAAGATCTCGCTCATTTTACCCCGTGTGTGTGTGTGTGTGTGTGTGTGTGTGTGTGTGTGTGTGTGTGTGTGTGTGTGTGTGTGTGTGTGTGTGTGTGTGTGTGCTAGGGTGAGGTGTGGCAAGGTGAGGTGAGGTAGTATGAAGTGTGAGGTGTGTGTGTGAGATGTGGCAGCGTTTATTATTCAACTCCCACTGCCACACCCACGCCCACACCAGCAGACTGACCCACCCCACAACACATAAGAATAAAAACCGCGCATTATATACACACCACCTGAATTTCCTCCCCAAAAAAGCCTCATCATAACAGTCCATTACAATTACAAACCCTTATTAACATCATTTTTTTTCTGGGGGGGGGTATCAGCATAAATAATTTCCATATTAAAGGCCGCACCAAGCGCTACTCAAAATGATATATGGAGATTTTTATTTATTAATTCTGAGTAGCGGAGTAAATTGATTTCGATTTTTTTTTTTCTTTTTTGGTCGTGTGCGTTGTTGTTTTTCTAGTTCGTCTTCTTCATCGTCTTCTTTTTCTTCTTCTTATTCTTCCTCATTTTCTTCTCCTCCTCCTCTTCGTCTTAGTCTTCTTTTCTTCCTCTTCGTCTTCTTTCTCCTCCTCCTCCTCCTCCTCCTCTTCTTCTTCTCCTCCTCCTCCTCCTCCTTCTCCCTGTTGTTGCTGTTGCGCTTTTCCTCCACCTCATCATCATCATTACCTTCTTCTTCTTCTTCCTCCTCCTCCTCCTCTTCCTGCGCCTCCTCCTCTTCCTGCGCCTCCTCCTCTTCCTCCTCCTCTTCCTGCGCCTCCTCCTTCTCCTCTTTCTTACCCCACTCCAGCCTAACATATTATATAAGAGGGAATCACGTCAATTAACTAAGATATGGCACATATTTCCAAGCCTCTCTCAGCTCAGGAATATTAGTTAAAAGATGAAAGTGAGAAGTAGAAGAGGTTGATTTTTCGCCAAATTTATCACCACCATCATCATCATCATCATCATTATCATCATCATCATCATTACTATCACCAACAACACCACCACCAAAATCATCATCATCATCATCACCACCACCACCACCACCATCACTACCATCACCATTATCACAATCGCGTCCAAAATCATCATCATCATCATCACCACCACCACCACCATCACTACCATCACCATTATCACAATCACGTCGTCATCACTACCACCACCACCACCACCACCATCATCATTACCATCATCACTTTCACCACCACCACCACCACCAGCATCATTACCATCATCACTTTCACCACCACCACCACCACCAGCATCATCATCATCATCACCACCACCACCACCACCAGCATCATCATCATCATCATCACCACCACCACCACCACCACCATCATCACTATCGTCATTATCATCATCACTACCACCACCATTATCACAATCACCGTCATCATCATCACTGCCACCATCATCACCAC
>NC_136988.1:19512010-19514510 GCF_032717465.1 Coenobita brevimanus
TTCATGCAGAGATCTGGTTAAAATGAACGGGATAATACGACCCTTAGACCCTCCACTACTGTTTTATTTATTTATTTATTTATTTATTGCTACTTGCAGGCGTTGTACCGTATTCATTTTTTTTTTTTACTGAGCGGTTACGATAGAGTCCCCACCTATCCCCCGAAAGGAAGATGATATATACACCACACACCAACAGGGAGTCAAAATATACGAATGGTATTTGGGTTGCTTGATTTTGTTAGCAATTCATATTCTTGGCAAAAATACGACAACATATAAATCATAAAACTCAATATT
The DNA here is from genome assembly GCF_032717465.1 of Coenobita brevimanus. Classification (NCBI taxonomy): domain Eukaryota; kingdom Metazoa; phylum Arthropoda; class Malacostraca; order Decapoda; family Coenobitidae; genus Coenobita; species Coenobita brevimanus. The sequence goes on from NC_136988.1 coordinate 19,512,311, forward strand.
CCCTGAAATTCACACATTCTGAAATATAAGTAGGGCGCGACTGATACGGTATATTCCCTCCATGAACAGGAATTCCGCCTTTGATTACCGCCGCCAAAAGAGGTTATGTTTTTGCCGGCGTACATACATACATAACTACACACAAACATAGTCTTCCACATTAACATCAAAGGCCAGGGAAGATCAAAGAATTTATTATAACTCAAAGTAACTTAATATTTCTCCGGCATATCATTCCCTAGATTAGCATATGTAAGCAATTTCGTTAGTAATGTTGGTGAGGGGCATATTTCTGTTCCTCTCTCTCTCTCTCTCTCTCTCTCTCTCTCTCTCTCTCTCTCTCTCCAGCAACTACATTGACGGCCAAACCCCGTGTGTGTCCCTAACTATGCCACTCACTCACTCACGCATCCAATCCCTAAGTCACTGTACCTTTTTGACAGTTGAACTCTGGCACGTTACAACCATAGAGTTTTACGAGTCAAAGTAAATTGGAGTGTTAAAGGTTTGGGGATACTGGGGTGTGTCTGGTGTGCATCTAGGGTGTGTATGAGGTGTGTGTCTGGTGTATATCTGGGGTGTGTATGAGGTGTGTGGTGTTTATCTGGGGTGTGTATGAAAGCTGTGTATAATGACGAGGTACAATTAGGGATGTGTGTGTGTGTGTGTGTGTGTGTGTGTGTGTGTGTGTGTGTGTGTGTGTGTGTGTGTGTGTGTGTGTGTGTGTGTGTGTGTGTGTTTAATGAATGGAGGACACTTATAATCTGGTATATGGATTTTTTATTATTATTTTTCCTTCCCCTATTCTCTTATCTAAAAAAAAAAAAAATAGGGATGTGAAATGGGCCTCACGTAAATACATAAATAAATTGGTAACTAAATCTCTCTGCCATATGGGTTTGTTCACCTTACCTATAACGCAGATGCACCTGGAGTCGAGGTCACGTATGGCTCCTGTCTTTAATCTGTGTGAGAAAGTGAGACAACTTTAACACCTTCATCACCATCATCATTATCATCATCATCACTACTACCACCACCATCATCATCATCATCACTACTACCACCATCATCATCATCACTACTACTACCATCATCATCATCATCATCATCACTACTACTACCATCATCAACATCATCATCACTACTACCATCATCAACATCATCATCACTACTACTACCACCACCATCATCATCACTACTACTACCATCATCATCATCATCACTACTACCACCATCATCGTTATCATCTTTATCATCACCATCACTACTACCATCATCATCATCATCATCATCACTACTACTACCATCATCATCATCACTATTACTACCATCATCATCATCATCATCACTACTACCACCATCATCATTATCATCTTTATCATCACCATCACTACTACCATCATCAATATCATCATCACTACTACTACCATCATCAACATCATCACTACTACTACCACCATCATCATTATCATCTTTATCATCACCATCACTACTACCATCATCATCATCATCATCACTACTACCACCATCATCATCATCACTACTACCACCATCATCATCATCACTACTACTACCATCATCAACATCATCATCACTACTACCACCACCATCATCATCACTACTACCACCACCATCATCATCACTACTACCACCATCATCATCATCACTACTACCACCATCAAATAATTAATGATATATAGGATAACAATTTATTAATATATATACCAGCGAAAGACAATAAAAATATATGTAGTAAATAAACAGACGTAGTAGGACTGAAAGGAGTAATTAAAGGGCATTAAATATGATAAATAATAGATAGATAGATAGATAAATGATAGATAGACAGATGATAGATAGATAGAATATATGTGGAAAAATATACCAGGAAAGAATAGCATAAAAAAATAAATAAATAAATAAACACAATATTACTGAGGGAAATAATTAGCAGCAATAAAGGACGATAAATAGCAGGTGAAGACTAAGAAAATTATACAGGAAAGAAGGACTGCGTAGAAAAATTAAGGTTGCACTACATCAAGTGAGTGGATGGTCAAAGCCCCCACCTACGACTGTGTACACCCACCTATCACAATGTACACCCACCTACCACAATGTACACCCACCTACCACAGTGTACACCCACCTACCACAATGTACACCCACCTATCACAATGTACACCCACCTACCACA
>NC_136988.1:19522010-19524510 GCF_032717465.1 Coenobita brevimanus
GACCATCCATTCACTTGATATAGTGATGGTTTCAGTGGACTACGCTCAACAAATCAAATGTTTTCCTGTCAGCCATCTTTTACTACGCTGGGTGTTAACCATGGAATTATATGACACCTGGTGGCCTAGTGGGCTGAGACGGTTTAGCTGGGTGGAAGTTTGAACTGATGGGTGGTGGTGGTGGTGGTGGTGGTGGTGGTGATGATGATCACTCTCCATCTCACTCAGTCTAATACTTTTTCTTTCTTTCTTTCAAGTATTCTGTAATTGTTTCCTCTTAGCACAGGGGGAACAAAAGTTTGCCCAATATTTCAGCTCTTCTACTTCTCACTTTCGTCTGAGAGAGAGAGACAGAGAGAGAGAGAGAGAGAGAGAGAGAGAGAGGGGGGAGTTGGAAGCTACCTATCTACCATGTTTAGAGAGAGAAAGAGAGAGAGAGTACCAGCCTACCTACCTACCTACCTACCCCTCATCAACAACTCACTCCCAACAGAGAAAACGGGGCAGAAAATGGAAGACGGAGTATACTTTCGGTTTTCTTTTATTACGAGGGGAAACTTATCAAGAGCTGTGAGGGGCTGCATTCTCTGGCCTAATGAGAAATCTGCTACACCGCTAATTGGACGTGTGGTGTGGAGTTCGGGGTTCTATTCTGGCGCGCTGGGCGGGAAATTATGGGCCATATTAAAGGTGGCTACGTTATACCCGTTCTTCTGCTATTTATTTTTTTGCGTAAGACACCTTGGGCTTGTAATGTACGTGGTGAAAGCTAGGTCACACACACACACACACACACACACACACACACACACACACACACACACACACACACACACACACTTTACCAGCCATACAGGGCTCATATCAGCTATAGCCATACAAAGCCTCTCTCTCTCAAAGACAATAATTCTTCTCCACCCTTACGTTCATTCAGTACTCACTCACACATTCACTCTCCCACTTTTGCACTTTCTCTCTCTCACACATCCTCTCTCTCCTCTCTTCTCCATCTCTAACACGGCTCTCTTCTCCCCTCCCCTCCTCTTCCTCCTCTCCCCAAAGCCCCCTCTGTAATTCCCTCACTCCAATTTGTATCAGTGACTTAGGAAACAACCACTGCATTCCTTGATCGCACGCAAGCATTTTCATCTCCTCCGTACCTACTCCATACCTCCCCCTTCCATCTCTTCCCCTCCTTCCTCTTCTCCCCTCCCTCTCCCCTCTTCCCTCAGCTCTGTGTCCAACCTTTCCCACTCTCCATCCTTCCCTCTTTCATACCATTCCTTTCCCATCCTCTCCTACTTCTCTCCCCTCCCCATCCCCTCTCCACTCATCTCTCCCATCTTTCCCTCCTCTTCCCCTCTCCTCTTTCCAACCCCTCCCCACCCTCCCCTACCCTTCAGCAAGCAGGCAGGATCTACACACCCTATTACCATAACACATCTCACTTTCACACAGCCGCTGCCTTCCCACTACATAAATATGAGCCCTCCCCTCCCAACATATATATTTTTTACACTCCACCCCTCCTACTGAACCCCCTCCAGTCCCTCCCCCTCCACTTGTCAATCTACCTAACCTTGTAGGCAATACCCGGCCCTACCCTACTCTACCTTTCCCTCCCCTACCTAACCAAGCACTACCCTACCATACCATACCGTACCCAATCAAGCCAAACCCAACCCAACCTAACCCTACCCTACCCTATCTTACCCAATCAAACCAAACCCTACCATACCTAATCCTAACCAACTCAACCCTACCCTACTCTGCTTTGCCCTGCCCTGCCCGACCCTACCTTGCCCTATCCTGCCTTACCAAACCAAACCCTACCCTACCCAACCTTACCTAACCAATACAAACCCTACCCTACCCAGCCCTCCCCAGCCAAACCCTACGTTACCTTACCCTACCCTACCCTACCCTAGCTAGCCCTACCTTACCCTACCCTGCCCTACCCAAAATCACACATACCCTTCCAAAAGCACCCTGCCCACCGTCACCCTAAGTCTGTCCACCCTTTCGACTCGTGGAACCTAATTCTACCTTTTTTCATTCTTTCTTTCTCTCTCTTTCATTTTTCGCTCCAACAAGCTGATATATCCCTGAGCCGAAAATTTCCCCCTCTCGTTAATGTGATTGGCAGCCTGTTAGCTTTTGATGGCCTGGAAAGAAAAAAATGGAAAAAAAATCATGACGGTAATTTTTTTAATCTGTTCGTTTCGACTTGGATTAGGGAAGCGTTTTGGGTGAGAGTTAATGATGTGGCTGAAGGTGGGTTAGTAAATCTCTCTCTCTCTCTCTCTCACACAGCCTCCTCCTCCTGCCCTTCCTCCTCCTCCTCCTCCAATGTATTTTTTTCCTACACACATTCATCTTATGCTAATTCCTACCTTTCCCCGAATTTCTCTCTCCCTTCCTCCTTTTTCTTCTCTTCGCATCCTCATCATTATTCGTACTGGTAATCTTCTTCCAATTCTTCGTTTTCACCGCCATCTCC
>NC_136988.1:19534510-19557010 GCF_032717465.1 Coenobita brevimanus
AGATCATCAGGGGGTTAATGGAGCCCCAAGGCAGGCGGGTTTGGTCTGGGGTTGGAGGTTGGAGGTTCGCAGTATCAAAGCGGGTTTGGTCTGGGTTTGGTCTGAGTTGGAGTGGGTTTGGATAGGGGTGGTCTGGGTTCTGTGGCTGTCAGTTCGTAGTGTTAAGCGGGTTTGGTGTGGGTTGGTGCGGGTTTGGTGTGGGTTGGTCTGGGATGGTCTGGGTTTGGTGTGGGTTTGGTGTGGGTTTGGTGTGGGTTCTGTGGCTATCAGTTTGCAGTGTCAAAGCGGGTTTGGTGTGGGTTGGTCTGGGTTTGGTCTGAGTTTGGTCTGGGTTTGGTGTGGGTTCTGTGGCTGTCGGCTCGCAGTGTCCAGCCTGTCAGTCGTGTGTGGGGCCAGGGGGATGTGTCGATAACCGTGCCTTAATTTATCGACTCGACCCTCAGGTGGAAATCGACCTGCCTTATATACCTGTCCACTTCCACTTCCGCCTCCTTAGTCCTGTATTCTCGTAGGGTGAGGAGGCTCCCTAACACCTCTTCCTTGGCGATTCGTTTCTGTATATGGCTGGACTGTATCATTTTCTACGTTATTTATGCAGAGTATGACCACATTGGAAGGATTTATTTAACAAGGAATAGGACTGCAAGGTGTAATAAGTAAAATAAATCGCTTAGGATGCTAGTCACGAAGAAGTGCTATGGAAAGAATGTAGGCCGGAATTCTTAGCCAAATAAACGTGAAAGGACTATAGGCTTAACTGGTAACTCCCACACTGAATGCTAGTCACGAAGAAGTGCTACGGTGAGAATGCAGAGGCACAACATTATCTTTTCCTGAGTTACCGGTACGTGAAATAGGCAGCAAAGGGACGAACTCTGGGCCAGGTTAAGGTGAAAGGAGTATAGAAATGACTAAACTTAAAGCTAATTAATTCCACTAGTCTTTAATCTACATGCTTTTCGTGGCACTTCTTCGTGACTAGCATTGTATTCTTGTGTCGACTTTTTCTGTAAATAGAAAGAGAGAGAGAGAGAGCGAGAGAGAGAGAGATTTCGCCAAGTTAAAGAGAACAGTGTATCGGTATGTTTCTCTCTCTCTCTCTCTCTCTCTCTCTCTCTCATAAATACTGACCAATCAGATATGCAGACACACACAGTACATACATACATGCATATATATGTGCACATGAACGCGCCACACACACACACACACACACACATGCGGGACAGCGCGCGCACACAGACACATACAGGGACACACACACATGAAATATCGTACATATGCACGTAAAATTACTCACTGTGTTCAATACCATAAAGCTGACTTACACGACCATGTACGCTACCTCTGCCACTGCACACACACACACACACACACACACACACACACACACACTAGGCTACCTACGATGTTCTCTCCCTCTCTGAATAAACTCATCTCTTCATCCATCCTTTCTTTATTTAACTCTTTATTTTCCACCAGGAGCGTAGGGTCCCGGGGCTAGGCTACTCAAATCTCGATACTTAAGGCGTGGATGACCCGCCTCACACATCCATGAGTGGCATTATGTGAGCGATAAACCCCAACCATCCCAAATCCAAACTCCTTAATTCCCTTTCACATTCCTCTTGCATCCTGTATATCAGTGGTTTAATCTGTCATTATAGCACAGCCAACCCTTGGATTTAAACAATTTCGGGTCCCAATCTCTTTACTAGGCTTCGTTTTTATTTTTCATTCTTTACTGTTATATTTAATTGTTACTCTAGGCAAATGGATTAATTATATTCTATCTATTTATCTATATCCTGAAGCCCTAATCCCGCAAAAGGGTGGCCGCAGACAAAACGCCTCCAAGTCGCTCTGTCACCCACCATTTGACTGCCCTCCCCCAGCTCACTGCCCCCTCCCTCATTATATTTATTACAGTTAGTTATTTATTTAGTAGCCTGCAGTGAGCACAGGACGGTCCAAACATTACCCTTCCCTTCAACCTGCGTTATATAGTCACTCCCTACTCCCACACTCACGCCCACACCGGCAGACAGAGCCGTACCCCTAACACGTAAAAAACCACCAGGTGTGTTCCCAGTGCAGCGCTATTTCCGGACGACCTTCCGTAACTTTTCTCGTAAGATATTTATAAGTCAGTCATGATTTGTCGTAAGATATGACGTAAGATATGATATGACGTAAGATATGACGTAAGATTAGATATGACGTAAGATAAGATATGACGTAAGATAAGATATGACGTAAGTAAGATATGACGTAAGACAAGATAATACGTAAGATAAGGCATGACGTAAGATATGACGTAAGATAAGATATGACGTAAGATAAGACATGACGTAAGACATGACGTAAGATATGGCTAATTTGAACTTCACATACACTAAGGACGATCTTTTGTACTTTTTCTCTAATTCGTCAAATTTCTCGTAAGGTATTTAGAAGGTAATAATTTTCGTAAGATCTAACGTAAGACATGGGCAAAATTCGTCTTAAGATACTGTAAGATTTGCGTAAGATTGTTCGTAATATAAGTCTCCATATATTGGTGAAATTCTTAGGCGCTCCAACCCCTGAAGGCGATTGACAGCATACACCAAATGGCCATACCCTGCCTCTATTCCCTCCCTCCCTCTCTCTCTCTCTCTCCTGTTTCTTTCCTCCTCCTCCTCCCTCCTCCCTTTTCCTTCGCCCTATTCCCTTTCCCCCTCCTCTCCTCCTCCCTTTTCCTTCGCCCTATTCCCTTTCCCCCTCCTCTCCTCCTCCCTCCCCCTTCTCCTTCGTCCTATTCCCTTTCCCCCTCCTCTATTTCCCTCCTCCTCCCCCCTTTTTCCTTCGTCCTCCTCCCTTTCCCCCTCCTGTACTTCTCTCCTCCCTCCCCCCTTTTCCTTCGTCCTTTCCCCCTCCCCCAGACAAGACAAATCAAATATTACTGTAGGTGTGTCAAGCCCCGTGTGGCCTTACTGAACCACGTGTGGTTGATAGGTAAATATACTTAAGTCTTTCTCGTCCTCACGTCAATGGATTCCGGATCAATTTCCATCCTGCCTTATTCTCTTGATACACTTATATTTTTTTTCATTTATATTTTTCTAGGTATCCCTTGGCCTTCAACACAGCCCTTTCGATGCCTGAAGGACCAGCGGGTCTTTGATGGCTTGGAGTGGCTTCCTGAAGAGCTCTATCTATCTATCAATCTATCTGTTTATCTATCTATCTACTTTACCTCCCTCCCTCCCTCCCTAGCTATCTATCTGTCTTTCTTTCTGTTGACTATCACGAGTGGCTTTCTGGAGAGCTGTCTGTCTGTCTATCGCCTGACATCGTTTCATATAAGGGGTGGTGACAGAGAGAGAGAGAGAGAGAGAGAGAGAGAGAGAGAGAGAGGACAGCAGGGCCCAAACAAACCCTGCCCCAAAACCTAACCTCCTTGATAATTCTAGCAAATAAATAAATAAATAAATAACCCCATAACCTCCTGACAGTCCTAGCCAATAAATAAATAAATAAATTAATAACCCCATACCCTCCTGACAGTCGTTGCCAATAAATAAATAAATAAATAACCCCATAACCTCCTGACAGTCCTAGGCGATAAATAAATAAATAAAGGACTAACATTCTCATCAATAAATTCCAGGCTAAGGTGTGGCAGGCAAGACTCAAGCCTTTATACACCACCAAACACTAGGTAAGAGGATCACAGACTACCGCAACACATTCCAGGGAGAAACTTAGCGTCCTTGAGCGTCTGGCTTGAGCTCAGACTGCCTTACGTGCGAACACAGTGCCGGAGAGGGAGGCCTTCACGTGGTGGCACTGATCTGGCAGAGCGATGGAGCTGCCAGGTTACACTAACGTTCCTTGGTTCCCCACCCTATCCGCTAAATAGTGATGAGGTTGCAACTACTACTACTACTACTACTACTACCGTATCCTTACTACTACTAGGCTACTTAGCACTTACTACTACTACTATTATTACTACTACTGCTACTTCTACTACTACTACAACTATTATTATTACTACTACTACCGTACCCTCACTACTACTAGGCTACTTAGCATTTACTACTACTACTACTACTAGTACTACTTACTACAACAACTATTACTACTACTGCTACAACTATTACTACTGCTACTACTACTACTACAGTGGCTGCTGCTGCCGCTACAAGCCTACATGCACATACATACATACATACACACACATGACTAAGATGCGCACATGAGGATCAGCTCATTGTAAAACACACAAAAGCAGATGATGACGATGGAACGGTATTGTGATGATGGTGCCTGTGAGGTGTGATGACGGTGTAAGAGTGGTGTGATGATGGTGTAAGTATGGTGTATGGTGTGAGAGTGGTGTAAGTGTGGTGTGATGATGGTGTAAGTATGGTGTATGGTGTAAGAGTGGTGTAAGTGTGGTGTGATGATGGTGTAAGTATGGTGTATGGTGTGAGAGTGGTGTAAGTGTGGTGTGATGATGGTGTAAGTATGGTGTGAGAGTGGTGTAAGTGTGGTGTGATGATGGTGTAAGTATGGTGTATGGTTTGAGAGTGGTGTAAGAGTGGTGTGATGATGGTGTAAGTATGGTGTATGGTGTGAGAGTGGTGTAAGTGTGGTGTGATGATGGTGTAAGTATGGTGTATGGTGTGATGACGGTGTAAGTATGGTGTATGGTGTGAGAGTGGTGTAAGTGTGGTGTGATGATGGTGTAAGTATGGTGTATGGTGTGATGACGGTGTAAGTGTGGTGTGATGATGGTGTAAGTATGGTGTATGGTGTGAGTGGTGTAAGTGTGGTGTGATGATGGTGTAAGTATGGTGTATGGTGTGAGAGTGGTGTAAGTGTGGTGTGATGATGGTGTAAGTATGGTGTATGGTGTGAGAGTGGTGTAAGTGTGGTGTGATGATGGTGTAAGTATGGTGTATGGTGTGAGAGTGGTGTAAGTGTGGTGTGATGATGGTGTAAGTATGGTGTATGGTGTGAGAGTGGTGTAAGTGTGGTGTGATGATGGTGTGGGTGAGGTGTGATGATGGTGTGAGAGTGGTGTAAGTGTGGTGTGATGATGGTGTGGGTGAGGTGTGATGATGGTGTGAGAGTGGTGTAAGTGTGGTGTGATGATGGTGTGGGTGAGGTGTGATGATGGTGTGGGTGAGGTGTGATGATGGTGTGGATGAGGTGTGTTGATGGTGTGGGTGAGGTGTGATGATGGTGTGGGTGAGGTGTGATGATGGTGTGGGTGAGGTGTGTTGATGGTGTGGGTGAGGTGTGATGATGGTATGGGTGAGGTGTGTTGATGGTGTGGATGAGGTGTGATGATGGTGTGGGTGAGGTGTGATGATGGTGTGGATGAGGTGTGATGATGGTGTGGGTGAGGTGTGATGATGGTGTGGGTGAGGTGTGTTGATGGTGTGGATGAGGTGTGATGATGGTGTGGGTGAGGTGTGATGATGGTGTGGGTGAGGTGTGATGATGGTGTGGATGAGGTGTGATGATGGTGTGGGTGAGGTGTGTTGATGGTGTGGATGAGGTGTGATGATGGTGTGGATGAGGTGTGATGATGGTGTGAGTGAGGTGTGATGATGGTGTGGATGAGGTGTGATGATGGTGTGGGTGTGGTGTGATGATGGTGTGAGTGAGGTGTGATGATGGTGTGGGTGAGGTGTGATGATGGTGTGAAAGTGGTGTAAATGTGGTGTGATGATGGTGTGGGTGAGGTGTGATGATGGTGTGAGAGTGGTGTAAATGTGGTGTGATGATGGTGTGGGTGAGGTGTGATGATGGTGTGAGAGTGGTGTAAATGTGGTGTGATGATGGTGTGGGTGAGGTGTGATGATGGTGTGAGAGTGGTGTAAATGTGGTGTGATGATGGTGTGGGTGAGGTGTGATGATGGTGTGAGAGTGGTGTAAATGTGGTGTGATGATGGTGTGGGTGAGGTGTGATGATGGTGTGAGAGTGGTGTAAATGTGGTGTGATGATGGTGTGGGTGAGGTGTGATGATGGTGTGAGAGTGGTGTAAATGTGGTGTGATGATGGTGTGGGTGAGGTGTGATGATGGTGTGAGAGTGGTGTAAATGTGGTGTGATGATGGTGTGGGTGAGGTGTGATGATGGTGTGAGAGTGGTGTAAATGTGGTGTGATGATGGTGTGGGTGAGGTGTGATGATGGTGTGAGAGTGGTGTAAATGTGGTGTGATGATGGTGTGGGTGAGGTGTGATGATGGTGTGAGAGTGGTGTAAATGTGGTGTGATGATGGTGTGGGTGAGGTGTGATGATGGTGTGAGAGTGGTGTAAATGTGGTGTGATGATGGTGTGGGTGAGGTGTGATGATGGTGTGAGAGTGGTGTAAATGTGGTGTGATGATGGTGTGGGTGAGGTGTGATGATGGTGTGAGAGTGGTGTAAATGTGGTGTGATGATGGTGTGGGTGAGGTGTGATGATGGTGTGAGAGTGGTGTAAATGTGGTGTGATGATGGTGTGGGTGAGGTGTGATGATGGTGTGAGAGTGGTGTAAATGTGGTGTGATGATGGTGTGGGTGAGGTGTGATGATGGTGTGAGAGTGGTGTAATTGTGGTGTGATGATGGTGTGGGTGAGGTGTGATGATGGTGTGGGTGAGGTGTGATGATGGTGTGAGAGTGGTGTAAATGTGGTGTGATGATGGTGTAAGAGAAGTACCGGTATATATAAGTTTTAAGTGAGAAAAGTGTAGAAGTTGTGTGATGGTGGTGATGGTGTGGTGAAGTGGGTGTGGTGATGTGATGATGGTGTGACAAAGGTATGGATGTGATGATGTGGTGATGTGATGATGGTGTGATGATGCAAATAATAAAGTAGTGGTGATATAGCAAGTGTATTGTGCCGTTAAACAATTGCAAATATGATGAAAAACAGATATGATGATGATGATGATGATGATGATGTGTGTAATGAAAGTATTGTAGTTATGTAAAAAAAAAAAAGTAGAATGTGATGTAAGACTAGTGTGATGATGATGATGATGATGATGATGATGCAAGAGTGGTGTGGTGAGGTGATGACGGCTCGGTGTAAACAAGAAGGTGATGAAGGTGTGATGAAGGTGCAAACATGGCCTATTCGCACGGTCGCTAGTCAAAGGGAAGCCATCAGTGGAATAATTAACCGGTCCCCCCCCCTCTCTCTCTCTCTCTCTTTCTCTCTCATTCGTTCACCTTTTACTTTTTTCTTTCAAAATTCTCCATCTTCTCTTTTTCTCTCCCTAATTTTCTTCCATCCCCATTCTCCCCTACTCTCTCTCTCTCTCTCTCTCTCTCTCTCTCAAACACACACACACACACACACACACACACACACACACATTCGTTCGCCTTTTACCTTTTCTTCCCATTCTCCACCTTTCTCTCTCTTTCTCTCTCTCTCTCTCTCTCTCTCTCTCTCTCTCTCTCTCTCTCACACACACACACACACACACACACACACACCCACACACACACACATACATTCGTTCATCTTTGACCATTCTTCCCACATTTTCCACCTCTCTCTCTCTCCCTCTCTCTCTCTCTCCCTCTCTCTCTCTCTCCCTCCACTTCTACACTCTTTCTTTCCCCATTTCACCACACCTGAATAAATGAATGAGCGATAGAGGAAAAGTTAAGGAAATTACAAAGTTTGGACAGACGAAGAAAGCATAAGAGAGACAGAGTTTTTAAGAGTTAAGAGAGAGAGAGAGAGAGAGAGAGACTGACTGGGTGAGCCAACGCTTGTCCTATAGTCCTTTCACCTTAACTTGGCCCAGATTTTCTTCCTTTGGTACCTTATTTCATCTCATCTTGGCCCTCTGTCTGTCTGTCTGTCTGTGTCTGTCTGTGTGTCTGTCTGTGTGTCTGTCTGTGTGTCTGTCTGTCTGTCTGTCTGTCTCTCTCTCTCTCTCTCTCTCGTGAAATTTTCGTCTCATAACCAGTCTTCGTGGTAGTTTTCCTGCCTAACTTTTTCGTGTCTGAGGCTGTTATTTTTTCCTTCACCAAGTTATTGCCACTCGAGACGGAGGCTTTGTGTGTGTGTGTGTGTGTGTGTGTGTGTGTGTGTGTGTGTGTGTGTGTGTGTGTGTGTGTGTGTGTGTGTGTGTGTGTGTGTGTTGTTCTATACAGCTCATACATCAGAGCAGGGATAATATTTTTTTTATTGTGTGTGTGTGTGTGTGTGTGTGTGTGTGTGTGTGTGTGACCGTCTGTTTCTCACGTCTCTGTATATCTCACTTCTGTAAAAGTATGTGTCTGTGTGTCGCCCTCTTTATTTCCGTCTCACTTTTTCTCCTTAACTACGACCTTCATATTAGACTCCAACACTATCTCCCACCACCCTACGACTTCTAAACCTCGATTATCTACTGGCTTAGTTCCGTATTGATATATTTCTTGTATCGGTCGCCTTATTATACGTTTGACTCATTCTTACAGCATCCAGACTCTTCACAAACATATTGGTCATCATTTCTGTTACAAAATACAAAGACAAAGTAATATGTGATACGTATGGACCTGTAGCGAGACTTGTATATGATGAGAATGAGTCAGGATTCTTTTTCTACACACTTCCTGCCCTAATCTACCAACCCGGGTGTAATCCAGGGCAGTATCTTGCGAGAATATGTGGCTCAAGATATAAGTGGGGGACATTCCGTTGAGCCGGCGGTGTAAAGTTGCAAGTTGGTAATTACAAAGGTGAAGAAGAAGCACAGGAGTGAGGCTGAGTGGATACTGGGCGGGGGAATTACGGCTTGACATAATATCTCTCTGTCGCCGCATGCTACTGTCAAAAGGCGTTGTGTTGGTGTACGACAATCTATCTGCCTATCTATTGCCAGACGCCTTAATCCCGTAAGAAGTGGCCACAAACAAATCGCCTCCATGTCGCCCTGTCCCCCGCCATTTCATTGCCCTGCTCTCAGCTCACACCCCCCTCTCTCATAACCCTCTCCACTCCATCCCTCCATCTCATCCTTGGCCCCCCCCGTCCCTCTACCCCCCCTTACCACCTCACTCACATACACTCTCTTCATCAGTCTCTCACTCTCCATCCTCTCCACATGGCCAAAGCACCTCAAGTGTGTTTCTTATTCTGCTACTGACACTACTGAAGCCGTATGGGAACTCAGTGTTGAGATATTGGTGAATCCTGTATAGCCTAGTCTGGAACTTGCATTGGACTATCACCTGTTCCGTCAACTCAAGATGCCTAAGTAATCGATTTGCCACGAACCAAGAGGTGAAGGAAGGTGTGCATCAGTGGCTTGTCTCACCCCAACCATAAGGACATAAGGAAGCTGGTGCAACGATGGATCAAGAGCGTTGAAGAGAAAGCACACTGTATTGAAATAAACTGTTCCTGTGAGATCTGCAATGTTGTGGTAAATGTTATAAATATATTGCAGATTATTACTGATTCACCCATGCTGACTCAACCTCGTGTGTGTGTGTGTGTGTGTGTGTGTGTGTGTGTGTGTGTGTGTGTGTGTGTGTGTGTGTGTGTGTGTGTGTGTGTGTGTGTGTGTGTGTGTGAGAGAGAGAGAGAGAGAGAGAGAGAACTCCAAACATCTCTCACATTCCACTCCCAGCAAAGTTATTTTTAGGGTTCACTGTCTGTTCATGTGGCTGGGAATCCTCACAAGACTGCCTGCATTGCCAAGGTCTCTGATTGACACCATTGTTCCCGGAAATGACTGCAGAGAGAGAGAGGTCATTGGCGGTGGCGTTTCCAGGCCAAGTGCAAGGGGGGAGAGGACGGCTTGACTGACTGGAACCCCCCCCCTCTCCACCACACTGTATATATTTCCAACAGAGCATTGCGGTGCTGGAGAGGAACGCCTTCACGCGGTGGCACTGATATGGCTGGTCAGCGGAACTACCCGGTTATACAAACGTCCCTAACACAGACACCTAACTCTATGGTTGCTGGTGATTTTAATGGCAAAAACAGTTACTGGTATAATCACAGTCTAAGGAACCACGATCTTGACACTGCTTCATAACTCAACACGTACAATAGCCTACCTGAGAATGACTTAACAGATGAATAAGGATCGTCAGAATTAGATGCAGGTCAAAATATCACTTAATGAAAGGAAGGCGGCTGAACTGGCTACTGAATAGGTGTTTGACTGACACGGATTCATAGCCTTTTAAGAAAATTGTCTAAGGAACAGAATAATCTCTCTCTCTCAACTGTAAACACATACACAACTTGGGTAGTCTGTCTCTTGCATGATAAGGAGACGACTATTTAGCGAGTCTGGTTTCCGCTCGCCCGTCGGTGTTGAGAAAAAGTGTTGGAGAAAAGACTATGGTATCTGAGAAGGAGGGGGAGCGATTTGCCTGCTGTGAGATAAGTGTGTGGTGTGAGGTGCCAATGGGAATATACAGTCCCTTATAAAAGAACCTCATACAGGCCATGTGGAGTGTGCCTGATCCTTTCCACTGATACTGAATGACGGTGTTCTTGACTGGTCATCCCTCCATCTCAGATTCAAGACGTTTCACAGCCCAGCTATAATACTTCAGGTTCTGACCATCACTCCAATGCAAACAATCAGCAGCACAACTATAATACATCACATTTTCAGTGCGAATTAGGAGACTGTTCTATAATGATTTTAAGGAACGTTTCACCTACTTCATTATCGTAAAAGGAGTGATAAACATTAGTTGGTTTCTTAACGCAATAT
Organism: Coenobita brevimanus; assembly: GCF_032717465.1. Classification (NCBI taxonomy): domain Eukaryota; kingdom Metazoa; phylum Arthropoda; class Malacostraca; order Decapoda; family Coenobitidae; genus Coenobita; species Coenobita brevimanus. The sequence goes on from NC_136988.1 coordinate 19,545,240, forward strand.
CGTGTGACGTAGGTAAAGTTTGACGCTAAGAAAAATATAGTACATAAATGATAACTCGAGATATTGGACGATATTAAAACCATCAGGAAACTGTCTAACTGTTCAAGACATTATACACAACAAAGAAGCATCATGTAAAAGTCTGGGTCATATTTGGGGATTGCATACATATAATTTCAACTTATCAGAATCCCATGAATCGCCGACTATGATGATGATGATGTGATGGTGCTGGTGAAGTGCGTGTCTGATTATGATGATGATGATGATAATGAGCATAATAAGCATGTATTGTAATGATAATGATGATGATAATAAGCGTATATGATGATGATGATGATGATGATGATGATAATGATGATGATGATAATAATAATAATAATAAAAATGTATTGTAATGATGATGATGATAATAATAAGCGTGTAGGCCTAGTTACTGTAAAGATGATGATGATGATGATGATGATGATGATGATGATGATGATGATGATGATAATGATGTCACCATAAGCAAGGCCTCACGGGCAGCCTTGAAAGTCCTATAATAGCCTCTTTTAAAAGACTGCTTAAGGGTCATTAGACGCAATTAAAAGGTTTAGTGGAGGGCCTCTCTCTCTCTCTCTCTCTCTCTCTCTCTCTCTTCTTTTGGCTTTCTCTCGCATTCATTCTCTTCCTTTGTCACTTTCTCTCTGTCTCTCTCTCTGTCTCTCTCTCTCTCTCTCTCTCTCTCTCTCTCTCTCTCCCCGGCTCAGTGGGCATTAATCAAAGGCATCACAGTCTAGGAGTTGGAGGTGGAGGAAGTTTGGGCCTGTTTATCAGACGAGGACTCTCTCTCTCTCTCTCTCTCTCTTTTCCTTTTGGCTTTCTCTCGTATTCCTTCTCTTCCTCTCTCTCTCTCTCTCTCGCTCTTCTCCTTTTGGCTTTCTCTCGCATTCCTTCTCTCTCTCTCTCTCTCTCTCTCTCTCTCTCTCTCTCTCTCTCTTCTCCTTTTGGCTTTCTCTCGTATTCCTTCTCTTCCTCTCTCTCTCTCTCTCTCTCTCTCTCTCTCTCTCTCTTCTCCTTTTGGCTTTCTCTCGTATTCCTTCTCTTCCTCTCTCTCTCTCTCTCTCTCTCTCTTCTCCTTTTGGCTTTCTCTCGTATTCCTTCTCTTCCTCTCTCTCTCTCTCTCTCTCTTTTTCCTTTTGTCTTTCTCTCGTATTCCTTCTCTTCCTCTCTCTCTCTCTCCCTCTCTCTTCTCCTTTTGGCTTTCTCTCGCATTCCTTCTCTCTCTCTCTCTCTCTCTCTCTCTCTCTCTCTCTCTCTTCTCCTTTTGGCTTTCTCTCGCATTCCATCTCTTCCACTTTCACTTTCTCCTCCCTCCCTCTCTGCTCTCTCTCTCTCTCTCTCTCTCTCTCCTATCTGTCTTCATTAGGGGTTTCGGATAAAGAAGGGCAGAAAACCAGCTATCGGTAAGTGCTACTCTTGATCACGAGAGAGAGAGAGAGAGAGAGAGAGAGAGAGAGAGAGAGAGAGAGAGAGAGAGAGAAATTGTTTATCGTAAAGTCAATTATATAAACCACCCCAATTTTGGCTACGTCGGGGGGGGGGAGGTAAAGGTGAAAGTACTGGAGGGAAAAAAGAGGGGAGAAGGAGGAGGTAGAGAGAGAGGAGGAGGATGAGGAGGAGAGGGAAACAGAGAAGAGGAGGAAGGTAGAGAGAAAATTAGATAAATGAGGAGGAGGAGGGGAAGAGAAGATAGGGAAGGCTAGATAGAAAAAGAGATGGAGGAGGAGGAGGAGGAGGAGGAGGAGGAGGATTGAAGAGATGGAGAGATGAAAGAGGAAGAGAAGTGAGATAGGATTGAAAATGTAGTGGAACTTGGAGAGGGTGGGACTGAAAGGAATGGAGAGAGAGAGAGAGAGAGAGAGAGAGAGAGAGAGAGAGAGAGAGAGAGAGAGAGAGAGAGAGAGAGAGAGAGATCCTAAAACATATGGAACTTACTGAAACATACCTTCAAAATAATCACTACCTCCTTTATTAACCATATTTTACTAAGTTAATTGATAGAACCAATAATTATAATCAACGCAACCTCACCCAGCCTCACCCCACCTCCCCAGCCTCACCCACCTACCCACATTCATCCACTTTCCCAACCTCACCCCACCTCCCCAGCCTCACCCACCTACCCACATTCATCCACTTTCCCAACCTCACCCCACCTCCCCAGCCTCACCCACCTACCCACATTCATCCACTTTCCCAACCTCACCCCACCTCCCCAGCCTCACCCACCTACCCACATTCATCCACTATCAACCCCAAACCATCCACTCAGATGCTACTTGTCAACCCCATACTGTTTCTGGCTCACTCCTCAACCTCACTCATCCCTATTTCACCTTGCTCATCTCAGCCACTCTTACTCCACCACACACACACACACATTCTCTCTCCTCTCTTTCTCTCTCTCTCTCACACACACACACACACACACACACACACACACACACACACACACACACACACACACACACATTCTCCCCCCTCCCCCCCTCTCTCTCCCGCAAGCAGGCAGTTCTCAGTAAGGCCACATGAATATCCTTTGTCGTGAGGGCCAGCACACAAGCCTGAAGGAGTAGGCAGTAGCAGTAGCAGAAGAAGCCCAGACCCGTGCACAGACCTTGCTTGTGGGGGCTCGGTCTCAGGGTCTAAAACATGACTCCCTTGTTCTATTTAGTAAGATCTAGTCCCGTAGCACCAGTTCTTAAGCGATTTATTTAGCAGTCCACAGACCTTGCTTGTGGGGTCTCGCTCTCAGGGTCTAAAACATGACTCCCTTGGTCTGTTTAGTAAGATCTAGTCCCGTAGCACCAGTTCTTAAGCGATTTATTTAGCATACTACAGCAGAAGGTCCACCCTCTCATGTACAGACCTTGCTTGTGGGGTCTCGCTCTCAGGGTCTAAAACATGACTCCCTTGTGTATTTATTAAGGGCTAGGGCACCCGCAGCACCAGTTCTTATGCGATTTATTTAGCATAGTACAGAAGAAGAACTGGCGCTGCGGGTGACCTAGGCCGATACGTATCTAGCGTGGCTCGGAATATGACCTTGACCTACTTTCACCAATTTCGAACTCGTCCGAGATTTTCATCCCTACTACACACATGTAAAATTTCTGTGATGATATCTTGAGCGGTTGCGAAGTTATCTTGCTAACAGACGCATAGACAGACAGACAAACTAAAAACAATACCAGCTTCGTTACTGAGGTTGGTAAAATGATGAAAATAGTAATATACAATACATAAACGCAGTCGAAACGCAGAACAACAATCATACGGTATCATCACAAAGCACGAGGGTAGGCAATGAGGATAGGCAGTAAAGGCAGACAGTGAGGATGGGCAGTAAGGATAAGAGGTGAGGATAGGCAGTGAGGGTAGGTAGTAAGGGTAGGCAGAGGATACGCAATAAGCCAAGTACAAGGACAGGCAGTGGCTAGGCACGAGGTTAGGTAGTGAGGTAGGTCATGGATGAAGCTAAGAGAACGTGGAATATATTTTTACAGAGTAAACGCTGAAACAGGTACAAATGGTGAGGCAGGAGGGGTGAGGAAGGAGGGGTAAGGCAAGAGGAAGGGTGGGGCAGGAGGAAGAGTGAGGAAGGAGGAAGGGTGAGGCAGGAAGGGTGAGGCAGGAGGAGGGGTGAGGCAGGAGAAAAGGTGAGGCAGAAGGGGTGAGGCAGGAAGGGTGAGGCAGGAGGAGGGGTGAGGTAGGAGGAGGGGTGAGGCAGGAGGAGGGGTGAGGCAGGAAGGTTGAGGCAGGAGGGGTGAGGGGAATGACTGTGCCTCGACATGTGATATCAAACAGAGTGAAATATTCAGTTTCCTGCCTCACCTGCCTTCACTCTTTCTGCCTGCCTGTCTGCCTGTTTCACCTGTGTTTCATTTGCCTCCCTTCGTGTTTGATCTGCCTGCCTGCCTGTCTGTCTTCCTGCCTGCCTGTCTGCCTTTCAGTTTCGCCTGCTTCATCTGACCTCCTACCTGTTATGCCTGCCTCCCTACCTGCTTTATGCTTCACTTTCTGTTTCATCTCCCTCTCTGCCTGTTTCATCTCCCTCTCTGCCTGTTTCACCTCCCTCTCTGCCTGTTTCACCTCCCTCTCTGCCTGTTTCAACTCCCTATCTGCCTGTTAACCTCTCTCTGCCTGCTTCACCTCTCTCCCTGCCTGTTCCACCTGCTTTCCTACCTACCTTCTTACCTAAGGCCTACCTACCTACATGCCTGCCTGACTTCCTACCTCTCTACCTGCTTCACTTCTATCCCTGCCTGCTTCATCTTTCTTCCGGTCTGTTCCACATGGCTTCCTTCCTACCTACCTACCTGCCTGCCTTCCTACCTGCTTTCCTACCTGCCTGCCTGACTTCCTGCCTTCCTACCTACCTAGCCTACCTACCTATCTACCTACCTGCCTACCTACCTACCTATCTACCTACCTGCCTACCTACCTACTTATCTACCTACCTGCCTACCTACCTACCTATCTACCTACCTATCTACCTACCTGCCTACCTACCTACCTATCTACCTACCTGCTTACTGACTTCCTCCCTGCTTACCTCTTCCGCGTTCATGGTAAAAAGCATCTATTATACTCAACAAAAGAGACAGCATTAAAGACCTCAATACTGCCGTCAAAAAATGTCTTCTTCCTGTTGTGTACGTACGGCACAGAAGCTGTACCATCCAATTACTAACAAACCCAATTACTAACATATCCAATTACTAACAAACCCAATTACTAACATATCCAATTACTAACAAACCCAATTACTAACATATCCAATTACTCTACCTCTATGCTCTAACAAATCCAATTACTCTACCTCTATGCTCTAACAAATCCAATTACTCTACCTCTATGCTCTAACAAATCCAATTACTCTATGCTCTAACAAATCCAATTACTCTACCTCTATGCTCTAACAAATCCAATTACTCTATGCTCTAACAAATCCAATTCCTAACAAATCCAATTACTCTACCTCTATACTCTAACAAATCCAATTCCTAACAAATCCAATTACTCTACCTCTATACTCTAACAAATCCAATTACTCTAACTCTAGGCTCAAACAAACCCAATTACTCTACCTCTATGCTCTAACAAATCCAATTACTTACAAATCGAATCTCTCTTACTCTATGCCCTAATAAACCCAATTACTAACAGACCCAATTACTCTAACTCTGTGCTCTATTCGCCTTAACTACCTGTAAAATTGCCGTCTTTCCATCTTGAATTTTCTATCTATCTATCTATTGCCAGACGCCTTAATCCCATACAGGTTGGCCACAAACAAATCGCCTCCATGTCGCCCTGTCCCACACCATTTCACTGCCCTGCTCCCAGCTCACATCCCCCTCTCTCAAATACCTCTCCACTCCATCCCTCCATCTCATCCTCGGCCTCCCCCTCCCTCTCTCCCCCTTCACCTCACTCACATTCACTCTCCTCGTCAGTCTCTCACTCACCATCCTCTCCACATGGCCAAACCACCTCAGTGAGTTTTTGATGTGCAATAAGAGGTGAACACTGGAATATGGTGCTAGTCACGAAGAAGTGCTATGGGAGGGATGCTGAATCGTGCCATTACCTTACTCTGCCACTGAGCTAAGGGAAGTTCATTTGTAAAAGGAAACGCGTCGCATTTCGCTAAGGTTACTCCATCAGGGAAGGAGAGGGAGGGGGAGGCCAAGGATGAGATGGAGGGATGGAGTGGGAAGGCGTATGAGAGACGGGGATGTGAACTGGGAACAGGGCAGTGAAATGACGGGGGACCGGGGGACATGGAGGCGATTTGTTTGTGGCCACCCCTTACGGGATTAAGGCGTCCGGCAATAGTTAGACAGACACTCCAACAGAACATAGTCAAGTTATGAAATTAGCCAAATGACTGAGGAAACTTCAAGCTAGAAACTTTTACGCATAGCATTTGTGATTCTAAGACATTAGAATTAGTTGAAGCAGCGGTATTGATCACAGGAATTTGGAAAGAAGGTGTAGAGCAATACGTATGCGAATATATTAGAACTTATTTGTTGAGAGATCACACATGCATCAAAATTACAAAAGGAAAGTCTAAAAATGGCAATTAAGAGAGGCGTCAGACAAGGAGGCACACTCTCACTCAAGATTATTATGTAGGACTATAAGACGTATTCAGAAGTTTAGGTGGAAATGGCAAAGGAATTAACATATACAGTAAGCAATAGGCCTACTTCAGAACTACAGACCTACAGTCCTTTCATTTTAACTTGATCCAGAACTCCGTCTTTTCGTGGTTGATTTCACGTAGCTCAGTGGTAGAAAAAGAATGCTAAGGCCCTATATCCTTTTCACTGCACTTCTTCGTGACTAGCATCGTATTCTGGTGCTAATTTGTTACATCTCTCTCTCTCTCTCTCTCTCTTTCTCCCACTCTCTCTCTCTTCTTTCCAATCCACACCACACATTTACCTCCTCTCTCTCCACTCCCCAAGCGCTTCTTTCCTTTCCTCTCTCTTCTCACTTCACTCTCCCAAATGAAGTTCTCTCTCTCTCTCTCTCTCTCTCTCTCTCTCTCTCTCTCTCCACCTTTCTTATTTTCTCTCCGACTTCACTGGCTAATGTCGTGTTACTCTCTCTCTCTCTCTCTCTTTCATATGAGTGACGCCGTCTGGTTCTGTTGTCTTTTTTCATGCGCTCTGATGGATGAATATTGGCGAGAGAGAGAGAGAGAGAGAGAGAGAGAGAGAGAGAGAGAGGATCGGCAGGAGCTATGGGTCGTATTCTTAGTGGATCAGGAAGTTACGGAGCAACTGCTCTTTGGCGAATTAGTTTCCATATTACGTCTCAGCATTCCCTCAAGGGGAGGGGGAAGAGGGAGGAGGAGGCCAAGGATGAGATGGAGGGATGGAATGGAGAGGTGTATGAGAGAGGGGGGTGTGAGCTGTGCAGTGAAATGGCGGGGAACAGGACGACATGGAGGCGATTTGTTTAAGGCCACCCCTTATGGGATTAAGGCGTCTGGCAATAGATAGACAGATAGACAGAGACGATACTGAGGTCCAATGTGCAAAATGAATCGCTAAGGAAGAGGAAATACGAAGCTCCTACGCCAAGAGTCTATATAGCCTATGTGGTCAATAATTTTTTTGTGCCTGTGGTTCTGTATAACTCTCTCTCTCTAACTCTCTCTCTCTCTCTCTCTCTCTCTCTCTCTCTCTAATTACCAAACTGCCAAAGTTGTGTAATTAAAAGCCTGATCACTTACAACAACAACAACCCTCTCTCTCTCTCTCTCCCTCAATCTCTCTCTCTCTCTACCCACCTACCCACCTATCTATCTATCTATCAAACACTCTGAGGTGCACACAGGTAAAATCAACCTTTCTTTCTCTCTCTCTCTCTCGCTCTACCTACCTACCTATCTATTTATCTATCTATCTATCTATCAAACACTCAGGTGCACAGAGGAATAATCAACCTTTCTTCTTCTCTCTCTCTCTCCATCTATCTATCTATCTATCTATCTATCAAACACTCAGGTGCACACAGGTCAAATCAACCTTTCTTCTCTCCACAGGTGTCGTGCAAGTGAGGTGACAATGCCTCCGATGTCGCTCCGTCACCTCACTCACTTCGCCTCCACCACCACCACCTCACCTCACTGCCTCTGCTGAGCCTCCCCAACAGGTATGCGACTTCACTTCACTTCTCTTCACTTCCTTTCACTTCACTTCACTTCAATTCCTTTCACTTCACTTTTCTTCCTTTCACTTCACTTCACTTCGCATCACTTCACTTCCTTTCCCTTCACTTCACTTCCTTTCACTTCACTTCACTTCGCATCACTTCACTTCACTTCACTTCCTTTCACTTCACTTCATCGTAGGCTACATTGATTGCTAATTGCTCTTTCGCTGTTCCTCCCCTTCTCCCCCCCCCCTCTCTCTCTCTCTCTCTTTCTCTCTCTCTCTCTCTCTCTCTCTCTCTCTCTCTCTCTCTCTCTCAACCTGTCAGTTTTCCAGCCCAATCATTCATTTCCAGGACGGCAAAACTTTCTACATTTCTCTCTCTCTCTCTCTCTATCTATCTCTATCTATCTATCTAGGCAATGGTATTTATTATTAACATATACCAAAACACACACACACACACACACACACACACACACACACACACCGCTCGCTGGTGCAGTGGTAACGCTCTCGCTTGCCAACTGGTGGACGGGAGTTCGCGCCTCGCTCAGATTGCGAAAAGTTTCACTGACGAAGTGGGTGGTTACTGTCCCCCTTTAGCAAGGGGACGGGTGTGTGCGTGTGTGAAGGTCACAGCCTTGCCCTTAGATAGGACTATAGGAGCTCTCAGCTCCCTTCCGGGAGGGTAAAAAAGCTGACGATCACGACCATCAAGTGATCCTGACCGACCCGGTGAATTACACACATTTTAGCCACAGTCCTGCATACGCCATACTAGAATGTGTAGATATTTAAGCAGAAAATATGACACGAATAACATACGGTCCCGCCATTATTTCGCAAAACAGTTATTACATTCGAGGCATCCCCGTACCCTCGTCATTTGCATCACCTTTACTGTTATTATAAACGTTTTAGTCATTATAATTATCGTTATCATCTTCACATGCATCCATCCACACACACACACAAACACACACACACACACACACACACACACACACACACACACACACACACACACACACACACACACACACACATTTTTACTGCATTAACTCCAACCCTTCCTTCATGATGACCTTTGCTCCCTACACCACTTCTTTCCTTCCTTCCATTCCTTTCCTCCTTCCCTCCACCACTTCCATCCTTCCCTCCACCACTTCCCTCCTTCCCTCCACCATTTCCCTCCTTCCCTCCATCATTTCCCTCCGGTTCATCATTCCCTCCAGGTCTTTAAGCCTCCCTGGAGAGAAGAATTAAGTTTTTGGAGGTAAAAGTTCTCTCCTTCCTTTTTTTTCTCTCAATTTTTCCTCCCTTATCTTCCTCTCTCTCCCTTTTCTTTCCTCCCTTCCCTCCCTTTTCTTTCCTCCCTTCCCTCCCTTTTCTTTCCTCCCTTCCCTCCCTTTTCTTTCCTCCCTTCCCTCCCTTTTCTTTCCTCCCTTCCCTCCCTTTTCTTTCCTCCCTTCCCTCCCTTTTCTTTCCTCCCTTCCCTCCCTTTTCTTTCCTCCCTTCCCTCCCTTTTCTTTCCTCCCTTCCCTCCCTTTTCTTTCCTCCCTTCCCTCCCATTTCCTCCTCGACTCCTCCTCTCTTTATTCCTCTTATTTCCTAATATCAAATACTATCCTTCCTTTCTTTTCCTTTCCTTTTCTTTTTCTTCTGTCTGTGTCTGTCTGTCTGTCTGTCTGTCTCTGTCTCTCTCTCTCTCTCTCTGCCTCTTCTCTCTCTCTTTCAGTCTGTCTGTCTCTGTCTTGCTCCCCTTTCTATTCCCTCTTCCTTTCCCTCTGTCTGTGAGTGTGTCTGTCTGCTTCTGTCTGTCTGTCTGTCTGTCTGTCTCTCTCTCTCTCTCTCTCTCTCTCTTTTCCTTCTCCTCCCTCATTACTTAGGCTCAAAACTCTAAAATTACACGTCTTTCCAAACTTTCCACTTTATAACGTATCATTATGTCGACAATACTGGGATAAAAGTGAATTAACTCTCTCTCTCTCTCTCTCTCTCTCTCTCTTCTCTCTCTCTCTCTTTCTCTCTCGTGGGGCTGGCGAAGAGCTATGTGTGAAAGTGAGACAGGGAAAGCACTATTATACATCAATCTAACAGTTTGATGTGTGTGTGTGTGTGTGTGTGTGTATGTGTGAGAGAGAGAGAGAGAGAATAACCTGCCACTAATCCATGAACTAACCCCACATTAACTCTGATTTTTTTCCTCTCTAATCCCCCAGCAAGGAAGATGAGAGAGAGAGAGAGAGAGAGAGAGAGACTAACCAATCACCCCCTAACCCATCCCCCACATTTTCTCTCTCTCTAGCTTTAATTCTTCTATCTCTAACTCTAATTTTTCTCTCTCTAATTCCCCAGCAAGGACGATGTTTGGGTTGGCCATGGGGAAGGCAGTGGCGGAGAGGTTCGTGGGCTCTGTGATGCCGGAACACAAGGGGGGAGGAGGGATGGGCCCGCACCCCCCCGGCGTCTCCGATAACGCCACCACCACCACATATCACAAACCAGGTAAGAGAGAGAGATAGATAGAAAGAATGATAGATGAATGGACAGATAGATAGACAGACAGATAGACAGACAGACAGACAGATGAATACATAGGCAAATAGAGACAGACAGACAGACAGATAGATATATAAACAGATGGATAGATACTGATTTTTTTTTAATGCAAGGAAGAAGAAACCAAAGGCTAGACGCCCGCAAATTATTCCCTCCAAGAAAAAACAAACTAGAATGGCACTCAGTAGAGGGCATACCTCCTCCACCAACATCCATGCAATAGCCACTGAAAAAAATCTACGAAAATGTCGAAAAACGCCCTATCTCGCAATGTTACAGAAAGTGAAAAAAAAAAAAAAATCCTGGATCCGCACCTTTATCCGGATCCACACCAAAATTTAATGGAGTGTATTCTGCGCCAAGGCCCATTCTTCTACCAAGTTTCGTGCAAATCCGTCCGGTAGTTTTTGTGTAATCTTACTCACAAACCAACCAACAAACAAACGGACAGGGGTGAAAACATAACCTCCTTGGGGTAGGTAAATATAGAGACAAATTCAAGATGCGTTCATTTCGAGATGCTTGGACAGTGTGTGTGAAAGACTGGAGGTCATAGGCAGTAGGATATACAGACAGAGGGAAGCAGTTCGAGCTGACCTGTTGAATAAATGAGAGAGAGAGAGAGAGAGAGAGAGAGAGAGAGAGAGAGAGAGAGGGGACTAAGATTAAGCTAGTGGAGTAAGTGGATCTTGAGTGAAACGTGATGGGCCGGGATAGCTAACGTGGCTGTGACGGGGGGGGGGGAAGAGGAGAAGAGAGGGAGAGGGAAAGAGAGGGAGGGAGAGGGGACGAAAGAGAGGAAGAGGGAAGGGGAAAGAGAGAGAGGGAGAGGGGAAGAGAGAGGGATAGGGAAGGGAAAGAGAGGGAGAGGGGAAGAAGGAGAGGGAGAGAGGAAGAAAGAGAGGGAGGGGCGGGGAAGAGAGAGGAAAAGAGAGGGGAAGAAAGAGACGGAGGGAAGGGGAAAGAGAGGGGGAAGGGAAAGAAAGGGGGAAGGGGAAAGAGAGAGGGAAGGGAAGAAAGAGAGGGAAGGGGAAAGAGAAAGAGGGAGGGGGGAAGAAAGAGAGGAAGAGGGAAGGGGAAAGAGAGAGGAAAGGGGAAAGAGAGAGAGGGAGGGAAGAAAGAGAGGAAGAGGGAAGGGGAAAGAGAGAGGGAAGGGAAGAAAGAGAGAGAGGGAGGGGGGAAGAAAGAGAGGAAGAGGGAAGGGGAAAGAGAGAGGGAAGGGGAAAGAGAGAGGGAAGGGGAAAGAGAGGAAGAGAGAAGGGGAAAGAGAGAGGGAAGGGGAAAGAGAGAGGGAAGGGAAGAAAGAGAGGAAGAGGGAAGGGGAAAGAGAGAGGGAAGGGGAAAGAGAGAGGGAAGGGAAGAAAGAGAGGGAAGGGGAAGGGGGGAAGAAAGAGAGGAAGGGGGGAATGGGGTGGGGGGGTGATGGAAGATGGGGGAGGAGGAAATCTGGGAGAGGGGGGAGAGGGGAGAGGCGACGAGGAGGGGGAG
>NC_136988.1:19562010-19569510 GCF_032717465.1 Coenobita brevimanus
CGCGCTGGGAGTGTAGCTAGTGGGCGTGTTGGCTAGTAGTATAGTACGGGTGATGAAGTGTTGTGCATCTTAGCGTGACAGTGAAAGTAGACAGGTGTACCAGTTTAATTCATAGATTTCCACCTGAAGGTAAGAAAAGACAAGCAAGGACGACCTGTCTGTAAGTGGTACACCTGGGAGGTGTTTCTCTCTCTCTCTCTCCTTCAAAGGAAAATTGGAATATCTGCTCTTGGAGAGCTCTGAGCGATTTTCTTACGAAATGCAAAGTTGTTCAGCTTAAAATTTGGAGCTGATTTAACATGTCTGCTGTTGCGTCAGCTGACTATTGGGCGATTTTCAATTTCGGCTCCAAGAAGGCATTTTAGCGCATTTCTTATGAACTACAAAGATGCTCAGCTTGAAAATCTGAGTTTATTTGACGTGTCAGGTGTTGCATCACCTGACTGTTTAGTAATTTTCAATTTTGGCCATAAAAAGGAATTTTAGCGACGTCCTTAACAGGAGAAAGTTTTAAAAACTGGCTGCAGCTCTATCTTGCTTCATTTATGTTTGCTCTATAAACTAACTGAACAGATTTATATAATACTGTACTACATTGCACACTAGGATATTCTTGGTCAGGGAGTGCGATATCAACCTGAAATTTGGGTCTCGTGTGTGTGTGTGTGTGTGTGTGTGTGTGTGTGTGTGTGTGTGTGTGTGTGTGTGTGTGTGTGTGTGTGTGTGTGTGGGTGGTTTACATATTAAACCTTTTTTTACAATCAAGACATTGCGTATATTCTTCGATAACTTTGTACGGTCTTTGAGACAGATGAAGTGGAGTGAGGTGGACTGAGGTAGGATGAGGTGTGAGGAGGGTTGAAGAACAGAAGAGGAGAAGATGGAGGACGTGGAGAAGAGATGAAAGATTCTGAAAACCAGGAATTAATAATCAAATCTGTTCATGTTGGCTGGACTTGAGAGAGAGAGAGAGAGAGAGAGAGAGAGAGAGAGAGAGAGAGAGAGAGAGAGAAAGGGGGGACATTATAATGGAAAGGGGAGAAGGAAAGAAGGAAAACAGAGGAAAGAGAAAAGAAGAGGATGGGATGGGGGAAGAAGGATGGTTTGAGGAAGAAATGAGAGAGAGAGAGAGAGAGAGAGGAGGGGGAGGGGGGGTAAGAATGGAGGGCAGGCAGAGAGGCAGACATTCCAGCTTGCATTCTTGCCGCAATAACCATCCGGGGCAGCAGGCTAATATCCCAACGCCGGGCTGCTGGTGTGATGAGGGGAGATGCCGGTAATACAAGCTGAGAAGCAGTCAGCAAGAGGAGGCAAGAGGAAGAGGAGGCTGGAATTAAGAGGAAGAGGAGATGGAAGAAAATGTGGAAAGTGAAGGAGCTTGGCTAGACCAGGCATGAGGAAGAAGAGGCTGGAATTAAGAGGAAGAGGAGGTGATGTGGAAGAAAAAGGAGGAAAGAAAGAGGAGGAATAGCATGGGTAGAGGAGCAAGAGGAAGAGGTTTGGAGGGAAAGAAGATGCAGGAATTAAGAGGAAGAGGAGGTGATGGGGAGGAAAAAGGAGGAAAGAAAAAATTAGGAGTTTGGGGTACAAGGATAAATGAGGCCCTTTGTGCGAGAAGGGGCGAATCAACCAAAATTAAAAAGTCAGAAAATGGCTTCAAAGTCTGAGAACTTCTAGAAACCATAACTTGTTTTTTACCTACACAATTTTTGAGAACTAGAAACGATAACTTGTTTTGCTTTTAACCTACACAATTTTTGAGAACTTCTAGAAACCATAACTTGTTTTGTTTTTTACCTATACAATTTTGAGAACTAGAAACCATAACTTGTTTTGTTTTTTACCTACAATTTTTGAGAACTTCTAGAAACCATAACTTGTTTTCTTTTTGTCTACACAATTTTCATTTGCACCAATTACCGTTTAACCTATGTATCAAGCAACTGTCTTCTGCGTTAAATTTTTTCAAAACTATATCAATACATACCATAGATTTTCATGGGTTACTTAATTTTTTGGAAATAAAAAAAATACTCATAAGTTGGTCAGTTTGCAGGATACAATTGTTTTCTTGTCAAATTAAACTGAGAAACATGTACCAGTAGATTCCAAAATTATGAATGTTTTGTAAATTATGGTCTTTCATACAAGTTTGCAAACCTGGATGCCATTTTTTTGTCAGTAGGCCTATATTAGTTTCAGTTATAAGTACTTACCATAATGAAGAAAGTGATGGCTGTAGGTTTACACTGTGTAGTTATCCGATCGTAATGCAAACACAGTCCAAGGTCGGAAACGAGGAGGTCAATACCGGGGCATTTTTCCCTTCTATTGTGGTTGGTAATACAGGCGTCTTGTAAGTGGGTGTATAATTACCAATATCCCAATAATTATCAAGCACACTGTTCACCAACTCCCAAGCTTATCAAAACTTCCATCTGAACACTGCCTGAACCACTCTTTTCTTAATAATTTTCTTAACTTTGGGGCTGAAATATTTCTCGCCTTTGCTCCACTTTTCTTTTGTTATATTTCTTGCCCACCTTGAGGGGTCACGAGCCTTTTTCCGACCCTTCCTAGTTTTTGCTTCCACCTCCACATCACCGCCTCTGTTCTCACTGCTTCCACATCACTTTCATCTTCACTGTTCACATCACCAACAGCATCGGCTCTAAAAATAACTGGGGTCCTCATCACTGTCATGACCATGCCTTTCACCATTTTTAGGATGATAGTTGGGATCATCAGGGTCGCTACCATCACTAGAATCACTACGAATTCAACGAGGAAAGGGCTTGGTTTTGTCGCTATAGAAAATGTCACCTTCTTTTCTCGCAGTTTTAACTCTTGATGGGCCAGCCACAGGCTCCCCGTCACTCACATTATCATCACCACTACTTTCTGCCACTGTGATCAATGATCAACGGAACACCGAAGCCTTTAAAAACAATAAGTCAATGTAAACACAAGGAGTTCCTAAATATAACCACACTCGTTACTGCCAAGGTAAACACTGAGCTACGCATGGCGCGGGAGGCAAGATGTTTATGGCGTTTCAGTTACTTCTTTTCTTTACGTATTTCGTTATTCCAAAGACCTATCTTATTGTGCAGTAATACTTTAATATTTTAAACATTGTTTTCTATATGGTATGTATTCCAACAGCTATATTTTAGTAGTGGAGGTTTCGGGAGTCAAGACACCCGCCCTGCATTGCTCACCAACACAACAATGGTGTGGATATTTGTCCAATCTTGCTGCTGAGGACAGAACTCACTTTCTATTCCCGCAGTTTTACCTCCAGATGGGCCAGCCACAGGCTCCCCATCACTCACATTACCACTACTTTCTGCCACTGTGGTGATGAACCACCGGAACACTGAGGCCTTTAAGCACAATAAGTCAATGCAAATAAAAGGAGTTCCCGAAACCTACCACACTTCTCATTGCCAGGGTAAACACTGAGCTACGCATGGCGCGGGAGGCGAGATGTTTATGGCGTATCAGTCATTTCTTTCCTTTACTTATTTCGTTATTCCAGAGAGTTGTCCTTATTGTGTAGTAATAATTTAGTATTTTAAACATTCTTTTTCATATGCTCTGTATTCCAACTGCTATATTTCAGCCGTGGAGGTTTCGGGAGTCAAGACACCGGCCCTTCATTGCTCACCAACACAGCAATGGTGTGGATTATTGTCCCATCTCGCACCAAAATCGCCTCCGAAATTGACGCTGCCAAAGCCAAGGAAAAATACAGCCTGTTACTCTCGACCCGACTGACCAAAAATCAATGGCAGTTTTGGCGAATATCCTTTTACATTCAAAAGTAGATACGTCGAGGCACCTGTTGCGGCATAAATCTCGGTTTCCGTCCGGATGGCGGATTTGTCCCTTCTCGCATCGAGGACCTTCGTGATTACAATGATGATGATGATGATGATGATGATGATGGCAATAAGAAGAGGAGGAGGAAAGAGCCTGAGAAAGGAAGCAAACGAGAAGGAAGAGGAAGAGAAGGAGGAAGCTCTGACAAAAGGATATCTAAGGTTCTAAACACGCGTGATAATGGCAGTGGGACGTGTAGGGAGATACTGGTTAATGAATGCTTCCTGGGGCTCCCCAACACCTCTTCCTTTGCGATTTATTTTTGGATATGGCTGGTTCATATCCTTTTATACGTTATCTAAGCACAATTTGGCGATATTAGAATGATTTATTCAAAGTAACTAAGTTGAAATAGGCAAAATAAGTCGCCTAGGAAAAGGTGTTAGCGAGCATCATTAACTAATTAGAATACCACCTCAGGAGTCAACAAGAGGAGGAAGAGAGGCTGGGGTGAAAAGAGGAGGGGCATGAGAGAGAGAGAGAGAGAGAGAGAGAGAGAGAGAGAGAGAGAGAGAGAGAGTATTGAGTAGGAGGTGAAAATTTGAAGACCAGGAAGAAGAGAAAGAAAGAGTTTAGAGAGGAGGAAGAAGAGGAAGACGGAGGAGAAGGAGGAGAAAGACAAGGAGGAAGAGGAGGAGAAAGACAAGGAGGAAGAGGAGAAGGGGAAGGAGGAGGAGAACTAGTTAGGATGATGATGAGGTGAGATGCCGGGAATATACGCCGAGAGGTAGACCGAGGAAGAGGAAGGAAGGAGAGTTTGAGAGAGGAGGCAAGATGCTGAGGAAGGAACAAGTGGAAGAAAATGAGGAAAGAGACTGGGAGAGGAAGACGGAGGAAGAGGAAAAATGGAGGGAACTTGAGAGAGGAGGGAGAGAAAAGAGAGGAGTTTTGAGAGAGGAGGGAGAGAGAAAAAAAGAGAGAGCTTGGGAGGAGGGAGAGAGAAAAAAAGAGAGAGCTTGGGAGGAGGGAGAGAAAAATGAGAGCACTTGAGAGAGTAAGGAGTAATAAGCAAAATAAATCGCTAATGAAGAGGTGTTAGGGAGCTTCCTTAGCCAATCTTTTAATTAGCATCATAAATAAATAAATAAATAAATAAATGCTCAATCCAGCCGCAGTGTGAAAAAGATTATATGCTTCTTCCTTAAAGTCTTCGCTTTGGTGATTTGTTTTTTTCTTATTGCTGTCTCCAGACGATGTTATTCAGCTTTGGAGAATTAATTTGTATGCTTAGAGAGAGAGAGAGAGAGAGAAAGAGAATGTAAGTCCTTAATTTCTCTCTCTCTCTCTCTCTCTCTCTCCCTCTCACTCTCTATTTATTTATCTGTCTATCACCAGAAGGGGTAGCTATAAACAAATCGCCTCCATGTTACCCTGTCCTCTGGGATCTGGATTCTTTCTCTGCATCTCACAAACCCTTCTCTCACATACCTCTCCGCCTCATCCTCGGTCTCCTCCTTTCACCTCCACGCTACCTCTCCCACATGCACTCTCCTCGTCAGTCTCTCATCATACCCTCTCTCTCAGTCTACTTCACTATTTAAAGCTTAACTACAGGACACTTTTCCCCCTTTTCTGTCTACCTATCTATCTATTGCCAGACGCTTTAATCCCATAAGGGGTGGCCACAAACAAATCGCCTCCATGTCGCCCTGTCCCCCGCCATTTCACTGCCCTGCTCCCAGCTCACAACCCCCTCTCTCATATACCTCTCCACTCCATACCTCCATCTCATCCTTGGCTTCCCCCCGTCCACCTCGTTCACATACACTCTCCTCGTCAGTCTCTCACTCTCCACACACCCCTCTCTCATATACCTCTCCTCTCCATCCCTCCATCTCATCCTTAGCCTTCTCCCTTTTCCCTTTTTCCTTTCTAATTGTCCCTTTTCCTGCCTCCCCACAGATGGTTCGTTTTTCCTTTCTAATTGTCGCTTTTCCTGCCTTCCCACAGATGGTTCGAGGCTGGACAGTTACGTGATCATCGTGGCCATCGTTAGCACCATCTTCCCTCTCATCTGCCTCATCCTTAGCCTCGTCATCGCCAGGTAACCCAATCATTTAATATTACCTGTGTATTTCTGTACAGTCCTTTCACCTGAACTTGGCCCAGATTTTCGTATAAATGGTTTATTTATAGTGCCAATTCCGTCCTTCCCACAGCACTTCTTCGTGACTAGCTCCCTGGTGTTAATTTATGGTCACAAGGAAGTATTCAAGTTCCTCCCCGTCGTTCCAACAGCACTTCTTCGTGACTAGCTCCCTGGTGTTAATTTAGGGTCACAAGGAAGTATTCAAGACGGGGAAGTGACAATTCTAGGCCAAGTTAAGGTGAAAGGAGTAGAATAGAGACCGCACCGACCCGCTTATATTTACCTCAGTGTCCCTTTACGCCCTGTGAGTGAGAGAAAACGGGATGTGGTTCTGGCCTATGCGTAACTATTTTTTCCTTTTTTTTCATATTCTTTTTCTCTAGGCATGTTGATACGATTTTTAAGAGACTTTCAGACATGGGAGGTGTTGATTTTATGAGAGACTGACTAGAAGAGTATGTGTGAGAGTGAGATGGAGGTGGAGAGGTGAGGGAAGGGAGTGTGGGTTGGACAGACGGCAGGCTAATGGTGGATAGGGTGACATGGAGGTGATTTGTTTGTGGCCACTTACCCCTTGAGGGATTAAGGCGTCTGAGAGAGAGAGAGAGAGAGAGAGAGAGAGAGAGAGAGAGAGAGAGAGTAGGGCAAAAAAATCCTCTCATGGAAATAATACACACACACACACACACACACACACACACACGACTGAAGAAATTAATAATAATAATAATAGTAGTAGTAGTAATAGTAGTAGTAGTAGCAGAGGTAGTAGTAGTAACAATAACAGTAACAGTAATAGTGGTAGTTGTAGAAGTAGTAGTAGTTGTAGTAGTAGCAGTGGCTGTGTCTGCTGGTGTGGGCGTGGGTGTGTCAGGGACTTGGAAACGAATAAACAACTCAGGATAGACACTGATGACGCCTTTTTATTCTCTCTCTCTCTCTCTCTCTCTCTCTCTCTCTCTCTCTCTCTCTCTCATATCTAAGCAAGGCAACTTACACTAAATGCTCTGAATGCAAGCACTTAAGCACCTTCTCTTTCTGCTCTCGCCCCCTCCTCTCTCTCTCTCTCTCTCTCTCTCTCTCTCTCTCTCTCTCTCTCTCTCTCTCAGGTCTCTCTTTCACCCCGTCTCTCCTTCACCCTCTCTTCCTGCCTTTCCTCATTTCCTCCCTTCCTCTTCCCCCCTCCTTCCTCCCCTCTTCTTCTTCTCCTACCTCCTCCTCCTCCTCCTCCTTCTCTTCCTCTCTTATCTCTCCTTCTTTCTTCTTCCCTCTTCCTTCTCTTCTCCTTCTTTTTTCAGTTATTCTCTGATATTCCTTCGTCTTTCCTCCTTTCTTCCTCTTTTACCCTTCCTTCCTTCTGGCTTTTTCTTCCTTCCTTCCTTCCTCCTTCCTTCCCTTCCTTCCTTCCTTCTTTCCTTCCTTCCTTCCTCCCATCCTCCCTCCTCTTCTTCCCTTCCTTCTTTTCCCTCCTTCTCTCCTTCCTTCATTCATTCATTCTTTCCCTCCCTTCCGTCCTTCGGCTCTCC
>NC_136988.1:19579510-19587010 GCF_032717465.1 Coenobita brevimanus
TAATAAATAACTACGATAAATAACTATAGGTAAAAATAAATAAATAGGATAAATAAATAAGAGTAAATGTAAATAAATAATAAAATAAATAAATCTATCAATAAATAAATGAGATAAATAAATAAATGTAATAATAATTATGGTATTTCGTGCATGAAAGACTTCCAAAAAATTTCTTTATAAAATTATTAATATAAGAAAGAAAAATATATACGAATCATATTCCATGTTTTAGGGAGCGATTTATTTATTTATTTATTTATTCAATTAATCGTTTGCCCTGAAAATCCGAAAATGAGACGTCCCTTAATTCCTTTCAACTTTTGACTTATTTTGCATACTATATTTTTCCTGTTTCAAGAAGATTTTATCAGGCATTCCAATTTGTCTTTTTTTTTTTCTTCTTTCTCACTTTTTCTTAGTTTTGTTTTATTCTCTCTCTCTCTCTCTCTCTCTCTCTCTCTTTCTTAACTGGATCTCTCATTTGTTCTTAATTTCTTTTTTTCTTTATTCTTCCCCTCTCTCTTTTCAAGTGGATCTCTCTCTCTCTCTCTCTCTCTCTCTCTCTCTCTCTCTCTCTCTCTCTCTCTCTCTCTCTCTTTCTACCAGTCTATCTCTGTCTGTCTGTCTCTACCAGTCTATCTCTGTCTGTCTGTCTGTCTGTCTGTCTCTACCAGTCTATCTCTGTCTGTCTGTCTGTCTGTCTGTCTGTCTCTACCAGTCTATCTCTGTCTGTCTGTCTGTCTGTCTGTCTCTACCAGTCTATCTCTGTCTGTCTGTCTGTCTGTCTGTCTCTCTGCTTTTATTCAGGAGATGGATACAGTAATCACTAACACATTCAGTAACATTTAATTCTCCCAGACTGAATAATAATGTCTAGCAAAAGCAAATGATAATAATGATAATAATAATAATAATAATAATAATAATAGTAATAAAAATATATATATATATTGAAATTTAAACACGCTACACATCACCCAGTTTTCTTTCTCTCTCTGTCTCCAAATCGACTCGTAACAATAGATCATCACTAGAATATGATGCTAGTCACGAAGAAGTGCCATGGAGAGGATGTAGAGCCGCAGCACTGTCTTCTGCCACTGAGTCACGTGAAGTAAGCTGCGAAGGGACGAAAATCTGGGCCAGATTGAGGTGAAAGGACTAAAGCTTCATTATATATTTTCTTTTGAGAGAGAGAGAGAGAGAGAGAGAGAGAGAGTAACATATATTAATTCCTCCTCTCTCCCTTGGATTTCATTAGAGAGAGAGAGAGAGAGAGAGAGAGAGAGAGAGAGAGAGAGAGAGAGAGAGAGAGAGAGAGTAACCTGACGAAGATCTCTAACCCCTTTCAGCTCAGGTGTTGGCCAGGTGTAGTCAGACTGGAGGGTGGATTTAACTATACTCCTTTCACCTTAACTTGGCCCCGAGTTTCGTCCTTTTTCGCGGCTTGTTTCACGTAGCTCAGTGACAGAAAAAGACAATACTAAAGCTCTGCGTTCTTTCCACGGCACTTCTTCGTGACTAGCGTCATATTCTAGTGTTTATTGCTACAACTCAGCATTCAAGAAGGAGAGATGGTAATTTTAGGCCAAGTTAGTGTAAAAAGGGAGTGACCTACCTCATGAGCAAGAATGATCAGCACACACACACACACACACACACACACACACACACACACACACACACACAAGGAAGCTCTCTGGGTGGAGGCAGGAGGTAAGTTTCTATACCTTATTCAGATGATTTCACGTAGCTCAGTGGCAGGGGAAGACAGTACTAAGGCTCTATATCCTCTCCACAGCACTTCTTCGTGACTAGCACCATATTCTAGGATGAATCTCGTGTTACAGGTCAAGTTTGAGGGATGGCGATTTTATGACAGGTTGAAGTGAAGGGGGTATAGGTAGTGTGGTGGTGTTATGTTCCTGAGATATTACTGCTGCTGGATGATGATGATGTTGATGATGGGAGTAGTTTTCAGAGTTTTTACTACTACTTCTACTACTACTACTACTTCTACTACTACTACTACTACTACTACTACTACTACTACTACTATTACTACTACTACTACTACTACTACTTCTACTACTACTACTACTATTACTACTACTACTACTTCTACTACTACTACTACTACTACTATTACTACTACTACTACTACTACTACTTCTACTACTACTACTACTACTACTTCTACTACTACTATTATTACTATTATTAATATTGTTTTCATTAATAATATTTTATTATTACTGTTATTTTGACGATGATGATAATGATGCTCGTCTTCCCTTTGCCTGTTCTCTTCCTGCTGCATAATGTTGAGGCAATACATAGCTGCAATATGACTGCACTATATGGCTGCAGTTTGTGGCTGCAATATAATGCTTCACTGTATGGCTGCAATATATTGCTTCACACTATGGCTGCAATATATTGGTTCACACTATGGCTGCAAAATATTGCTTCACACTATGGCTGCAATATATTGCTTCACTGTATTGCTGCAATATATTGCTTCACTATGGCTGTAATATATTGCTCACTGTATGGCTGTAATATATTGGTTCACTGTATTGCTGCAATATATTGGTTCACTGTATTGCTGCAATATATTGGTTCACTGTATTGCTGCAATATATTGCTTCACTGTATTGCTGCAATATATTGGTTCACTGTATTGCTGCAATATATTGGTTCACTGTATTGCTGCAATATATTGGTTCACTGTATTGCTGCAATATATTCCTTCACTGTATTGCTGCAATATATTCCTTCACTGTATTGCTGCAATATATTGCTTCACTGTACTGCTGCAATATATTGGTTCACTGTACTGCTGCAATATATTGCTTCACTGTACTGCTGCAATATATTGGTTCACTGTATTGCTGCAATATATTGGTTCACTGTATTGCTGCAATATATTGGTTCACTGTATTGCTGCAATATATTGCTTCACTGTATTGCTGCAATATATTGCTTCACTGTATTGCTGCAATATATGTAGCTATTATTGATGGCTGTAATATATGGCTGTAATCTATGGCTGTACTAATCATGACATGTCTACATGGCTGCAATATATGGCTTTATGATATGGCTGCAGTGTACAGCTACAGGTGATGGCTGCCACATAGGGCTGTACAAAGGCAAGGAAATATTAGTGTACCTCACCATTTTTTGTTGGTAGTAGCTGATGATGATGATGATGATGATGATGATGATGATGATGATGGCTGGCGAGAGCTGCTTCACCGTGATGCTCATTCAGTGCTGTTTTTTACTCTTTCTCTGGCAGGTCTCTGCATGTGTGTAGGTAGGTATGCTTGAGTGTATGCCTCGGTGCACACAGCCAAACACCTGTATTATGCATTCGTGTTTAGGTGTGTGTGGGCAGGGCCGGGGCCAGGCATCCATGTATAACTGTACGGACCGTGTACTGGGTCCTGTCCAGTCTGATTTCCCTAACACCTTTTCCTAAGCGATTTATTCTGTATATTACACATTAACCACTTTATTACAAGAGGTGTGGCCAAGGTTCAAAAAAGGCGTCTGGAGGCAGCAAAAAAAAAAAAAATAAAAAATAAAAAAATAAATAAAATAATCGGTCTGAAGGGGCGAAAGATGCATTTGTCTATACTGCATTTTCAACTACTCAATTTCATCACCTTTTTTTTCTTTTTTTTTTTTGCTTTCTCCAAAATATTTCACTCAGCTCAGACGAGGCATTTAGAGACGGAGGGTGCCAATGTACTCTTTATTAATCCCTTCTCTTAAGAATAATAAATCCGTCTGAAGCAAGGAAAATAAATAAATAAAAGGAGGAAAAATACCCTTATAGAGAAAACTTGCGGTGTAATAAGCAGACTAATTCGCTAAGGAAGAGGTGTTAGGGAATAGCCAAAGCCACTTGAAATACGGGGCTTAAGCCATAGGAAATACGACCCCGTGAGAGTGTAAAAATGTGTGTGTGTGTGTAAGACTGTGTGTGTGTGTGTACATATGCATACACGACTGCATGATCGTTAACATACATACATACAAAGCTGCAAGTGAACCAGTGCCCTTTGCATGTGCATGACTGTGTGTAATTATAATACGTTGACCCCCTCCCCTGTGACCTCTCTCTCTCTCTCTCTCTCTCTCTCTCTCTCTCTTTCTCTCTCTCTCTCTCTCTTTCTCTCTCTCTACTTTTGGAAATAAGTTGATCCCTTGAACTCCTATCTCTCTCTCTCTCTCTCTCTCTCCCTCTGTCTGTCTGTCTGTCTGTCTGTCTGTCTGTCTGTCTCTCTCTCTCTCTCTCTCTCTCTCTCTCTCTCTCTCTCTCTCTCTCTCTCTCACCACAGGAAGAATCTTTAACAACGAAGGGAGTAACTCAACATCACAACCCATTCACTTACAAATACTCTCTCTCGTGAAATGAATAAAGTGAATAATAACAGTCTGAGGGCACCATGAATGAACTGAAAAAATTACGTGATTGGAGTGAAGGGAATGAATAATTATGAAACATTATGAAAGACGTGAAAATAGCCCTTATGAATGGAAGTTACTTATCAGCCAATCTCTTGTAATTTTATGAAGTGTCTCAAATAATAATGATAATAATAATAATAATGATAATAATAATAGTAGCAGTAGTAGTAGTAGTAATGATAATAATAAATAATAATGATGATAATAATAATAATAGCAATAATAATAATAATAATAATAATAATAATAATAATGATAATAATAGTTGACTGAGATATATTACATTTTATCACAACATATTACATTCCTCTTAATTCCGGAAAGTGAACTGAGATGAACACCAATAATTTCACACGCAATGTCTTCAGTATCTACAGCTCCTTGACGGCTGAGAATAATAATAATAATAATAATAATAATAATAATAATAATAATAATAATAATGATAATAATAATAATGATAATAATAATGGTAATAAAAATCTATCTATCTATCTATTGCCAGACACCTCAATCCCATAAGGGGTGGCCACAAACAAATAGCCTCCATGTCGCCCTGTCCCCCGCCATTTCACTGCCCTGCTCCCAGCTCACCCGCCACTCTCATATACCTCTCCACTCCATCCCTCCACCTCGTCCTTGGCCTCCCACTCCCTCTGCCCCCCTCCACCTCACTCACATACACTCTCCTCGTCAGTTTCTCGCTCTCCATCCTCTCCACATGGCCAAACCACCTCAATGTGTTTCTCCTAAAGGCCAACAAGAGACTGACAGACACATCCAGACAAATATTTATGTCACACTATCTAAGGAGAAACAGATTATTCTTTCACGTATACCTCTGAAATGCCACACACACACACACACACACACACACACACACACACACACACACACACACACACACACACACACACACACACTCCTACATACAAACCCTCACACTAATTAAACACATACTAAATTCCTACTCACCCATACTTCATCCCAGTATGTTTGGCACCCCACACAGCATACTAACATACACACATAAACAAACATATCTTTTTACTGAACAGAAATGCATTGTGAGTTCTTTCTCCTGAGTATACTAGAGCACATATCCTATAGTATGTTCCAGTGTGATTTAGTGTGTATATTAGACGTTGTTATGTATATTGAATGTGTATGGCTTTTGGTGTCAATGTTATGTATATTATTTAATGTATGTAGAATGTAATTTGTAGAAGTAATTATTCTTGCTTTCAGTGCATGACGCAAGAATTGCTCTCTCTCTCTCTCTCTCTCTCTCTCTCTCACTTTCTCTCTTTCTTTCTCTCTCTCTCTCTCTCTCTCTCTCTCTCACTTTCTCTCTTTCTCTCTCTCTCTCTCTCTCTCTCTCTCTCTCCTTTTCAGCACCTTTTCCCTTTCTTGCCTGACGCTGCATCCTGTGACCAAAGAACCTCTAGGCCTTTCTATCCCTACTCATCAACAACCTCTCCACCTCTTTCTCGGTCTACGTCTCCCATCTCCTTCACTCTCATTCACTCTCCTAGTCAGTCTCTCGCTTCATTTTCTCAGTAATTCATATCGTGGAATCATACATATCAACCTGCCTGATAGATAGACAGATAGATAGACAGATAGATAGATAGACAGATAGATAGACAGATAGATGGATAGATAGATGGATAGATAGATGGACAGATAGATAGACAGATAGAGACATATAGATGAAATTATAGATAATTAGGTGTATAAAGAGATAGATAAATAAAAATGTGGATAGACAGACAGATAGATAGATAGACCAAATCGCCTGTTTTTTATGTTACGCTCCCCAGTAGTCCTGTGTTTGGAGAATGGCTCAGTCTGCTGGTGTGGGGAGGGCGGATATTTTTGTCACCTTAAAATGTGTAGGTATAAAAACAGACACTATAAACCAAGAACGATTAATATACTGGAAATAGGAAATAGAAAATGATGGCTCTCTCTTGTACTTTGTTTTTCTCTTGGAAGGATGGGTCGGGCTCCTGGCCTTGGGTTCCTTCTTCCTTGCATTAAAAAAAAAAAACACACTGGAGATTATTATTATTATTGTTATTGTTATTATTATTATTATTATTGTTATTATTATTAACGTTTGTTATTATTATTATTATTATCATTACTATTTTTATTATTGTTATTATTATTATTATTATTATTATTATTATTATTATTATTATCATTATTATTATTATTGTTTGTTATTATTATTATTTTTATTTATTATTATTATCATTATTATTATTTATTATTATTATTATTATTGTTATTATTATTATTATTATTATTATTATTATTTTTATTATTACAGATAAACCCCAAAATGAATAAACCGCAGAACTAACCTCTCCATGGAATTAACGTCAATCGGAATGTACAGGTTATAAAACAAAGGCATTATAATGAAGGTGTGTTACTGTGATATTAAAGATGAAGTTAGCCGAAGAACTTAGAATATAAGGGCCCCTCTCTCTCTCTCTCTCTCTCTCTCTCTCTCTCTCTCTCTCAAAAACTTCAGTTATAGTTCTTTCATCTTAACTTAGCCTATCTCTCTCTCTCTCTCTCTCTGACTGTCTGTCTGTCTGTCTCTATCTCTGTCTCTATCTGTCTGTCTGTCTCTTTCTCTGTCTGTCTGTCTGTCTGTCCGTCTGTCTATCTATCTATCTCTGTCTCTGTCTGTCTGTCTGTCCGTCTGTCTATCTATCTATCTATCTCTGTCTCTGTCTGTCTGTCTGTCTCTCACTGTCTCTGGCTCTGTTGTCTGTCTGTCTGTCTGTCTCTTTCTCTGTCTGTCTGTCCGTCTGTCTATCTATCTATCTCTGTCTGTCTGTCTGTCTGTCTCTCACTGTCTCTGGCTCTGTTGTCTGTCTGTCTGTCCGTCTGTCTATCTATCTATCTCTGTCTGTCTGTCTGTCTGTCTCTCACTGTCTCTGGCTCTGTTGTCTGTCTGTCTGTCCGTCTGTCTATCTATCTATCTCTGTCTGTCTG
>NC_136988.1:19592010-19599510 GCF_032717465.1 Coenobita brevimanus
ATGATCTCCAGTCTTTCAAACGCAGTGTGTCTAGGCTTCTCGAAATGAACGGATCTTGAATTTGGCTCTTTTTTTTTTTTTTTTTTTTTTTCTTGGATGGAACGGTTTGCGGGCTCCTGGCCTTTGGTTCCTTCTTCATTGCATAGGGGAAAAAAAGTTACGCACAGCCACCGTTTATTTCTTTGCACTCTTTCCATACAGGTAAAATATCTATATATAATCCTTTCCCCTTAACTTGGCACAGATTTTTTTTTTCACATAGCTCAGAGGCAGAGGAAGACAACTGGCTTTACACCTTTCCCATGGCTCTTCTTCGTGACTAGCATCATTCTCTAGTGTTGATCTTTTAACTCGGTAAGATGGAGAGACGGCAATTTTAGGCCTAGTTGGAGTAAAACTCATATAGGGGTGAGTAAAACAAGATGCTGTTATGGTCGCCAATCCTGTCAATTAACTAACCCGCCCCGTACCGACTAATTTACCCCCAAAACACGACAGCTTTTCTGCTTGTTTGTTTTTGCTCAAACCTCCGCTTTTTATGAGAAACATCGAAAAATCATAGAGAAATCGCTCACTTGAGGTTTTTAAATGCCACCACAGCTAAGAGTACCTTCACCTGACTCTGTTTTCATTGGCGCCTAGCTCCAAAGAAAACGTGTTCTATGGGAGGTGCAACTATTCCAAACCACTTATATTTAGTATTTTTTTTTTTATTTGGTACGAATTTATATGTAGAACAAAAGTATATTGGTTTTCACACAGTAATATAGGCGATATAAGCGTTTTTTTCACTCACCAAACACATCAACATACCCAAGGATCTGTTCTGTCCCCTACACTCTTTAACCTATACATGCACGATGTACCCACACCCCACACACCACAGATACACATAGCTTCCTATGCAGATGATATAACACTTACATGTACGCACCAAAACGCAAACACAGCTGCACACATCATTCAACCTTACCTCAACACACTACACGAATGGTTCACCACAAACAGGCTCAAAATAGCCCCAGCCAAATCTACAGTGACTCTTCTCACAAACTGGACAACAGAACACAGTCACATCCCACACCTCACCATAAACAACACTTCCCTACCACACACACACACACACACACACACACACACACACAACACACAAAATCCTTGGTGTAATATACAATACATCAATGTCATTTAAACAACACATCACAAACATTAAAAATAAAATAACACCAAAACTCAATGCTTTGAGGTCACTTGCCCATACAACATTCGGACACAACAAAGTAACCACCACCACAGTATACAAACAATACATACGTTCAGTGATGAATTATGCAAGCCCTGCCTGGGCTTCTAACCTCACCAAAACACACTACAACACACTACAGACCATACAGAACAAGGCCCTAAAAATAATCACAGGCTGCGCAGCTACTACACCCACAGACCACTTACATCAAGAAACCAAAGTCCTCAAAGTCAAGGATCACCTAGACATGTGAGGCACCCAGTTTCTTGCTGCAGCCTCCACAAACCCACAACATCCACTACAGTACATGGCAGCACATCCACCCACACCAAGGAACATCAAAACAACACCCAGCACACGATACCATACACAAATACTGTCATCTCTCCCCCCTCGCCCACCTCAGACCAGCTTCCAGAAGCATATCCACACTCTGATCACTCGCCGCTCCATTCAGTCACTTAAAGACAACACACGGCTGCACGCACGGCCTCCTGACATCCACCCTTCTGAATCTTATCTTCCTCGTGAGGACAGGATTCACTTGGGCAGGCTGAGATGTGGGCACCATCCAGCCCTCTTAATCTACCAGAAGAGGCTGGATGACTCCGTCGCTGATGCCTGTCCATGATGCAACACAGCACCCCATACTATTAAGCACATTATGGAAGACTGCATTGCACACAATCACCTACGCCAACAACACAACATACACTCTTGAGAGCTCTGTGGGAAAGCCCGGTCTCGGCCATGGCCTTCCCAAGGGACTCGGGGCTGTTCGGCCAGACTGCCTAGGGAACAACTACTACTACTACATACCTGACCTTTTTTGGCAACATTACCTGCTCATCATTTCTGACTGTTTCTTCCTCTAATGCTATGTAAACTTTGTCCTCCACATTGTCATCGATTGGGGAATCACTCTGGTCTCGAATTTCGTAGGTGGCGCGACATGTCTTTACTGGCCAGGTCACTGGTAACAGGTGAGTTGCCGAGACAATGGCGTGCGGGGGGCAGGGGGAGGTCACAAGGGTTAATGCATTTCCCCGCCTGGCATTAGTAGAGGAAGGTGTCCCGTGTATACGTACCAAAAATCACGCGCAAAATTTGAAAAATGTGCAAACGATGGACCTTGCAATAGCAAAACGTTCACCGTACGTTGTGGGGATTGGGAGTGAGAAAAAGTTGCAACGTGCATCGTACGTTGTGGGTACGGTGGGTAGGATGAATTTGCCCTTTACCTGCAGAGTGCCATCCTCCCTTCAGGGAAGTAGCAGAGGGACCTTTGTATTACCAGGAAGTGGAGTTGCCTGGTTATATCTGTGCCACCACCTGAAGGCTTCCCTCTCTTTAAATACTAACAATTCAATACCATTACCACCTTATCACTTACTTCCGGTTACCTTTAAAGACTAATTAAGCTTCCGTGAGACCGCTTGTACAGGTGTGTAGTTTGATCTGATAAAAATTCCTGGCTTTTTTTCGGCTTGTTTGATGCCCACGTTTGGGATCATTTTGACTAAAAACCAAGGAGACTCGTTCCTAATTCATAAAAAAGGCTAGCTGAATCATACCCACGACTTAGTATGGTGTAAGAGTGGCCTAGTTCCGTCAAATGAAAACACACACACACACACACACACACACACACACACACACACACACACACACACACACACACACACACACACACACACACACACACACACACACACACACTCACATCAAGCCATCTAAGTAAAAAATGAAAATTATTTAGGTAAAGTGGTTAAGTGAGGGGCGTCTCTAGGAGCGGCCTGGCCAGTCAGTCCACCTTAAGGATTTTTATCTGTCTATCTACCAATCTAACTATCTATCTGTCTATCTATTTATCTATCTATCTATTTTCTCCTGCACACACTTAACTCCTTTAATTTTATAGATATCTTTAAAAACTTAAGGTCAAAGGACTTTATTTTATTTTATTGTTTTTTTAATTATCTTTTTACTTGGCTATCTATCTACCAGTCTGTCTGTCTATTTATCTATCTGTCTGTCTGTCTATCTATGTCTATCAAATGTATCTAGTAAATGTGTCTATCCATCTATCTATCTATATATATCTATATCTATACTATATCTATCTATCTATCTATATATATATATATCTATCTATCTATCTATCTATCTATCTATCCATCTATCTATCTATATATATCTATATCTATACTATATCTATCTATCTATCTATATATATATATATAGTAATCCTTTTTATCCATAAATGCTTTTGTTAAACGGGAAGTAGGTGTTCGTCCAGAATGGGTTAATTACTAAGGAAATGAACTGATGACGTTGGTAATGACTTTCCCCATCTCTCTCTCTCTCTCTCTCTCTCTCTCTCTCTCTCTCTCTCTCTCTCATTTACTCTCATGCATTTCCCAGTCTTATTTTTTTCATCCATTTTCTTCTTTTATAACCCTAAACTTAGCTATTAATTAAAGTTTCTCTCCTGTCTCCAATTAACTTTAACTCTCTCTCTCTCTCTCTCTCTCTCTCTCTCTAATTCAATTCTCCTCCGCTTGTCACCTAACTTGTTTATGTAATGGCCTTGTCACACAAACCCATCTTTATTGTTATTCTTTATTATTTTTTTTATCATTTCCTGGCTCTCCCTTTTCTTTTTCCTACACTCTCTCTCTCTCTCTCTCTCTCTCTCTCTCTCTCTCTCTCTCTCCTTTACCTTCATTTTCCACTCGTTTTCTCAGCGAACTTCATTTCATTTTTCTTTCCCTATAATTAACCTGCAATTTTCTGACTCACTTACCCATTTGCTCGTCTCATTGCTCTCTCTCTCTCTCTCTCTCTCTCTCTCTCTCTCTCTCTCAGAATGTCCACTACTCTCTTCCTCATTTCCACTCCACCTAATTTCTCTCTCCACAAATTTCATTCCTTTTACCATACCTTCCACTCTCTCTCCTACCATTCTTCCCACCATTCCTGCTACCATTCCTCCCGCCATTCTTACTACCATACCTCCCACCATTCCTGCTACCATTCCTCCCGCCATTCTTACTACCATACCTCCCACCATTCCTGCTACCATTCCTCCCGCCATTCCTGCTACCATTCCCCCCCACCATTCTTACTACCATTCCCCCCACCAATCCTACTACCATTCCCCCCGCCATTCCTACTACCATTCTTCCTACCATTCCTACTACCATTTCCCCCGCCATTCCTACTACCATTCTTCCTACCATTCCTACTACCATTCCCCCCGCCATTCCTACTACCATTCCCCCCACCATTCCTACTACCATTCCCCCCACCATTCCTACTACCATTCCTTCCATTTCCCTCCCCATTGCTCCCATTACTCCATCTATCTCTCCCATTTCTTGTGCCATTCCTCCCATTTTTACGTTCCATTTCTCCAATTATTTCTCCTAACTTTCCTCCACCATTCACTTCTCTCCTTACACTCACAGTCTAACCTCACATTTCTTTTTTCTTTCTTCTCTCTCTCTCTCTCTCTCTCTCTCTGACCACCTAACCCCCGTCCTCCATGCCACAGGCGCCTCTGGGTCAAGTACCGGGAGGAAGGTCACCCTGGGAAGGTCGAGAGGGAGGACACGGCACAGACCTCCCTCAAGAGTCGAGATGGAGGGTCAAGGAAGTCCTCCAGGGCCTCGAGGGTGACCAAGGACCCCAACAGCAGAGACAACCTTATCCCTCAGGTAATGACAGGTCGAGATTTTGGCACACCTGACCCCCCCCTCACCTGGGCCTCACCTGCCTCTCTCTCTCATTAGCCTCTTGTTGTTTTCCCTCTCCTTTAGCCTTGCGTTTGGGGCTCAATTTATAAAGTTTCCTATGTATTTATAAAATTGCCTATGTATTTATAAAGTTTCCTAAGCCTGGCCATAATTATTTCAGTGTTTTTTTTTATGGCGTTTATTCATGATTGGTCTTAAACAATATTATTTCCATTAGAGATGGGTTTGTGCTGAATGGTAAATGATCTCAATAAATATAATAAAATTACAAATACTGATACAGGTAATAATAATGATGCTGATATAATAATAATAATAATAATAATAATAGTAATAATAATAATAATAATACTGATACAAGTAATAACAATAATGATGATACCAATATAATAATAATAATAATAATAATAATAATAATAATAATAATAATTATAATAATAATAAACACAATAACTCAAATATTAATAACAGTAATGAGGAAGTAACTACCTAACTAACTTGATAAATAAATAACTCGTGAATAAGACTTTTGTTCAATATATTTTAATTTACATTCACACATCTAAAATTTCACAGCGAAACTGGAGAGAAAAATAAGTGAACATTACAACCCAGCCAAATTCTGATTCCTGATAATCTAGACACAGAAACATATTAATTGAAAAAAAGGTAGGATCTTTTATAAATATGTGCCCTGATTATCCTTTTTCTTATATATGTTTTTTTTTTTTTTTTGAGTATAGGAAGTGACTCTGTGCTGTGTGGCTATTTTTTCCCCTTTGGAATTACTGGACCATAGGAGGCTAATCTATGCTATGTGATTTTTTTTTGGGAACTGGGATGAGGTAGTGTTTTGAGTGAGTAATTTTAGTGCATAGATATGGCGTTCCTAAGTTAATATGATGATAGTTATTGCTTCAAAGTGTGACATATCAAAGCTAGACAATTTCAATGCAACAATTACTAAGTTGGATCTATGAACTTGCTAATTATTTATCACCAAACAGTTTCAGTGCAATAAATCTACCTGAAGTCTTTCCATATGGCTTTCATCACCCCCTCCCAGTCTATAATTCCCACATAGGTCTACCTTTGATATCACTGTCTTTCTATTTTAACTAATTTTCATGATTTTGCTGCGGCTCTGATGTATATGAGGTGAGGAGGATCTAATTCAATCTCTAGGCCATCCAATCCCCCTTAGTTGCCTGATGTGATAGTTTTTTAGCTCTATTAATTTTTTGTCTAATGGATTCACTTTTTCCATTGACAGGAGGAGAATGCATTAATGGTAAATATGATACTGATATCCCCCTTATTTTTCTTTTATTTCCAGAGTTGTTTTAAATCACGTGTTTGTCTTTATTGTGTCCAGGAAAAATATAAACGATGGATATGTTAGTGCTCGTAAATTACCTGGGGAAAGGCTAGGAAAGGTTAATTACTCGTACATGCAAGGTGGACCATAGGTAACCTTCCCTCTCCACTCCCAAGGGTAATATCTTGTGTCTTAATGGGACAGCTCACACATGCGTTATCAGTGTCTCCCCTGCATCACTTACTCATTTCTTACTCCTGCTGACACACCCACGCCCACACCAGCAGACTGAGCCGTCCCCACAACGCATAATATACCGCCAGGTGAGGTTTCAGGGGAGCGTTATCAGTGGAACACCTTGTACTGTAGGAATTATTTAATTTTCCATACCTAAAACAGTTGAGTCTCCTTCATTATCCCATGTAGTATCAAGGATGCTTTGGCTGGTGGTAAGAAAAGTAACACACACACTATAAATTAATCAGGTAACACCATCTAATTAAGGAACCTAAACTTCCCCTTTTTTTTCAAGGAATTCTAACCACTTTTTTCCCAAATTCATGTTAATGTGGCGGCTCTGGGACGTAAAGAAAAAAATAGATACACGATAGACAGCTTCATTTATAATACCTGGGGTTCTACTCAATACACGACGCCTATAACACATCACACCTGGTAGGAATTCACTTACTACTAACAGATAGGAAAATAACGGTACCAGCAATACACTTTTTCAATATATCTCTTTTTCCACCAAACTTTAAAATTTGACACTAATAACGAAAAGAAAAGAAGCGAGTCGAAAGTCATTAAAAAAAAATCCAGAGGGCGAAAACCTTGTCCATTCAGTTTGACTTGATTAAAAGCTGTTTCATCTCTCTTACACTTTGATGAAGCGGGTCTTGATGCAATTCGGATCTCTGCAAAGCTTCGATAATTGATTCCGGTGCGGCTGGACACTCATCGTCAA
Organism: Coenobita brevimanus; assembly: GCF_032717465.1. Taxonomy (NCBI): domain Eukaryota; kingdom Metazoa; phylum Arthropoda; class Malacostraca; order Decapoda; family Coenobitidae; genus Coenobita; species Coenobita brevimanus. Next base: position 19,599,303 of record NC_136988.1, read on the forward strand.
AATTATAGACCATTTAACCCCTCTCATGGTCCGGATAACTCTAGCACACTAAGGCAAACCCAGACGAATTCACTTAGGTGAGTGTAAACATGGAAGGCTGGCAGTGTTATTACCGTGATCATTTTGCTGTGCCTGTATCAACTCTCGCACGGAAACGATTAATTTTCATTCTTTATTATTATTTATTAAGTTTTCGCTGAGGAGTCAA
>NC_136988.1:19602010-19609510 GCF_032717465.1 Coenobita brevimanus
TACCATTAAAAAAAAAGCTGTTTACGTCTCCTGAGCCACGCAAGCAGATCGATAACCCCCTGTAGGTCTGTATATAGCCCTGTAGAAACTGCCTTTTTTATGTCCATCCCCGGAGTCATAATTTCGCACGGTAGTAATGTCAACACAGATCTAACATCAAAAAAAGCCTGTCCCAAACGGCTTAATACTGATATAACAAAGACATCAACCCTCGATGCATGCCATGTGGGTTTAAAAAAAGCTTACAGATTACTAAAATATTGGTGTTTCTGCTCACACGTCACTTCTTTATTTTGATACATGAGGCACACAGAGATAAATATTGCTTGATAGTCAGTATAAAGAGCTTTAGTAATTTAACCAGCGATTACTAACAGCCAATATTTTCCCAAGAGGGTCTTCGTAACATGCATACATAATTGTCGTATCACCTGTTCGCTACCTGGCCGACACGAGTAATTACCTAATGAATGTAAGATGTATGAGGTTTAGGTGAACTTGGCCAGACTCAGACACTTTAGCTGCCTCAGTTTTCTGGTGTAAAAAGGACAGTAAGGCATGAAATTCAACCGGTGAATGAAACTACATGAAACTATTTTAAAAGCTTATTATCCTAAACGCCACTTACTTGATAATAATTAACTGTAAATGGGGTGTCAGGTGTCATTCACATACCCTAATTATCAAATGGACTGACAAAATGCATACCCGAAAGTACTGATGATAACTGAACCACACCTTGGGAGTCAAATATACCTTAACTCTATCACGTTAGGAAATGTCACCTGTAGCGTAGGATTTATGGTAAGGACAATAACGATCTTGTTAGTGGGCGTTAGTAGTTGACGTGTGTCCGGCTAGATCCCCAACTATTAGATATCAATGTCGGAGGTCAGGTGTTATGATCTTGAGTATTACGCTGACCACAATTATTTCTAGTCATGAGACACTGTAAGGACAAAACCCCATAGAGTAAAATGAAAGCCCTGGTTATTTAGGCGTTAACGATCACCATTTCTCTTGTACAGAATCCTACATTATTTTGTGCAACACTACATTTCCACATTTGAAATTCATAACTTCCACCTTTAATGCTGAAACGAGTTGCCATTAAAAGGTATTGATTAAAATGATAAGTTACGCCATATTACATTTAGGATATTAAAAAATTGTGATCACAGAGCTCTAACAAACATCTCACGTCTAAAACACAGCTTATAATCTTATGTCAATGCTTTATAGAGTTACAACCATCATTCCCAGCCACCAAACACTGCAAGGAATCTGTGTCAAGTACTCAGCCTAGTAATCAAAGGGTAGTTGTTAGGTATCACATATGCCAAGGTCGCTGTAGGAAATCACAACCGCCACTTCTCACCACAAAGCCCTGGAAAAGGGACCCCATTCCATGTACTCGGCCTAGTGCAAGTGTGCAGGCCTCCAACACCACAGTCCCCAGCACCCACCACTTGTAACCCCTTGCAGGAGGCGACAGACACTCCGTCGATATACCACAGCAAGTCTCCCTTAGTGCCGCCCCCTCCCTCGCCCCAGGCAGGTGTATAACCTTTGTTGACCTCGTGACCTTGACCTCATCCCCCTTCCCCCCACAGACTCTCACCCCCGACCCCACCACCGCAATCCGTAGCTGCAGTCATCACGGCCCTTAGTTAGGCTGGCGTGTAGACGGCCTGTGTTACTGGTGCGTCCTCTCTCAAATTAAGTTTTGTGGAACTTATGAAAACTATTGAGTATTATGTGGTCTCAGCTGCACCCACTCAGGCTACTCTCCCTCAGATTCAGTTCAGTAGCTTATAAGTATGAGTGTTATTATTACCTGAGTATGAGGTGACGACTCTTCTCGATATTAGCACAGTGGATAGTATGAGTTACTCTTATTTGGCCAGTCAGAGGGGCCGTTTCAGTTTAGTTCTGTTGAAAATACGAAATTGGCGGTCACTTTCAATTCCATTCCTCAAGTACCCTATATGAACACTGATCTTCAATGTCCCTCACTCAGATCACATAGCTTGATAGATTTTTAAATATTTCTGATAACCTCTACCTTATACCAGTGTAACACGAAAAATAGCTACCACTTCCCCCATTTCTAGGTCAGTAGATAATATATACAAATGTTTTACTTCAGTTCAGTGGTCGCCTCTCTCAAATGAATTTAGATTATATTTTTGCAAGCCTTATTTTTACTTTTTTGCTCACTGGTATCTGACTACACTAGTTATTTTAAAATGATGCTTTAACATAAACATAAACTCCCGACATTTAGGCACATATATACTGTTTTACTGCTCAATATTCCCCAGTATTGCCAAGTAAAGTGTTCAAAATAGAGGATGTCGCCAATAACGCGGCCGTCCAATCTTCTGTTCATGCATTCCCTCTCCCTAAATCGACATTCCAGTTTTGTAAGGTTGTACATTTTTAAAACAAACCTAAATTTAGCATTCTTAGCAAGATTTGTTTAGACTAATAGTTGCTTGAATTGCTCACGTCTTTGTTAAGGCAACCTATTCATATAACTGCCTGTCAGTTTGTTTGAATTACTTTCCAAAATCAGTTTCGTTAGTTTCAAAGGCCTTCTAAACTTCCTTAACTTTGTCTATCTCATATTTACAATTCCTCCTACACAGCTCATCTTTAATAACACCTGCACATTTAAAAACCGACGTAGTTTGACGGCTAAACTAATCAGGCCTCCATCAAAGTCAGGAAACAGGGCCCTATGACTCCCTGTGCATTGCTATGGCCCGGGAATAAGCGTTTGCCAATGTCTCTGCCCCTGACAAACTTCCCCAATAAATGTTTGGCTCTATCGACATCCCGTGCAAATAACCCGTTCGATATTAGCGGACATTTGCACACGAGCGCTGTTATTGCAGCTACGCAAATAAGCAGAGTAGACCGGGGAAGGGTTCGATGCTCTTCCTGACAATACAGCTTATTCTGAATCTATTATTTTTTTTATTTCAGTTTTGGTTACTGTTGCCTCGTATGGAGAAAAAGTTACCAGTGATTATATTTGATTGTACAGTCAAGGAGACAAATTTGTTATCTAGAGACATAGAATCTATTGTATAAACAGTACTTGATTCTCCATTCCATTTGTACTAATGTAATTTTGAGACCTTCATTGTACAGTTATTCTTTATTTTTATGCAAACTTTGGGGTAAAATTGTAATGCTTCTACTGTTAATGATGCTTGTCTTTAGTTTATGAGTTTTCAGAGAAATTCTTGATGCTCAAAACGATTATTATTATTATTATTATTATTATTATTATTATTATTATTATTATTTTATCTTCTTTTGCAATATTTATAACACTTTTGTCAAATAGTTATTTGGGGTATCTAATTAACTATGCATTTTTTTTTTTTGCCTTTTGCTATGCTATCTCTTATTAAAAATTACACTAAACCCAAAAACCACCTCATAAACGCAGTCGTGTTAGAAAGTAGAGACCGGATAGACTGTCCTCCCAAAACCGCCATGTGGTATAAAGGGACTGAGACTCTTATAGAATACTTTAGAACCATTAAACAGTTTGAAAAGCTAGATTAGATTAAAGCTCTTGATCACTGAGGACAAGCGATCAAGAGTGTGTTATTTTTTTTTTTTGTATATGCTGTTTGTATTTTATTATATTGCTTATTTTAATTCCTTTGTGCTTCCAGGTTAAAAGAATTGCTCGGGCTTGGCAATTTTTTCCTTTGGTATTTATTCAAGAACTGTCTTTTAAATGCTATGAGGTGATCTATGGTAGAATTCTTGCTTTTTTCCCTCCTTGCTTTTCCCAATTTAATTAAGCATCATTTTTTTAATAGACATTTTCATTGCAGCTGCTTGAAAGTAAGTTGAAAGAAGATGTGTTTATGTCTTTATTTCGAGGCCTTATTGCACTCTGTCTGTGGAATTTTTAGATAATAATTAATCTTTTCTTTGCTTTATTGCCAGTTTCTTTTTCTGGTATATCTCTGACTTCATTGCCTATTATTATTATTATTATTATTATTATTATCTAATCTTTTTTAATAAGATTTTTCAATATCTGCATTTATTTATTTATTTATTTATTTATTAACATTTGTGGTGAGGCTAGGATAAGAAGGGATATATGAGGGAAGGAGAGTTTTGAGAGAGAGAGAGAGAGAGAGAGAGAGAGAGAGAGAGAGAGAGAGAGAGAGAGAGAGAGAGAGAGAGAGAGAGAGAGAGAGAGAGAGAGAGAGAGAGAGAGAGAGAGAGAGGTCAAAATGCAAAGGGAAAAGGCTAAAATGAAAGCAAAGGAAAAGAAATAACTCAGAAATGAAAGTTATAACCAAGAGGGAAAGAGCAGGAGCAGGAGGCAGGTGTGCAGGGTTGTCCATACATTGCACCTGCCTTGTATCTTGTGTGCTTCAGGCACGGCCAAGAGTCGTGTTCTAAGTGGCGCTGGGGATTTCGAAACATCTATCTATCTAACTATCTATCTATCTATCTATTGCCAGACGCCTTAATCCCGTAAGGGGTGGCCACAAACAAATCGCCTCCCTCAGTCTTCACGTGTTTTTTATTGATGCAAGCTGTCAGTATTAAGACTATAGGAACATTATATGACAGAACGTTAAGGTGTAAATGTACTTAATAAATCGCACAGTAAGAGGGAGGGGGAGGCCGAGGATGAGATGGAGGGATGGAGTGGAGAGGTATATGAGAGAGGGGGGTGTGAGCTGGGAGCTGGGCAGTGAAATGGCGGGGGACAGGGCGACATGGAGGCGATTTGTTTGTGGCCGCACCTTTCGGGATTAAGGCGTCTGGCAATAGAGAGACAGATAGATAGGAAGAGGTGTACGGAGCCTCCTAAGCCACTGAGGAGGAGTACACCCATTTCAGCTGGCACACAAAATTCCTTCTCAGCCACGCAATGAATAGACGTAAAAAATGAGAAATAGAAACAGACACTGAGGCACCAATATGGGTAATACAAAAATCCGCTTAGCTAAGATGCAAGGAAGGTGTAATATATGAACGACCCTGTACTGAGAGCTGAAGTGATAGATGGAAAAGCAACGATAGACTCGATAATGAGAGAGAGAGAGAGAGAGAGAGAGAGAGAGAGAGAGAGAGAGAGAGAGAGAGAGAGAGAGAGAGAGAGAGAGAGAGAGAGAGAGAGAGAGAGAGAGAGAGAGAGAGAGAGAGAGAGAGAGAGAGAAATGAGTGAGGGAGAGGTTGTGGCAGATGTGTTTAAACAGACAAAAATAAATACACAAAGATGTCCGCTTTCACCTAGATTTCGTGTTTCCAGTCCTATTCTTGCTACCAAAGGACGATTTTATTTAGCATTAGGGTGGATTTTTTTGAGGGAACGGGTTAATGAAGGCTGTATCTAACCCCTCTACCTCGAAAAGCTTCTCTGGAGCTGAGGAAAACCGTCTTATGGTAGTAGGAAGAGGATATATCAAACGCCATCTTAAAGTGAAAGAGGGACAAGGTGATGATGATGATGATGGTGAAAGATGATATAATTAACGTATATTAAATTCTCTATTAAATACGTCAACTTATATGCATGTGATTCATATATGGCAACATTCATATAACCATAACATTTACTATTATAAGGGGAAATGTGTTATATATTTTTCAAGACAGTTTAATGCATGATTGTGGCTGTATGATGATGTATGGTGTATCTTATGGTGTGTGAAAAATACATGATACATTTAATACTTTTAGTGAATTCCAGTGTGTAAATATCTGTGTGAGAATATATATTAGGTCTAAATCTGCTGAGCTGAACACCTTAATAAATGTGAGAGAGAGAGAGAGAGAGAGAGAGAGAGAGAGAGAGAGAGAGAGAGAGAGAGAGAGAGAGAGAGAGAGAGAGAGAGAGTTTAGGCTGTAGGTGAGTGAGAGGGGAAATATACAAGACGTTGAATATCATACCTTACATGTGATACTAAAGATATTACCTAAACAAACTAGAGTATACACCTGCTATCATAGGCAGTACACTCAGTATACAGTTTACTAATATCACATAAAACTATCCACGTACAGCTGTTTATATGTGAGAATTTATGAAGGTCTGGGAGTGTCTAGGTTTTCATCACCGTATTTTTTATATAACTAGATAACTATTTGCACTTGGTATATCATGGAGGGGTACATAGGGAATATAGCTGTGTGTGTGTGTGTGTGTGTGTGAGAGAGAGAGAGAGAGAGAGAGAGAGAGAGAGAGAGAGAGAGAGAGAGAGAGAGAGAGAGAGAGAGAGAGAGAGAGAGAGAGAGAGAGAGAGAGAGAGAGAGAGAGAGAGAGAGAGAGAGAGACTAATAAGGAGGTTACCTGCTTAAAACTAATTACACAAAAGCGTTAATATACAATCCAGTTCATGTATAACCAGCAGTGAGTGTATGTGGTTTGGCAGAGAAAGAGGTCAAAGTTTCAATCAGTATATCTTCTACATATTTAAGATCACAGATTATATTCCATTTATCTGTTAGGATATACAACCAGCTGCTTCTGTTATACTATCGAATCTATGTATGGCTGAGGATGGATGTGTATGTGTTAGGTCTGCTAGTGATGTATATTAACTCTTTTCGCATATCTAACATAATATTCACTCCACTAAATAATACTGTGGCTGCAGTTAAGATTCAACAGTTACAATAATCATACACTCGAAATCATGTATAGCTGTGAATGTATGAATGTGTATGGTGTATATGTGGCTGGGACGTGAAGAAAAATACACCTAACTTATTCTTCAATATAATTATTATCTAAAATGACGAATTACACTTAGTATATTAATGTCAGTATAGTGTTAGTACAGAATATGCAACATTTTACCAACATACAACTAAGTACTTCTATTATACAATCGACCTGATGTATAACTGTAGTTGTATGAGTATTTAGGGTGCATAATACAAGCGACTGATGTATAACTGTGAATGTATGAGTATTTAGGGTGCATAATACAACATTTTCACAGCAATTATACAACGGACTGATGTATAACTGTGAGTGTATGAGTATGTAGGGTGTATAATTCAACATTTTCACTGCTATAATACAGCGAAACGATGAATAACTGTGAATGTATGAGTATGCAGTCCATAATACAACATATTCACTACAGTTATACAACGAACTGATGTATAACTGTAGCTGTATGAGTATTTAGGGTGCATAATACAAGCGACTGATGTATAACTGTGAATGTATGAGTATTTAGGGTGCATAATACAACATTTTTACTGCTGTAATTCACAAAACTGATGTATAACTCTGGCTGTATGAGCAGAATGCATGATACAACCGACTGATGTATAACTGTGAATGTATGAGTATTTGAGGTGCATAATACAACATTTTAACTGCTATTATACAACTGACTGATGTATAATGAATGAATTTTAGTGCAATAATTCACCGTACTGCTGTATAACTGTGGTTGTATGAGTATTTATGGTGTATATGTGGTTGGTCCTGAA
>NC_136988.1:19614510-19807010 GCF_032717465.1 Coenobita brevimanus
TCCCCCCCCCTCTCTCTCTCTCTCTCTCTCTCTCATAGGCAACTGATGTCCCAAATCCCGATGTCACTAACCAAGGAAAAACTGCCACTCTTCACCAGGTTATTTAATTTTCAACACCAAAATCGGTCAACTAAACCCCGTACTGTAGAGCGTCATTTTTCAATATAATTTTCCGGCCCAGTAAGACAAACTCATATACCAGGAGTTACATTTTTTCCCCCCATCCACTTTCCGTATCAGTTGTAATTATAATATGTTCATAATTCCCAGCAGCAACCCTGTACCATTTACCTGTCTCACCTAAGGAACAGTTCAACCCCCCCAAAAATATGATCAAAATATTAATGTACAATTCTGGTGTATGGATTATTTTTTTATTTCATTGGTTTTTCCTTCCTCTGTTCTGGTATTTAAAAAAAATTGAGAGGCACAATAGCAGTGGCATTACCCCAAAAATTCCGCTCCGAGATAACAAGGACTGAGGATTGGAAGTTTTATTGCTTGTCTTCTGAATAATCTACTGTACATTGAAGCAGTGAGTCTAAAAATGAGGCAGTTACTGTAATATCCTGGAACACCTTGACTTCTGAAATGTGATTGGTTAACAAGTCGATTCTGTTTCGTATAGGTCTCGATTCCACTGCTTTCCACTTTCCACGCCTTGCCTATCCTTGTCTCATTCTGTGAAGCGTGTATCAGTTACTGTAACGTGTATGCTTATTGTTTGTGTGAGTGTACTTGTGTGTGTTGTATGTGTTTATGTGCCTTACTCGTATTGAAAGCTGTAATAACAAACATCTGTAGCAGTTAAGGAAATAATTTTATGTACTGCTTGAAGAGAGAACCTGTATTTTTTACACAGGAAGCTGATTTATATACTGCTATTGGCTATGTATTTTGGTTGGGAGGTATTTATATATTTACAATAGTCGTATGATGTGAGGAGAGATGTAGCTTAAACAGAACTCAACCCCATTTCCAAGTACTGTTGAGGCCAGAAGAGAGTTGAATACCAGAACTGCACAGAGTCGTAGTTTAGTGGCAATATTACCTAGCAGGTCTGGAGGCAGTTCAAGTACAGGTTTAAGTTTGATCTTTCTACAAATGAATTCTAGATACAGTATGACACCAGTTTAAGAACAAGTGGATGTCAGATTATTTAAGCAAAGTTGATGCCAAGGTACAGTTGATGATTGAACTCAGCTTAATTTGATGCCAGTAACTTTACACTCTTTGCCACATTTAAAAATAAAATATCTATATATAATGCACCAGTTTCCGCTAGGCTTGAGTAGAGTTCTTTGCAGCTTAACAATAATATTTTTCATCCAGATTTAAGTGCAGTTTGATGTCAGATTTCATTACCTTATGGCACCAGTTTTGAGGGGATTAAACAACACTGGTACGGGTTTATGCCAAGGTTTAATTTCTTGTTGGTGCTAGTTGACATTCTCTCTCTCTTTTTTGTGTGTGTTTTTTTTTCCAGTATCACATTTGGGTAGAGTCTGTTGATATTTCTCTATAGCTTTTGATTCTAGTTTTGAGAAGTTCAGGGAATGTTAGTACTAGTTTTTGCTAGAGTTGTGCAGTACTGAAGTCTTTTGCAATATTCAGATTTTGTTTCTTTCTTGCTATATTCGAATGCAGTTATTGTCGCTTCTCAGTACCTTTCATTGCCATATTAAAGAGTCTGAGAGATGTTCATACGAGTTTATATTAGTTTTTATTCCAGCTTACAGAAGTCAAGTCCTGTCAGCTTCGTATATAATCTATTGCCAATTCTCACTAGTTATTCATTTCATCTTGAAGTATCTGAGAAATGTTAAGATATATGAGAGACAGGAGTAGCTTAGAGTGTTGTGCGAGGCGGCCTAATTACCACAGTGTAACCCCGTGTGACCTGTGCTGACCTGACCCGACCTGACCCCTGCAGAGCCACGCCTTACAAGATGAGACTGACACCTCGTCGATATACCACAGCAAGTTGTCTTTAGTGCCGCCCCCTCCCTCGCCCCAGGCAGGTGTTCCCCCTTTAACTGCCCCCTCTTTACACTGGCTCACTTTATTCTGCCCCCATTTACACTGTCTCTAGACTACCTCTCTTTATGCTGCCTCTTTTTACAGTGTCATATTATCTCATTTACATGGCCTGTCTTTACATTGCCTCACTGCTCTCATTTACAGTGTCCCTCCCCTCAGGTATTTTACAACACCCACCTCTCCCTTTTGTGTCACATCTCTCCATTAATACCACATTACACTTACCTTTACACTGCACCCTTTTACGTTGCACCCTTTATACTGTTCCATTTACACTACCTCCATCAATACTGTCCTTCCTTTATTCTAATCGAATTTATGCCCCTCTGTTACTTTGGCCTCCCCCTTACTACACTCATCATCTTCATCAGACTCATCTCTCTCCCCATACCTCTCAGCTGCCCCTCATCGTCCACTGTTACCCATCACCATCACCTCTCTTCCCTTACCTTCACACAGACGACCCTCTCACAACTGCTCCCCCACTGCCTCCCCCTCTCTCTTCGAAGTCACCACACCTCTCATCACCCACACCACAACTACATATATTCATTTCACCACAGCTCTCCTTTATACCTCTCTTACCACTGTCTCTCTCATTTCACCACACGTCTGCTTATTTCACCACCAACATCACTTCCTCTCATCACTACCCTCAATACACTCCACATCCTTCCCTCTCCCACCCCCTCTCCCTCTTTCCCTTTTGGTTTCGTATTCTATGTGGCTCAGGAAACTCCGCAACACATTTCCTTAGTGATTTATTTAACATATTCCACCTTAGTATCCTTTTGCACTGGTGTACATTGCATCGATATTGCAGCGATACAGGAGAAAGTTAAGGCGTAATATGCAAAATAATTCGCCAAGGAAAAAATGCTACGGAACCTCCCATGGCATAAAGACTAAGGGCCTGAGTACTAAGTGGCATCCTCTGCTTCGGCCCAGTATACCAATATGTTATTAAATTTCACAGCCTAGACTCACTTAACATGTAGTTCTTGTCTCCAGACGATTTTATTCAGCTGAGGAGATACCATTGGGCCTGGAGGGGTTTGAGACAGGCTTCATTAACCCCTCCACTACACTCTGTTCACTTTATCATGACCTAAATTGGCGTCTCTCTCTCTCTCTCTCTGAAAAAAAAAAATCGAAATTCCTATCCTTACTTTGGGTATTAGTTTTCGCAGGATTCTCTCTCTCTCTCTCTCTCTCTCTCTCTCTCTCTCTCTCCCTCTCGCATGCTCAGCTGGATCAACAAACACTAGAATATGATGCTAGTCACGAAGATGTGCCGTGGAAAGGATGCAGAGCTGCACCACTGTCTTTCCCCGCCACTGAACTACGCTAAATAAAGCTTCCATTAGGACAAAAATTGGGTCCAGATTAAAGTGAAAGACAGAAGAGGGAGTGTAGAGTCACCCGTAGGCAGAAGGACGAGGAGAGAATGAAGGAAAGGAAGACAAAAGAGAATGGAAGGAAAGAAGGGTGGAGGAAAGGAAAGGGCAGACACACCCGAGAGCAGCACTACATCGGGTGAGTGGATGGTGAGCGGCCCCCAACCACCACCTTCAGTCTAAAGTGTGTCTCATGAGAAATAGTAATAATGATAATAAAAAAAAATGCCACGATAACACACCACTCCTGCCACGGTCCGCACCCAAGTCAAATGGGAGTACAAAATGTGAATTAAAAATGAGTTCAATGTGAGTCCAAAATCCGTGGAAATTAGTCCCAAGCGAATACAAGTGAGTTTAGATTAGTCCAAACTACATAATGAGTCCAAACTCAGTGAAAAATAGCCCATAATGAATACATGTGAGTTCAAATGAGTCCAAACTACAAAATGAGACCGAGTCAAAATGAGTTCAAAATGAGTTCCAACTGAGTTCAAAATGAGTCGAAGATGAGTTCAAAATGAGTCCAAAATGAGTTCAAAATGAGTTCAATATGAGTCGACATGAGTTCAAAATGAGTTCAAAATAAGTTGAAAATAAGTTCAAATATGAGTCGAAAACGAGTTGGAGTTCAAAATGAGTTCAAAATTAGACGAAAATGAGTTCAAAATGAGTTCAAAATGAGTCCAAACGAATCCAAGGGGGTAAAAAACGAGTACAAACCCTGGACCCCCACCATAATTTTACAGGCAACCAGTCTGGCACTCACCATCGTCCTCGTGAGTGAACAGAGGCTGGGGTAAATCCTCTTAGTGTCCACCATCAGCCTATTTCATGGTAAATATTGATATACACACGATTGGCTTTCCCTATAGGCTGGTGCAGATATAATGGTGAAAAATGAATAACCAATGAGCTGCCTACCTTTATCAAACATTTAATACTAATGGTTATCTGACTTAAACAAGGAGAAATAAAAAAACAATTAAAATATATCTAGGATGTAGATATAATGGTAAAAAATGTATAAGCAATAACGACTTACCTTCATCAAACATTTAATGATAATGGTTTTCTTTAACATGGAAAAAACAGAGAAAAATTTAAAATATATATAGGATGGTGTAGATATAATGGTACAAATGTATAACCAGTGAACATCCTACCTATATCAAACGCTTAATACTGATGGTTATATTTGACATGGAGAAATTAAAGAAAAAAGTAAAATCTATATGTTTAAAGAATAAGCCAATATTTTCTTTACTCATTCTCCATTCACTAGCTTTATAATACAGTCCTAGGATTTATAATTAACTTAAATATGCATATGTTATATAAAATACCTCTTAGGGAATTACTATGAACCCAGGGCAGTGAAATGGTGGGGGACCAGGTGACATGGAGGCGATTTGTTTGTGGCCACCCCTTACGAGATTAAGGCGTCTGACAATAAATAGATAGATAGAACTTGAGTACATAAGCGAGTCACTGTTTATCATTCTCTTTGTACACACTAGCTTTTTGACACACTAGAACTGATAACCCTAAGCCTTGAAAAGAACATAATTCTTTTCCTACTACTACTATCTTTGGAGAAAAAACAGAGTAATGTGAGAGAGCAGGCTTTCTAATGCCAGTCTGTGCTCATTGGAAAAGAAGGTAGTGACAGCCCTGGCGCTAGAATTTACATAAAGCCTAACGATCATGGTGGTCTTGGATGCAACTTACTTTTCCACCTCAGTCACTCAACATTATTTTAACATGAGGGTTCTGTTATACTATGAGGTTGTTAGTGTGTTTTCCTGCCTACTGCCTTAATTTCGACTTTATCTGATGCTTAACCACCTCATTAGTATCATTTCCATAGCTGTTATTATTCTCTGGACTTTAGGCGTAGAGATGAGAAATATATAACTTAAGTCGAGAATATCTATACCACATTCATGAATTTAGTGCGTTTGTTGTTGTTTATTTGTCAGATGCTAGAGTTCAGAGACAAATATTATGGTTTGAAGTACATATGCCTCACGCTGAGAGCTCCTGTAGTGTTGCAGAGACAGTCATGCTAGCTGTAAGGTGGCACCAGAGACAGTGTGTGTGTGTGTGTGTGTGTGTGTGTGTGTGTGTGTGTGTGTGTGTGTACAGGAAAACCTCTTCAGTCCAATGGTCTTTTTTCTAGTTAATCGCGTATTTTCATCCATAATATTTTGATGGCTAAATGTATACGTATTCTGGGCTAGAACACAGGGTACCACAATCTTTTAAGAACTCATGCCCTTGCTAATGTTATCTTTTCCCTTCGACAACAAGACAGTCACTAAGATATACATTGAATCAGTACTTTATTAACATTTTCCCGACAGTACCCAAGTCTTCGTCAACATTATACTTCGCTAGACTCACTTTCACCTCAACCACAAATCAGTAAACTAAACATTTTCCTTGATTTTCACAGATATTTTCTTACAAGTCCAAACTGTAGGGTACCATCTATGACCTCCATTACCTCTCATCTTCAAATCATTCCAGACTATGTACAAAGGAAAAAGTTGTCTATTTCAAGTCTGTTTCAGGCCATCTTAAAGGAAAGGAAGGGAGGGATTGGTTTAGTTGTAAAGGGGTGCCTAAATTCAACCACTGTTCATAAAGTTACTTCCTCTTACCTCATTACACTTACCTTGCTCTTGTCAGTGTTTATCTTTGACCTACTTGATCACACCAACTACAGGTCATCGTCAAGTGTGTTTCAGGTCATGTTTAGTATCTGTGTGGCCATAGAGGGCTGTATGACCTCAATTATAAGATAGAAATTTTTGCACATAGAGGGGAAGTAACCATGCTATTCTTCAACTACCACCTCCACCACACCGGTCTTGTCTATTTTAGGTTATGTATCAGGGAGGGAAGGGGGTTAGGGATCATGTGTAGCTTTAAAGAGAGAGACATGAACTTATCAACAGAGAACCACAACAGAACGCTGTGTTAACCCTCCCCCCTCCACAGGAAGACAGTGACACTTCGTCGATATACCACAGCAAGTGTTCCTTAGTGCCGCCCCCTCCCTCGCCCCAGGCAGGTGTTCCTCTCTCTATCGGCCCCCCCCCTCTCTCTCTCTCTCTCTTCCACTAATATTCTGTGTTCACGATTCTCTCTACACTTCACAAGGGCTATATTCCAGTTCCTTCTGAACCGTAGTCTCGCTGAAATAGGAGGCTTCGCCGCACACCTTCCTGATCGAGTTAATTTGTTTGGTACACCTAAATATTCTTTCGCATGTTGATGTAAAATAAATAAATGTAAAAAAATATAATAACATACACGAGACTTTTAAGATATACAGTGTCATGGAAGAGATGTATTGAGATCTCCCAAGCCAGCGAGATGATTGTGCTTTCTTTCATGACCAGTCTCTCCGTTCCGTAATCTGTATTCCTGATGTCTCTCCCTCCCATTCTCTCTCCACCTCCCGTGCTCCTATTCCCAGTCTCTCAAAATCTCATTACCTGTGGACAGCTTCCTGAACGTATGCTGGCCTTCTGAATTTGTAATCACCTCTGTTACTGTGCGTGTGGCAGACTCCTTTGACGTATGTCTGCCTCTTCTCCTGTGACCACTTCTCTTCATCTCTCCCTGTTTTTACCCCTACCACCCTCCTTCCAGCAGATGACGTATTTCTATCATATTCTTCGTAACTCTAGACGATTTTATTCGGTTTTGGAGATACTGAACAGGAGGGGTTGACTTTCACAATCTCCCTTAGTCAGCAAGGCCATTCTGACGCTGAGTAAAATCGTCTTGAGTGATTATATAAGCAAATGTGTCATGGCCGTGAAGGAGTTAACTACGTGGCAGCCTCTCTGTACCTATGTTGCTCCCTCTTCCCCCGAACTCACCTGATTCGACCTCTCCTGATATCTGACCCATGTTGACCCCTATATTATATGTCACAGCCTCTTCTGACCTACGCTGGCTGTCCTCTTAATGTGACCTTTCCTCTTGACATCTCGTGGTTATGCTTGAACTGTTATGAGCCTGGAACCCCTTTTAATTGCATCAGGCCTTCCTTATACCAGTGTGTCTGTGTGTCCTATTTCAGTTTCCTATTTTCATTGACCTGGTACACCTCCTAACACCCATTCTTCAGCGATTTATTTTCCTCATTCCATCTTAACATCCTCTTTCATCCTCTTGATGCAAAGGATGTTGATGTTGAATATGTACTCGCTGTGTACAGGAGAAAATGGAAGTGTAATGTGGAGGTGTAATAATTATGGAAGTGCAATGTGGAAAATAAATCGAAAGAAGTACTACGATTTTTATCCGTTCAGCGAATTGACCTTATCCCAGTAATATGTTCTTGTTATGCGTCTATGGTTCTGTAATGTACCGACCAGTCCTGCTCTGCCCTCCCCTGTGTATTATCTTGCTGTATGAATGCTTAGTTCTTTGGGTCGCATTTTGATGGGGATACGAGGCTTACTATAACGCGTCTGCTTTTACCTGGCGAAAGTAGGTCACTCCCACGCATAAAAGAGAAAACTAATTAAACTTGGCCATCAGTTATATACTGAAGTGGGTCAGGGAACTTGGTCAGGCTAGAGCAACCACGCTACAACACCTCTTCCTTACCACCTTAGTCCTGTATCTGGCACGTTAATATTCTCTTGTGTATAAGCTAACGGCATGGCACAGACCTGAGAAGACATGGGGTGAGTTGTTAAAGCTCCCATGCACTCACAGGCCGGCCTTTCTTGTCGCTTGCACAAACCTGCCCGTTCAGATAAGATTGCGCCTGTGTGGGTTGTTGGGGTTGGTTGAGGCTGCTTGCATAGACCCCTTGAATACGGAACTGTGCAAAAGCGTGTATGGGGCTCTTTGTGTAAAAACATAAGGGTGAAGGACAAAACAGAGATGCATCAAAGATCGAGCAGCCTGGAAAGTAGCTGGTGACCACTACTTACTCATGCTTTTATTGGCAATGTCTTTAGAAATTTGTGTGGTCGAGCGTGTAAGTACCACCGCGCCATTAAATGAAGATTGATCGACTTGCTGACGTCACTTCGTAGCGCGATTGTACGGTCTCGGAGAATACTATCATTCCACATCTTAGTCCAACAGGTATGAAATTACTGCAGTAGATTCCGACTTTTTCACTGTGTATCGAAAATAAGTCCACTGGGTTTTGGAAATCATTGCTGACGTCCCTCTCTTTATTGCGATGATGTGGATCAGTATTTTTGTCCGCAGCCCTACGTCCACATAAAAGATTAGTGAGCAGTATACAAGAGAATATTAAACTACCTGCCAAATGACTTGTTAAGGAAGAGGGGGAAAAAGCTCTCGTATACCCAGAATAGTGTTCCCTGGTGCACTGATATACTCTTTTTACTTTAACCTGGCCTAAAATTGTTATCTATTTTCAATGCTGAGCTGCAAGACGAGATTAACATTAGAATGGCTGCTAGTCACGATAAAGTGCAATGGAAAACTTGTACAGCAGAAACATAGCTTTTTTTTTTTTTTTCTGCCACTGAGCTACGTGGAATAAGCTGCAAAAGGACGAAACTCTGGGCCAAGTTAAGGTGGAAGGAGTATACCATCTCATACCCAGAGGTGTTCGGATGGTGGCGTTATGAGAGCTACTTTCACGGCCACTTCCACAGTCCGTGATTTCTGTTCATCCCTTCACTGCGATGGCGTCTGTTATTAATTTTCTTATGAATTTGAGGTATTTTTGTGCAGTTCGGGAGAGGGTTTTGGAAAAGGAGAGGCGAGGTACAACTTTCAAAATCCCCTTTAATACGAGAGCCTTTACATTCACCAACATTAGCATCACTCATCCCACTTTTCTCTCCCAAGAATGGGATGAGGTTGGGTCCAGAACGGATAGCAAACCTTAGAAGGAGAAACTAACTTAAGTCTACCCAACTGAATAGGCCACACTCTCATCCACTCACAAAGCAAGCCCCCGGAATCCTGAAGCAACAAGATTAACCCCAAAATAAGACATAGTGAATTTAAGAGATTGAGGTGCTGACCAGTGACAGCTTTTCTCTTCTGTTTCCAATACAACTGTCACTTTTAGGGTCGGCCTCAAGTGGCTTTGGATATTTCGTACCGTAACATCTCTTCCTTAGCGATTTATTTAGCACATTACATCCCAGTACCCTTTTGTATGCTACTGATGCAAACTATATCGATATGAAGAAGAAATAAATAACATACAGGTAAATACGAAGGTGTAATAACTGCTGAATAAGTCGCTATGGAGGAGGTGCTGGGAAGACTCCAATACCTCTTAGAATACGGCACTTGGTCTTCTTGGCGAGGGAACAGACCATTATTTCAGACCATTTCATTGATCTGGGGTAATTTAAACGGTCTTGAGGTTAATCAAGACCATTTTCAGTCGTCCTTAACAAAACTGGCGATAACATGAGTAAAATAACCTAATGAGTCCGTAAAAGGCGAAAGGGATGAGGTAACGTGAGTAAAATAACGTAATTAGTCCGTAAAAGGCGAAAGGGATTAGATACCAACCCACAAAAATTTCTCTGATTCCAGTCCCACCACCACTATTGGCTCTGATATCGGCCAGCACTTTTAGTATAAACATTAGCATCATATGAACGGCTACCATGAAATTAGTTGGCTCCATACCTATCCTGTAACGCTTATTTCTGGGGGATTCTTTTCACTGGGAGACAAATAAATCAAGTGGGAAAACCAATCAGTATTACCATTAATAAAACAGCGACCGCAAAATCCTTAGTAAGATCCATGCCTCTCCCGTGAAGCTTATTTTTGGGTGATTCTTTTCACTGAGATGCAAACAAATTGAGTGGGAAGACCAATGAATATTAGCATCATTAAAACAGCTACCATGAATCTCTTAGCGAGATCCGTACCTCTCCAGTAAAGCTTATTTTTGGGGGATTCTTTTCATTGGGATGCAGACGATTCGACTGTGGAAGCGACCCTAACCCAGCAGTGAGATATCCAGTCTATTCATGAAGATAAACTCAATGTTAACCTTTTCCTCTACTTTTAACATCTGTAGAGAATATGAAACTTTATCAATTAATTTGTTATAATCATTGGTTGTCTAAATACATTCATTACCCTACTCTGGTGCAATGCAATAGGTATAAGGCGCCAAAGTGGACCTTAATTCAAGCTAGTTACAAACATTCTATCATGGAAATTACTAAAGAAAAGGAATACCACGCACTAATAACGCCGCTGAACATTTCCTAGCTGTGTTGAGTCAAGATCCATAATTTTAGCATAGTTCCTTCCATTAGATACGTTCATAGTAGTAACGGAGGACTGAGCGAAAGTTAACCGAAACATTCAAGAGACAAAACAAATTTCCTACATTCCTTGCCGCATCAGGGTTGCAAAAATATCCACAATTAATTCATAAAACCCTAAGCAACTATTGAAATCATTTTACCCAGATTCAGCACAAGTAATAATGCTTGGTCATAATCATCTTTAAGACACTGGGTGGGGCGTGTTGATATGGGCCAGAAGCTAAGGGTTTGCATATTGTTAAAAGGAAAACTAACCATACAAGCGATAATATATGTTCAAACTTTCGCTATGTCTATCCTGCCAAATATTCTTACCTGTGAGTCAGTATGAAGGAATGATATGGAGATCCTTCAGTGTACCTCCACCCAGGCCACACCTCCTGGGCTAGTTTTCCGTCTTCCCGTAGAGAGAACCATTCCTAGAACTTTGCATCATGCAGATTTTTTTCTTCACCTGGTGCATGAAGTCTTTTCTACTGGCAGTTTCCATATTCATGTTTTTTTTTTTGTTATTCAGGCAGTCTTTGCTAGTGCCAACTAACCACGCTCAGGCTATTCCATATTCCACTCCAAAACGATGTTTTCTCCACTGATTCTTACGTCTCGCATGTTGATGAATTCTTGTCAATATAAAATGGTTGTTCATTAAGCAAAATCAATTTTAAGCAACCTAAAACTTTCTGGACTTAGAGTGTGTAATGCAACGGTAACTGCAGGAACACAAAGCATCGTAAACATCACGCACGTTTCTAACAGACAACTTGTTCATGTACACACTTTACCGTTCTGGAGCAATGACTTCATTTCCATGTGAATTACTGCTAATATTAAATGAAAGATATGGAGAGTTATATGTTGGTCTCGATTCCTTAGAGAAGACATTTACTTTGGACAGAAAACTGGCATAGCTAACCTTCATTATCTTGCAAGTGTTATGGTACATTTGTTGTGTCCATCCAGCATCCTGGTGAACAAGTGCCACAACTGAGAACAATTGAGACACATCCGTAATGCCTTATTTATATTTTACCAGATAATTTTATTACATAACCAAAGGTACAAATTGATTATTACATATATTAAAGTTACACTTGTCACAATCATAAGCGCATGAAAGACATTGTATAAATACTTACACTAGACAACCAGTGTATTGAGAGTAATAAACGTCTGACACTGTCTACACACGTCAGTTAACAGTATTGTGTAGCTCCAGTCTAATATTGCCTTAATAACATACATCACATCATTTGACGACGAGATCAATCCGTGAAATATCTATATCAGGTAAGAAACAAATACAGTTTTGTCACATTCAACCTGCCTCACAGCACTTCCTGTTTTATTATGAACGGTGTACCTACGTAGAGGAAAAGACCAATGCTAATCTAGTATGACAAATTTTTATCTCTGGCTTGTCACGAAAAAGAAGACTTTCTACAGAATTCACGGAAATTACTTTTTTATGTATCAACAGTTGCAGAGTTTCCTCTTACAGCAAAAATTTGATCCGCCTAGTGTCAAGGCTGCTGCAGATACATGACTGTATTACGGCATTACCACCTTACCATTGAATAATTATATATAAATACATACATACATACATATATATATATATAATCTTGGAAGCTGGCAGCGGACGAAACACTGTGGGTGGTGTAGGGGAGAGTTGATACTTGGATCATCACCAGATGTCACTCCCATCCGGAAGAGCTCAGCGCTTTCTTTATAAAAGTTTGCGACCAATCCACCATAGGACCCGCCATGTTGGTACTGCACGTGAGTTAAGATAGTGTTCCAGGCTTCGTCCATAATACATACGCAAAAGTTTATAAAATTAGCATAGAATAAAAAAAACTCTGACCACTATATAACTACAATTAAAAGAGAAAGTCCCTCAGATCATGTATCACAAGCAAACAAAATAGAGCCGTCTCGAAAAGTTGTCATAACTCCCCGTCTTGAAGGTGCTGAGGGAAATGTTGCTGGTGCCGTGACGGGTCCTGAGCACCCCTCCCTGCACCTGAACATGTCTCTAGTACTAGTTGAGTAGGGTTTATATATATATATATATATATATATATATATATATATATATATATATATATATATATATATATATATATACATTTACAGGACTGCAGTTTTTCGTGACAGTATTTCTTTGTCAAATCAGCAGACATCTTATTTGGGCAATATTAGATTAGGTGTCAGTATTATATGAGGTCTAAATATATTATCTGACTTGTTGGAAAAACAGTAAAAATAAAAATAATCAATCTTTCAGCCCTCTTACTTTGTTACTATTTTTGCCAGCTGCGGCAGATGGTCAGTTAGGTCAACAGTAAGCTTATGAATGTGAATGGTGACTGGAAACAGTTTTTAAATGGATTTTGCAACAACTTTTCGTGTCTTATTGTTCTTTAGTTCGGGTAGTGTGTGTGTGTGTGTGTGTGTGTGTGTGTGTGTGTGAGAGAGAGAGAGAGAGAGAGAGAGAGAGAGAGAGAGAGAGAGAGAGAGAGAGAGAGAGAGAGAGAGAGAGATCTTCACCATTCCCTCCGTCATGCATGCATTAGAAGGTAATCCATATTACAAGCAATATATTTTTATATTTTTGGTAATTGCTGTATATTTTCCCAAGACCACATCATCTTGAGATATTGATATTCATGATATACAGTAGTTAAGCTTTTCACTGTGATTACCATATAGGTCTTCATCATAATACCCTCAGTTGCACATTGTAGGTCTGAACACAACGTAGGCAATTCTCATATTGAATATTTTCGTATAGAATATCACCAAAATAGCACCAGAGACAATATTGACCTCGTCAGTCTAGCGACGTATCTCTTAGTTTGTTCTTGCTGTTTCCAGGCTATTCTGTGCAGCTCAAGAGACTACCTAAACAGCTAAGGGGTTAATGAAGGTTAAACCAATCCCATTGGGGTTTATCGCTAACGTAATGCCACTCAGAGATGAGTGAGGCTGGTCACTCTCATCTTAAATGTCAGGACCAACTGCCTAGCCCCGGGCTCCCACGCTCCTCATGGGGCAACGTAGGACTGGATGATGGATGGATGGATGGATATAGCCATTCACCTAGAACCAAAAGTAGCTCCTACGCTGTATAAAATCGTCTGCATGTAGCAAGAATGAGCTTAAAATACGTCACACAGATATTAGGGAGTAAATATCACCAGAGTCTCATCAAGCACTCAGCTAACCAACCCCTTCGAGCAGCCTCTAGTGCCCCAACCAAGCCCTTGCCTTGCCCCCCTTACAGGATGAGACTGACACCTCGTCGCTTTACCACAGCCAGTGTTCCCTTGCGCCGCCCCCTCCCTCGCCCCAGGCAGGTGTCACTTTGTTGCCCCTCCCTCCCTCCAACCCTCCCTCCCTCCCTCCATCCCTCCCTTCGTGACGTCAGTACTTCGAGTATGACGTCACGTGGCTCAGCATGGCGTCCTGGGTGCTAACAACGAAGTTTATATTTGCAGCCTACTTCTGCTCCACGGCCTTGGTACGGTCCTGCGGGGTGATCAAGGTTAGATGCTACATGCCACCAATTTCACATTTCTCCTTGCTTGATACACGGCTAATACAGGATGCTAATCAACCAGTACTGAATCAATCAATGTATTTATACTGATATGAAGGAAATGAGCAGTAAAGAAGAGTTTTGGGTGGCATGTGGCAGCACTGGACTTGTTGGCTGAGACCCAGGCAGCCACGATTAGGGCCGTTTTGAAATGCTGGAGCAGAAGCAGGTTCCATTAAAAATTGTTACGTGTTGGAAGTACTTTTTATGCAATTCATTGTTAATCACTTCAGTTCAAAGATTTTTTTTTCATGTTCAATCTGGCCAACACCAGACGACTGTAATCAGGGGCTTTCCATGCTGAAGGGGTTAAGCAGCTTTATTACAGTGTCACTCACTCAACTTGTGGAAGGAAGTTTTAAATCTGCAGTGGCGCATAACTGCAACTCATAGGCCTACAGTTGATATGTATTATGGCATAGTCTGATATCTAATGAGGTAAGCTGCCTGGCTACTTCTTAATCATCACTACCAAGCATACAGTATAATGTTAATGTGTTAGAAAATGATCCCTTGTATACCTTTTCTTGTGTCTCAGCTGTCATTAATTTAAAAGGAAGGGAATACAACAGGAATCATCATCTACAGAAAAATGCACACCCAAGACGCCGCTGTGCTGATTTTATTTCTTTCATTCTCCAGTCCTCTTGCCCTCCTCCTCTCCAGTTAACTCGGTGTGTCGAATAACCTCATAAACAACAAGAAGATAATCTCTCCTCGTCTCATTTGTCTTCATACATTGCCTTTCCATTCACCAAGTATTTTCTAAGTGTTCAGCAGAGATGTGCCCTCTTCTAACTTTGGCTACATATCCTAAACACCCAGTCCCCAGCCCTTTAAACCGGCCACTTGCACAACATTCGTTTTGGCAGCTGTTTGTGTGTTATACATATTTGTTTTCTTCCTGTATATAAACTCGTAATAACTCCGCGTGAGAAGAATAACTTCGTTTGTCTCGATTTAATACAAGATATTTTTCTGTTCAAGTAAGCATTTGAAAGCGCTCCATTATCAGGCATCTTCATATCTTTAAGTATTGGTATAATTATGTACGATAAACTGAGATGACACTATCCGTGGGTGAGACAAAGCTTAGCTACACTACTCGGACTCTGTGCTCAAGTCCTTCAGGCGACGGTTCAGAAAGCAATGACTCTTGGGAAAGTGAAAGCACTCTGACTGTCACGTGATGGGCTTGTGATCAGTCTCTAATTAGTGTAGCTGGACGTACAGTATCTGACTGCATGAATTTCTGAAGCCTTCAGTATCTTGGAAATTATGTCTCATGAAATACTAGGGCAATTACTTTATCTTTTGGCATGGTGGTTTCATCTTTTACTTAGTGTTCAAAACAGTGTACGGTTTACCTTGTCGTTTTAGCTCAGATGTTGGTGAGTTTTAAGTCAGTGCTGAGGCTTTTGCTCTGTTATATTTTGTGTTATATCTGAACTTGCATTACATGCACATCCGATGCATACGTTTCTTTATTCATCAACTTCAGTTCTTGTGCATGCCAGTTACATTATGTAGCATTCAGATTTTCATAATGATAGATATTTTTAAGTGTTTCTGAATTATGATGGCTACTTTTTATATGTCTGTAACAGCTGCATACTAATTATTCACGTCACTACAAAAGGTAATTTACCGGGAATTAAAAAAGGGAACAAAAAATGCTAAGGAGTCTCACATACAGCCCCTTCAGTGCGAGGATCGATGCAAATATCCCTTTTAAGCATGCTCTGAAGCAGGCTACACTAGTGCTGTCATAGGTTGTGAAACCTGAGGATTCCTGAAAGACTCGAAACCTCAGGGGAGAGTTTACTAGGTCTGTACCAGGGAAGCCTCATACATAGCAACTCCATTGTAAGGGTCAGTTCAATTCATTCTTTCCAATAATGATTTATACCTTGGAACAGTAATCCTTCTTCTTCACCTTTTTTTCCCGTTGAGACTTATTTTATACACTCTCGTAATCCCAAAGGAGTATTTAGAAGGGAAGTACCGGGAGGGTAAAGGTAAACATTATGCAGAAAATTGATTCACTAATAAGTTATTGAAGACTGCAGGGTTAACCTTTCATTGCGTATTTGGGTATTTCATCCAAACTAAGCAGTAGATTTGGTTTGACTGACAGAAATCCGACCCGTTGAAGAATATATATATATATATATATATATATATATATATATATATATATATATATATATATATATATATATATATATATATATATATGATGTTTTTGCGGCTGCCTTAGGTACACATAAACATGGTAGAATTTAGATTAATATCAAGCGATTTCTTTTTATCTGCTATAAATCCAGCAGCCAAAGGATTAAGGAAAAACACTGACTAGGGTAACACACCAAGAAACTTCCATTAGTCCATCAAACAGATAATATAATCAGATAATGAGTGCTTCACCACAAACAATTACAGCATGAATACTACATGAAACATACAATCAATATTTCCTTTACTAAGCTTACTAGACGAATGATCAACAAACATTATTTTATGAATCGTTGTCGCCTTAGAATTCTTACAAAGCAAGCATGCACAAAGTAACATTTCTTCGTTCTTGGGGCTTGGTTTTCCATTATGTAATTTTTCTATACCCTAAAGAAATACGATAGGTCTTGATTTCTATCACGGGAGATTTACTCAAGGTATCTGGGAAGGCAGAACTTTACAACTGCAGTACTAAAATGGCCATCTTCCATTTTCTTTGCATGTGCATTTATTGTTTAACATTGGATGTGTTAGTCGATCGCAACTCGAGATGCTTTTATACTCTATTCATCTGAACGAAATAAAGCTCAGTCCGCTATGAAATCTAACTAACGCAGCCTGCAGTGAGGAACAAATTGCACCTGGCGTGTTTAAGGGCCCACTGGAACACAAACAATTGTCAGTATGCGCCATTATGCTTTTTAAAACTAATTACTAAGCATGTGACTCTCCCCACCGGATGGAATTCACACGGCGCGCGGTCAGTGAGTACGTGTATGTGCAGATTAATGGCTCTAAAAACTCATAATCCTGTTAGGGGTTGAAACGATAATAGAACCGACCCATCATGCTTGCTCCCATCCCTTATCTAGTGGAGTCCCACCCTTAAAGACATTTTCTGTGATACTGTGGGGTCATCGCGTTTTCTTTCTTTTATTTATTTATATACTTTTTTTTCTATAACGACGTACAGTTAGCTACAGTGATTTTCCTTCGTCGGGTTAACATGGAAACAAAAATCCTCAGGTACAAAACCGTAGCAGAAAAGTCTGTACAGGATCAAGCACATTTGTTGATCATCTCCCCTACGTGTGTCCCATATCAGTTAACATTGACCATATTAACTCTTCATATATCGCTGTTGCGTATTCCGAGTGGGTATAGAAAAAAAATGGTGTTGAGAAATAAGCTTAGAAAATCAGGGGACCCTTTAATAATTAAGAAACAAAATCAGTCAACTTAAAAAATGCATATTAACATGAGCGAAATGAGTCGAACACTAAAAGACTGCAAATGGAGACGAACACCAATATACTGCAATATTACCAGTGACCTTGGTTCTGTGGCCGGTATTTTAAGTGGCATAGGGTGCTTTCTGTACCTCATCCACTGCAAATTACTTTTCATGTCACACCTTAACATTCTCTTGTAAGATATATAGTTTCATCATCGACACTATTCATAAATAACTTATAAAAGGGTAGGAGATATAATATGCTAAGTAACTCACCTTAAAGCAGTGTTATATAATCTTCAGAGCCACTTACAGTACTTCACATTAAAGGAATACAGTTATTAGCCCTGCCCCTAGAACGCAGGTGAAAATGGCTACTTTGCAATAACCCTGCAGTATCGCACTAGCCCCGGCTTACGGTGGGTCGGTTAAGGGGAGGGTGTGGGTCGCTAATTGGTGGCAGCGGGTCGTGTCTCTGGCGGGAAACAACACCACAATTACCAAAGTTGGGACACCGAGGAATTGCTCCTTTCTCTGCCATTCGGGATTTTCCTGGCTCTCATTTATTCTTCTTTCCCTCTCACATGGCGGGTTATCTAGCTTGCCACCTAAGTTTCTCCTTTCTTCTCTAGTTCTGTGCTTCCTGACACGTTTTGTCCTTTCACCCACTCCTCTTCTGTATTTTAGCTGTCCTTCCTCTCTAACTGTGTACTCGTTTGCATCCTCCTCTTGTTAATGTTCATCTTGAGTCTACTCTTCTGTCGTCATTCACCTTGCTTCGTAGTTCCTTTCTCTTTACTCATTATTGTCCTATCATTCATCTCTTGCTGTTATATTAGCTCTCCAACTCGCCGTATACTCATTTGCATCCTTGTCTCCTTGTCAATGTTCATCCTAATTGCAGTTTATTTCTCCTTTACTGTGTGACATGTAAGCATTCTATACATATTATTAATTCCATTCCTTTTGGATGTGTTCTGAGTGGTTTTAGTGATTCGCAACACCTCTTCCTAATTGATTTATTCTGCAAATTAGACCTCAGTATCTTCTTGGATGTTATTGATAAGTATATGTCGATATTAAAAGACACTGACATACAGGAGGATATGATGGTGTTCTATACAGAAGAATTTGCTAAGGAGCAGATGGTTCGAAGCTTCATGCCCGCTTAGAACACGACTCTTTTTAAGTCATCGGAGTTGCGTGCGTTCCTTAGCCATTGTTTTGAGCGTGACTATTATTATTATTATTATTATTATTATTATTGTTATTATTATTATTATTATTTTTGACGTAGATGTGTCGTTGATTTACATGAAGTTTTTGAGGTACACTAAATTTTCTGAGTGCTTCCAACCTCCTTCGTCGTTGTGTCATGGAGTCGGAATGGTCACACTGCCTGGTCAAGCACGGAACTCAACACTCCCTCTGCAGATCAGTGGGCATTAGACTTCTTATACGATTTCTCATACTAGCTTTGTTATCCACCTTCGACAAGACTGACACCGGTCCCCTTATGACCATTGTAAAAGTATAAAGTTATAATTTTCAGATACCATTTCCATGAAACTGGTATGCAAATCAGAGGGTTATCAGATTTCTCATACTACCTTCGCTGTCATCATTAAGTAAGAGTCTAGCCGCGTTTATAAACCTGCCGGGAGTTACAAATAAATACCAATGTAGAATCGATAAGCCATTCCGATTGATTCTGTATTCTCAAGGTAATGTGCTAATCTGTGGTTTTCAAAATTTCAAATGTCCTTTTATCCTCAAGAATAACAAGTACATATAAAGCTGAGATGCAAATCAGTCATTATCAGATTTTAATATTTTCTCTTCTCTTCACATGAACTTAAGTATAACGTACAATTAGTAATCACGAAATTGGTGTGGAAATCAGTAATAAGTAGAGTGTAATACGTGTTTTACTATCGAACGAATCGGGGTAGTTTTACCAGCTCCCCATAATTTAGATATAGCAGATGTCACGAAGTTTCACCAATCATTTCTGTTACTCACCACACCATTCATTTATACCAAACTGGTGTGGAAGTCCATGGTAATTAGATTATCATGCTTGTTTTGTCACATACCATAGTACAAGGGGAAGTTTTAACAGCTCCTCCTATTATTTACCTGGCATAGAAGCAGTGAATCTGAGTACATGTTTTCATAGTCGCACCATTTATTTATACAAATTTGGTGTGAGATTCAAATGTTTCTCGACTTCTTACTGCTAAAGATGGCAGCACAAGGAGAAACCAGCCAGTCGTGTTACTCATGTGGCATAGAAGTCACGAAGTAATGTTACCTATCGTTAAATCCACACCATTCTTACCAAATTTTTGTTGGTGAGTATAGTTATTAGTTTCCATACCTATTTTGCTATCAATCTCACCACAAAGAGTAGTTTTCCATCTGATATAACTTACCTGGCCATATAAGTCACGAAATTATTCTACCTTTTGCGATACCTACCTTAGCACAAAAAAAAAGAGTAAGAAAGAAACACGCACTGAACACTGTCTTGGTTTGCTGTTCCCGTCATTGCCTTCTATGATGACAGCGCTCAAGGCTCGAGGGATGGAGGAACGCCGGTGCCTGAAGTTTGCAGAAGCCCCTCTTAAAGCCGAGGGAGCCGTATGGTGGGACTCGGCAGTGTGGCCCTATCTCGACTCTGGTCCGTACTCTTGTTGGTTATGGAGACGCCCCAGCACCTCGTTCTTATCGGCTTATTTTTGTTTATGTGACGCTAATATTCTCTTCAATCATCTTTAAGTCTGTCTGTCGGTATTACCAGTATTTAGGTACCACTAATGAGAATATTAAGATGTAGTATTCAAAATAAATCGCTATGGAAGAGGTGCTAGACAACCTCCTAAACCCACCAGCATACGACCCCCGACACCTCCGATCCTTGTGGACAAAGGTTAATTTTGTTTGCCGCAGCACGACACGCCAGCACACCACAGTCACCCCCTGCTACACGCGACAGGAGAGCTTCCATTCGTGCAGATCACTCTTGAGTCAAATTTGCACTGCTACAACGCATAAAGTACAGAGAGAGAGTTGCTGCAGTGCGATTTACGTGGGAACTTGCCTGGCCCCATTCTGGAAATAAACAGGAACAGTAATCTAATCTGAGTTGAACCAGAATTTCCATAATAACTTGAGCCTGACTGTTCTTTTGCAGGAGGACAAACTGTAACCTTACTCTACAAGGATCCATTGTATTATACGGATCGCTGGTGTTACATAAATTCCCCTCAGTGACATTATTATAAATTTATGTCGTGTTAACCCCTGAATGTCTTCTACATATATATATCTGTAGGTTTTATTATCATTATTATTATTATTATTATTATTATTATTATTATTACAGTTATTATTATTATACATATGTGTGTCTGTACATTCTTCCTAATTTATTTCTATGATTTTCTATTAGGTACTGTATATGATGTAGATGTTTTTACACAGGGACACTCTAAATCCGGAATCATGACAAAATGCTCTAGGTAATGGCCTCCACGATGGGGAAGAAGCCAGGTCGATCTTGTGCAGTTGCGGACAGTAATATTGTCCCCCTTTTTGTTGCTGATGTATGACAGTATTCTGAGGAGTTTGTTGGGAATTGAACTCTGTTTCACTGAATTTCAAAACGCTCACTGTCTTGTTACATAAATATCGTAATAAGGTGGATCGGTATTTTTGTCCGCAACCGTACATTAATGAAATCGGGGAAAAAAAGTAATGAGAATTTCTTGGACTAAAATATCATCAGCAGCAGGCCATGATTCCGGGCTTGTGATGGTCTTTGTATCATAGACTTTTCAGTGTGGCTCAAGTATGGCCAATGGTGATATGATGATTATACTGTAGAAGCCGCGACCAGCAGGCACCCTCTGGCCAGCGTGACGTGGGGAAGGAAGGGTTACTCTACTTCCGCCTTTCACTCCATGCCACTCTGGCCTCCTCCCTTTGCAGGACAGCATGATTACCTCCCCGTCAGAGGGCCCCGTGGAGGAGGAAGGGGAGGACCAGGTGGAGGAGATAGTGGTGGGAGAAGGGGAGGACGAGGCTAATGAGCTGGCCTCCAAAGTCTCGGTCTCGATGAAGAACCACAGTCTCGTAGTGGAGGTGGAGGGAGCCCCCAACGTGCCAGAGTCTCCCATCATCACCGAGAACGGAAAGACTCATCATCTGACCGAGGTGAGTCAGCGGTAACGGCCTGACTGACTGATGAAGGCAGCACAGCACGGCAGCTCAGCATCAAAAGTAATTGTAAAGATTACAGCGACAAAGGTCACGGTGGCTGAATGACCTGCAGGGATAAACAAGTGCAGTTGTAGTAGTAGTAGTAGTAGTAACGGTAGTAGTAGTAGTAGTAGTAGTAGTAGTAGTGGTGGTAGTCGTAGTATAGTAGTAGTAGTGGTAGTGGTGGTGGTGGTGGTGGTAGTTGTAGTAATAGTAGTAGTAGTAATGGTGGTAGTAGTAGTAGTCGTAGTAGTAGTAGTTGTAGTTGTTGTTGTTGTTTTTGCTGGAGTAGTGGTAGTGGTGGTGGTGGTAGTAGTAGCAGTAGTAGTAGTAGTAACCTCAGGCTTATCTGAAACGTAAACCCAGTGGACTGCAAGCCTAAGCACCTCTTCCTTAGTGATTTATTCTGCACACAACACATCAATAGTCTCATATGTTATTGATGTATACTCTGTCTAATTTAACTAGGCGTAAAATTTCTATATCTCCACACTGAACGCTGAGGTGTAACTAGGGATTAACAGTAGAGTATGGTGCTAGTCACGAAGAAGTGCTATGGAAAGGTTGCCGCAGTATTGTCTTATAAGTCAGCATTATTGTTAGTTAAGGAAGCTCCCTAACACCTTTTCCTAAGCGAGTTACTTTGCTTATTACCTTACTGTCCTATTCTGTGCTACATAAATCTTTCTAATATGGCCATACTCGGCATAAATAGTGTGTTAAAGAATAAGTCGCTAAGGAAGAGGTGTCAGGGAGCTTCCTTAACCGAGAAGAATATACAAGCACTACTCTCATGGGACTACGGGAAATCAAGCTCCAAATGACGACGTCCGCCTAGTAAAAATGAATGACTTTTAGGCTGAGATTAAAGCAACATAAATAACGTACAAGAGAGTGATCAGACGTAATATGCAAAAATAAATCGCAAAGGAAGAGGTGTTGGGAGGAGGCGTGAGTGGGAAATGAGTATGAATATGCAAACCCCAACTTTCTGGAAATGTGCACCAGTATTTGTTCATTTCCGCAGCTGAGTTTTTACCTTCATCTCCTCACCTTCCCTCGCCGTCTAGCCATGGAGTTGCACATTTTACTTGGTCGAAATATTTATGCTGTGGATTGCGTTTACTGTGATATTAGTCCTGTCTCTGTATGCAAGAAAGTTTCTTCTTACGTCAGCGAATAAGGCTGCGATTTTTGGCATGGCTTGTGTCATTCTGGTACGAACTTTATGGAAATGATACTGGATGGCGCTGAACCAAAATTGGAATAATGATTTGAGGACCGTCAGTGGAATCGGTGGTTGAATTTTGAGTGAAGAAGGTCAAACGCAAGGGTCAGGGGTGTGGAAAAAAAAAAAAAGACTAACTTATGCATACTTCTTGAATGAAACGACAAAGACGAGGGGCAACGACGTATTAAGTGCATTTTAGGCGGCCATTTCATTTCGTAATCTATTCTGCCCGAGAGGTATGCGTTCTCTGAGTACTCATGTTCTCTACAGTGACAGTCAAGGAAAGCACTAACAGACTGCTCCTGCTTCGAGTTTGGTTACCTTCTTGACTGTGACTGGCAAAGGAAGTACTATAAATGCTCTGGCGCTTCCTGGCAACCTTGAAAGAAAGGAGAGATACAGAAGGGAAAAATGAAAGAGAGACACAGAAGGGAAAAATGAAAGAATGGAGAGATACAGAAGGGAAAAATGAAAGAAAGGAGAGTTACAGAAGGGAAGAATGAAAGAAAGGAGAGTTACAGAAGGGAAAAATGAAAGAGAGACACAGAAGGGAAAATGAAAGAAAGGAGAGATACAGGAGGGAATAATGATTGATGAGGAGGTGAATTTCTTTTGAAGGATCACGTGTCGCTGCCTAACCCATCATGCGTGGGAAATACTCGTATATTAAGAGTAGGGAACAATCCTGAACGTACACAGAACGATTGACAAGGCCGCATAGGATGATGTGGTTTATACGAAGGCCTTACTTGCAGAAAAAAACAACAACTTAACTCCTAAACGTCGGAAAAGAGTAGTCCATTATTCTCCGGCAAACATCAGACGATTTAACCCATCCTTTGTGCCAGAGGGTCGCCTTCATTTGGTGGCACTGATGTAGCCTGGTGACTCCACTGCCTGGCTATGCAATGTCCCACAACTCCGCATCTATCCACAATAAGAATGCTGGTGGAGAGAGGAAAAAGGCAGCATCTCCCTGAAGTCCACTGGGTTCACGATTACAACTATATTAGCCACTGAGGATTAAATTATGAACATTTATTTATTTACCTGTTATTATTATTATTATTATTATTATTATTATTATTATTATTATTATTATTATTTATTATTATTATTATTATTATTATTATTATTATTATTATTATCATTATTATTATTATTATTTATTATTATTATTTATTATTATTATTATTATTATTATTATTATTATTATTATTATTTCCTTCCACCAGTCTACCTGTCTTTTCCTTTACTTCCAGTGTGCTGTCATTCTCCTTCCTCTTCCTTCAACCCTGCTTCCCTCTTCCCCCAACCTTCTCTCACTCCTTTCCCCCTCTTTCCTTTTCCCACAGCCACTCTTTCCACTCTCCTCGCCCTCTCCAGTCACCTCTCTCCCTTATCCCCTCTCCTTTTCCTCTCTCCCTATCCCCTTCCTCCTCCTTCCTTCCATCTCACAGCCAAACCAAACCTGTCGTCCAGATGATGTTTTCGCTTCCCTAGTTCCTCTTTCTTTATGGGTAGTACTTGGATCTCTCTCTCTCTCTCTCTCTCTCTCTCTCTCTCTTTTATGGACTTGTTTTATGGTGAGGATGATACTTGGGTGTCCTCATTTCGCTCTCTCTCTCTCCCTCTTTCTCTCTCTCTCTCTCTCTCTCTCTCTCTCTCTCTCTCTCTCTTTCTCTTTCTCTCTCTGTATCTCTATCTGTTATTTATATCGTTATTTATATACACATTTTTATCTATATATTTATTTACTTTATATCATTTTAATATCAACATGATTTGCATCAGGGGAATATAAGAGGATGCTGGTGTGTTACGTGCAGAACAAGTCGCAAAAGAAATGGTGATAAGAACTCTCGAAAATCAACAACAAAAATACTGTCCTATGAAAGAGGTATGGTAGAAGAGAGACAAGAAAAATCCCGGCAGGGAAGGTGTTAGGGAGATTTATGGCAGAAGAGAGAGGGGATTAGTAAAGAGAGAGAGAGAGAGAGAGAGAGAGAGAGAGAGAGAGAGAGAGAGAGAGAGAGAGAGAGAGAGAGAGAGAGAGAGAGAGAGAGAGAAGATGTCCTTGCATGGAGTGTTAGAGACTGATATGAGAGAAAAAAATGAAGAAAGTTGTAAAAACAAAAAATGCTTGCCGGGAAGGTGTTAGAGGTATGGAGGAAGTGAGAGAGAGGGGAGACCAGCCCTAAGGTATATTGTTTCAGGCCCCGGGTACTGTCTCCCCTCGCCAGCCACTCTCTTAAGCCTTTCCCCTCTTTCACACACTCTTCCCCTCCCCTCTCTCATATATTTGTCTTTCTCTCTTCCATTTCTCACCTTTGTTCTTCCGTCATTCCGTTGCTTCATTTCCTTCTCCCGTAGCTCGTCTGTTTCTCCTATTCTCTTTTCATTATATCTTCTCCCTCCCACTTTTCTCTTTTCCCTCTCTCTTCTCCCTCTCATTCCTGCTTCCAATACTCCTCTTCTCTCCTTTCTCTCTCATGCTCCTCCTCACTTTTATCATCTTCCACACTAGCAAGTACTTTGTCTCGCTGCATGCACAGGTCAAGCCACGAGTTGCAACCATCAGAGAGCACATGTTGAAGACTGCAACTTCCTCTCCTCTCATCCCCTTCCACACAACTGTTCTACGTTTATTCTAACCTGACAAAGACCTCAAACCCCCTTTAAGTCAATTGGTGGCCATGTGTTGTCAGGCTGGGGGGGTCCATTTGACTACGTAACCCAGGAGACTCCTTCTTACCTCATAAGCTATTCCCCCCCCCCCTACATATGCAATTGAAACCCCATTTTGCAACCAAGAAAGGGAAGTGATTGAAGGCTTTGCAACGTCCTCTTCTCTCCTCTGCCCTCTCCCCTACCCCTGTCTTCTATTCCCATTCCTACTCTTCTTCCATACCTATTTTGCCCCCCCCCCTACGTATGCAATTGAAACCCTATGTTGCAACCAAGAAAGGGAAGTGATTGAAGACTTTGCAACGTCCTCTTCTCTCCACTGCCCTCTTTCCTACCCCTCTTCTACTCTCTTTCCCACCCCTCTTCTACTCTCTTTCCTACTCCTCTTCCACACAAATAACTAACTTTGTCTCTCTACAGGCACAAGTAGAGCCCCGCGTTGCAACCATCGGAGGGGACATGTTGAAGACTCTGCAACTGCCTGGCACCGGCGAGATAGGCAGTGAGTATACCCCACTTCCTTTCCCTCAGCCCACTTTCACTCCACTTAGGCACTTTCCACTTATTAGCCTCTACATTAAAGCCTAGACAAGCAGTAGCAGCAGGGCGGAGTGGTGTTAGAGGGGCCTGGTTGGGTCTGTGGTGATGTGCAGGAGAGCAACTAAATAGGGGTCCTCAGAACTACATGCACTAATTTCAAAAGGTGATTTCTTTGACACAATTGCTCTATAAAATTACAATGGATCCACAACCTGTTTTGAACTACAAGGTATTTTTTCTATGCAAGGAAAAAGGAACCAAAGGCCAGGAGCCCGCAAATTCTTCCTTCCAAGAGAAAACAAAAACACGATAACAGAGAGCTAAATTCAAAATCCGTTCAAAGTAACAAGCGATGATTGAGGGATTATCATTTCCACCCCATTTGAAACTTCTTTACCCTTCACTGATACATATTTACATGCAACATTTATCACCATATATTCTAGGAAAGTTCATATCAAATAATATACCAAAGAAGAGTGCAGAGGTTCTCAAAAGGGGGTTGGAAATGGCTACTTCCTCCCAGACCTCTTTTAAATTATATCCTGTACTCCATAGCCATTGCGAATCCCACGTATAATCTTGTGACTTTCGTATCTCAGAATGACATTAGGAATCACTTTCTGAATTTAGTGTATTAAGTCCTGGGGCGCCCTGCATGTGGCTGCATTCTGATTGGAGTAGGGGACTTCTTAGATAACACCTCTTCTGTAGTGACTGTTATTGTGTATTACCTCTGTTCTTCCCTCAGCTGGAAGAGAATTATAGAGATCTAGCCACGCGAGGTGAGGTGATATTATTAGCACTCTCAAGCACCAAGGACACTCAGCAGAATGAAGTATGTCCTTAGTTGGAAGAAGCTGTTAAAGTTATCCTGATTAAGATTAAGGTGTAATATGCATAATCAAGGTGTAATATGCATAGTCAAGGTATAATATGCATAATCAAAGTGTAATATGCATAATTAAGGTGTAATATGCATAATCAAGCTGTATTATGCATAGTCAAGGTATAATATACATAATCAAAG
Source organism: Coenobita brevimanus (assembly GCF_032717465.1). Taxonomy (NCBI): domain Eukaryota; kingdom Metazoa; phylum Arthropoda; class Malacostraca; order Decapoda; family Coenobitidae; genus Coenobita; species Coenobita brevimanus. Next base: position 19,642,089 of record NC_136988.1, read on the forward strand.
TGTAATATGCATAATCAAGGTGTAATATGCATAATCAAGGTATAACATGCATAGTCAAGGTATAATATGCATAATCAAAGTGTAATATGCATAATCAAGGTGTAATATGCATACTCAGTCAATGAGGAAGAGATGCCAGAAATATCCTAAGCCAATACGAATACAGCACTGATACCCATGGGGGGGGGGGCCTCTAACACTGCTCTGCTCTCACTCATGTCTTGTGCTCTAAACTCTCACCAACTGCACTTATTGTGGTATCTTTTTCTGTTTTCTGCTAAGCGTCATGCATAAGTAGTAAATTTTAACTAACTTGGAAGAGTTTTCTTAACAGTATTTTCTTTGATTTGCAGATAACGTAGTAGCTCAAGTGAAGTCTGTCTAGTTTGTCAAAGTAGCATGGAAGGTTTAAAGCAGTTGTAATCAAACATTATTTTGACTAATTTCAGCACATTTCCATATTCATTCTGTTGCATACTAGTGTTCAGCTGTGTAAACACTAGATTCACATACAGTATTGATTTGCTGTGAATGACATTTAGCAATTTAGTTCTATGTAGGCTTTTTATGCTGAGCACTGTCTTACCACACGAAAACGATGCACTACTTGACAGCACAGGACGGTAACATACAAAACGAATCAATATCAACACGTCAGACCAGACCACGTCACCTACTGCACACGTTCAAGCCACTGACATACCATCAATATAATGTTTGTTTTGCCAGCCAGCCAGAAATGTCTTACTCAGTTATCTGCGGCTTGCATCGCCTGACGTGATATCATGGGCATCGGTGTGTGTCACCTGATGAAATAGGTATCTTTCATATGGTTTAAAGTTGATCCAAGAATTTGTAAATTTTACTCTAGTGGATTTGACATACTGCGGCGCTACGTGACTGCCTCGTTAATTACAATCATTAAGTAAGATTGAAATTATAGGTGTTGTACCAACCACAGTCATGTGCATCATTTCTCCCACTGTGTCGACCCACTCAACGCCGTTGTGTGCTGATGGAATGTAATATAATATTATTCATATGATAAAGAGCTAAGGCAATTTTCCACTGCTGACCATGCTAATGTAACATATACCAGCTGAACCACAGTCAACATAAAGGAAAAAAGTGAATATGAATTAAATAATAGTAGTATCATACATGCATCGATCCTCGTCAGGTGACACAGAGGCTGAAGAAAAGATGAAAACGGTTTCTAATCATCCATTGCATATTCAGTCGTTCTTATCCATGATTAGGTATGTGATAAATATGTCAGTGTACAACTTATGTTAAATAAAATAAAACCTAAAGCAGTGAGTCCCAACCTCTCGTACTTCAGCTTCCCATATCTAGAGACACATACTCTGTAGTAGATGTTTCATAATCAAAGAACAAATGTATACAGTACAGTCCATGCACCAGGTAAAAAATCTTATACAGTCCCCGTAAAATCTAAGACATTTAGGACGGTACTAGGACCACAGTTTCAGAAAAAGGCAATCTTTCTTCTACGGTGTTTCTTAAGAGAAAAATCCAAATTATCCTGAAATATTAATATCTGCAAAAACTGTGTGAGACTGAGGCAGACAACACAGTCCTTGTGCTTAGGGCAGGCTGACAGAAATGTGTCATAGTAACACTTGTACACAGCCTTCCCCCACCCCCTGATTTTTTGTTTTTCAACACACTGACTTTCTCAGCGACCCACTGTTCCCTCCATTGTTCACTAACCCCTTCCTTGAAAAAAAAAAAAAAAATGGAGGGCGCTAACCGCCTATGTTGGGAACCACTGACTTATTATGCCTTCTTACCAAGCGAAAAAAAAAAAAAATCTGATGAACATTTATATAACCGATTATTCTTATTAAAAGCAAGCTTCATCATCATCATCATCATCATCATCATCGATGCTAGTGGAGGCATGACTACCAACCATTAATGCGCCACTGGTATGCCTTAATTGCCGTCCCAAGATGCACAGCAGTGAGCTTATTAAATTACCCGTCACTACTGGCACACTCTTAACTAAAGCCCAACAGCAGTGTATGGTCACACAAGTGCTCCATGTATGGCAGGAACAAGCATTTATAACGCGTAAAATAGCAACAACATTTGCTAATTCAATGTTTGACTTACCGATAAAGAAAGTATAACAGTCAGCCTAGACATCCACAACTTATACTCACTCGCTATGCTCCAGGTGTGGGAAAGGAAGTACAATACAACAAGCACTAAACAGAACTCACTAATTATCGCACGAGGCAGCATTTATTTTCCGCCAAAACATCACTGATTTTAGGTCACTAATTTATTTGAATGTTTACTGCAAAGAAAACATAAAATATTTTACAGGTTATGCTCACCCGAAATGCTTGAATAATCTCATAAGGAAGCGATAATTATTGACAAAAACACCATATGCTTCGTTGTTTACTGCAAAGGAAAACCATATTCATTCACCAATAATTTATCTTCATTTGAAATACTTGAATACGCGTACGTAGAATCATTCAGTATCAACAACAGAATCAGCAGTCCTCAGTGAGCCGACATGCTTGAACGTATAGCGTAAAGGAAACACATACCCAGCATCAACAAACATGCCAAAAATTACCCCACACCCTCGAGAAGAAACCTTACATCTTGCACCCTCTGTCTGACACCACAGCCTCCTCCTTCCTGATCTCTTCCCGAGGTTGTGTTTCCTGCAAGTAGTTTTTAAGTCTGGAATGAGATCGTTTTCCTTGTGACTGATAAAATGATGATTTGTACAGATGATTTGATAATTTTGTAACTGTTTCTTTTTCCTCACAGTCAAGCATGGTTTATATTTGAATTATTCTTATTATCATGCATCACTATTCATCAGTTGAGCATTTAACACCAGTGATTATTTTCGTGATTATGCTTTTTTAGAAGTTTTCATGGCGGCTGTATTGTATTTCTCCATTTTTATGCATATCTTTCAGTTAACTCCCTACTTCAGAAAGGAGTGATCACAGGTGAGCCAATTACCACAAAAAGAGCAACAACAACAACAACAACAACAACTGATACCTGCCACCCCCAACGACAAGAGTGATCAGTTCAAAAAAAAAAAAAAAAAAAAAAAAAAAAGGCCTGCATTTTTTTCAGGATTCTGTCTATTATATTTTCCTCCAACTTTATGAGAAATTAGATCCATATAGACAGATTTAGTTTTATATTAACTTCCATATATTACTTCATTCAAGTTTATATAACATTCCTGAAAATAAAAAAAAAATCCTTATGCTCTGACTATGCATTTTAATATTACAAAATCACGTATTGCCATTTTATTAAAAAAAAGAAAAAGAATAAAGAAAGGCCAAGGATCTAGTATATTAAAGCTGTGCAGTGACCAGAAACTATCAGCTTATAAGATTTTGATATACTAATGTCATGTTCCAGTCAGACCGCCATAGACGGAACATGAATTTTGAATGCGACTGTACCCTGGCCGATCACTCTTGTGGTGTGGGGTGGTGGGGTTGATAGGTGGCGGGTTGCATCCCCCACGTATACTCCCTTACACACGGTCTTGAACTATCACTGTATCTTGCATTTTTGAGCCTTCATCATCTGTCAAGCACTTTTTTCACTTTTTGCATCCTTGAGGTGATGAAGCATCCGTTCTGATTTTTCTTTTTTGGGTGTTTTTGGCTAGCACGGAAGGCTAACTCACCACATTTTTGGCTAGCTGTACATCCCGCTGATGCTGTCCTCTTGGTGAATTTTGAAGCCTTCCAGTGTACTTTTTGATGTGTGTGTGTGTGTGTGTGTTCATCCTTGGCATCCACCTCCTCTTGTATCATAGCTCCGTCGTTCGTCTACAGAAACAATGTCCTTTGTCGAGAATTGTTCTTCTTGTAATATTCTGTACTTCCGTCCTATGTTTAGCATAGTATAAGAAACTTTTTTTTTATAAACATACATTTTGCAAAATTATTCAAGAAGATATAATAGGAAACCAATGGTATGATGAAAGACTAATATAAAATATAAAATTTCTGACTTCCATGTAAATCAATATATTGATGATAATATTATGCTGTACATAATAAACTATTCACCATAAGTAAGATATATTTGTAAGTAAATGTCTGATCTTCCGTTTGTAAGGATAATTTTCTCATCAATGAATATACACTTATCTGAATGTGTAGAAATATAACACAGACTCTTCACAACAGCACGAGATTCTTGTAGTTAGTATGTGAGGTCACAGTGGTTCACATAAGCTATTGTGGCTGTGCATTACTACTCAATGGATAACCGTTGGGAGTGGCAACTAGTGGAAATTATATAGTGCATCGTGATATATGATATGTAGTAAGAATTACAAGAGATGGTGATGCAAATGTGTGAGAGCATGTGGATCTTGTAGCATGGGCGTTTGCATGGGTGTAGGAATAACCAAGTAAAGGAGATTTTGTTGAATGATGCAAGGATTGATTCATGTATATTACAGGTAAATGAATTAAGAACATGATAATCTGAGGGTTATATGTACAGGATGGAACGAAAGTAACTGCCTCAGTGTCAGCCAATGGACTCTCCTGTGTTGTGGGGTCAGCCCAGACAGAAGCTCGTATTAACTGGCCATGTGAACTAAGCAAATAAGAAGAAAAACTCAGTGGAAGTAGAAATAAGTAGAAATAAGTAGAAAACTCAGTGGAAGTAGAAAGAATCTGACAAACAAAACAGGAATAATTATTAGAGGCAGAAACAGTAAGCCAGAGAGCTAAGACATTAGTGGTAATACTCGGCCGTCCCTGCAACACACGAATTGTTGGCTGATTACCATTGGGAAAATTACCTCCTGTATACTTCACCTGTAGGTTTATATGCTGGCGAAAAATAGAAGGACTTTAGGTCAGCTTTATTCATTTATCTTATGGGAGGGATAATAAGGCAGGAAGATACTATAGAGGATGGTTAATAAGGCAGGAAGTTATTATAGAGAGAAGACACAATTCTGTTTTGAAGACAGGACACGAGTGTTGCCTGTGGTAGAAAGCCTGGGAAGTGTTGTCACAGCTACCTTAGGTGAACTCTGGGATTATATGGGTGGCAGTAGATAGGATATGGAATCTCGCCTTGCCAGTTACTGCCTCAGACAGCGAACGAAGAGATCAAAGTATAAATATGTGAGAACAAAAAAAAGAAAAGAAAAAAATGTTCCAATAATTTCTTCCACGCAACATTGTGAGTTACTTAGAGGAGGAGGAGTCTAGTGCTGCCTCGTCACTCCCTCCACACATTAGATATGGAGACAGATGTAGGTTAGGAAGTAGTTTTCTCTGCATCATCTCTTTCCCCATGGATTAGACAGATAGAACACAAGAGAAGAGATGTCTGGTGAAGCCTCTCGCCTTACATGCCTCTCCCCCACCCAGTGTACCTCAAGCGCAGCAAGAGCGAGCGCGTCAGGCCTCGGGCATCCGGAGGTGGGGGTGGCGGTGAAGAAGGAGGAGGGGGAGGGGTGAGTACGGTGGCCGGCGACATTCTGGAACACATCTCCCCTCGTCCCCACCACCGGCGCCTCTCCATGGGTCACAACCCCCGTGGCCACCATGCAACCCCGCAGCGCCTCACGGTGGAGCCTGAGAATGGCAACTTCGGCCTGTCCACCTCTGACCTCAGTCTGGATTCCAACAGCTCGTGCAACCCCAGCTACAAGTACGGCAACCAGGTAGGACACCTGCACCAACCAACCACGGTTATGCCTGGCTGCTTTCGATGTTAGTCCATCAATTTTATTTATATTACAAATTTTTGGTCAATTTCAACGTCACTGGACGTCACTGTGGCATTGGTAATTTTTATAATAATCATTCATTTACAGCGCCACACTTGCGTCACTTACTGATGACTTTAGAGAAAGGAACTCAATACTGTTGCATGCAGGAATGTGCAGTTAACCAAAAGTGTGCAAAAACTTAATTGGTACGGCACTCCTGAGTGTTTTAATTGGTGATGTTATTGTTGATGTTGCATGCTTGCTACATAATCGTTTGGGAGACAGCAGTCTGACAGAGGATGTGAGCCCTGGAGTAGCGGTGTGCCCCTGCTGCCAGCAGTCCTGCTGCCCCACTGGTCCTGGGACCCACTGCCTGAAAAATATTTATCCCACCTGATGTTGCAGGTGTCATACGCGGGTGGGTACTACGGGTACCCCGTGGGACAGGGGTACCCGGCTGCTGATCGACAGAGCAGACGGATGCACCTGGTGGTACCACGGGGTAGTGGTGGGGGCGAGGACACACTCGGGATCCGAGAAAAGGTGGATCGTAAGACCTCTCTACCCAACTCTCTGGACAACCAGCAGCAGCAGACGCCTGAGCCACCCAAGCCACCAAGGTCAGACCATTCAACACTCAGACCATTAAAAAAAAACATAGAATTTCCAGTTGACAACATTATTTAGGCTCTTGATATTCTTTTCCTAAAACTATGTGAGGGTCAGAGTAAGAGAGAGGCAGGGCTACTCAGTAAGCTATTTTAAAAAATCTTTATTGTTCATTACTTGTCCTGTCTGAAGCTAAAGCTGAGATGGGAATTATAGGTGATGGTATTAAATTGCTGACGTTGCTAAAATTATCAATATTCCATTTCTATCAGTAACTGTAGCAACTGTATTTTCGTAAGTGTTTGCACATTCCAGTTTTATCCACACAGTGAGGGAAAAATGAACACTTCTGACCGCAACTGCTGCTTTCTAGTTACAGGAAAATTAAAGTACCTGGGAAAACACAGTGAATGCTCACCATCGTCACTTCATGATATACATATTCCTTCCTCTCATACAGTGCATTTTTGCATGGCATGTTAGACCAGTTTATTTAGTACTGGAATGAATGAGAAAGGAGTGAGAATTTTACAACCTGTCAGGGTAACATCCACTGTATATAGGCTTGTTTCTGTGCTGTTTCATTTTTATAGATACATATTTCAAGTACTGTACAGTTTTTCACACCCTTTAGCTCTCAGAGGTAACCACTTGACATGTTGGCACCAACTTTCCTTTTTAACAGCAACCTTATCAAGTTATCATTATCAGGCAGAGAGGCTGGTGTGATAATAAAGAATTTTACTTCAGCTTTATCATTGGACATTTGATTATACTAATTGGTCTAGAACTGTTCAACTTAATTGGTAAATTACTTTAAAATGTACATTTATGCCCACTGACCTTTGTTTGAAGCCCCCTTGAATGTCAGAGATAAGGTTGATAATGTCTAGGCTCAAGTACTCTTTGATTAGGACCCAGTATGGTCAAAGTAAGGACTGATATATATTACGAATGGAAATGACTGTGGCGTCCATGGTTCGGCTTACCTGCTGACCAGATCTTGAATTAGAGGCCACAGGTACAGAGTTATCCTAGGCATCACAGCAACCACGTGAGTAAAGACAAATATACAGACTTATCCAGGCAAGTAGGAGGAAGTTGCATCAGAATAACTTATCTTTTAAGTCAGTAAGGAAGGAATGTTAATTTTTCGAGCATTACACGATTACATTCAGTTTTGGAGAGCAGCTTAGTAAAGAAAGAAGTAAATGGCAGTTGTATCTACCCCTCCTTGTTTGAGAAATATCCCTGATATTAGATTTAACCAAGATATATTAAATATTAAAGTGGTCGTGTTGATGGGAGATAATTCTACACTATTAATCCCACGTTACTGTCTAAACTACCTGTTTTCTAATGAAATCCTTTCTTGATGCATCAAAGCCGAAGTCATAAATCTGAACCTGTATACTGTAAGTGCTATCAGTTCTCCCCCTACTTCATGTAAATGGATCAGTCCAAGCTAATCCTGCTTTCTTTGTCTGCTTACAACACTGCATCATCAGTTGCATTCAGTACTACAGTTGCTTACCATATTAATGTTTAAGTCTGTTTGCACAACAAAAGAGTCGAGTCGAGTAGAGTTATTAGTTACTTGGTCACAAACATCATAGCAAAGGGAAAGCTCACGAGTATGATTGGTTTAACTCATGTTGCATGGTAATGGCTACACTGCAAATGATTCCCCTGACACAGAACATGGATATGACTGTACTTGCCTTGACTCCACTGAGTGTGATTTGAATGGACTCAACTCCTTTCAGCATCAGGTAGATTAAAATATCATCTCTCATTCAGCAGCATTATAACACCATGTAATTCTTTCAGCAGCATTAAAACACCACCTCTTCATTTCAGCAGTAGTCTGTCACCGTCACGGAATGTGTCACGCGGGGCACTCAGCAAGCAGTACTCCCTGCCAGCCAGTGCCCGCAATGCCCGCTACATGCCACGCCACCGCCACTCCTTCCGACATGACCGGCCCCAGTACCAGCACCACGAACACGCTTTTGACCACCCTCACGTCCGCACGCACTCCGCCTCGCTCCACGCTCCGCACGACCACCGCCCCCACGTCTCCCGCGACCTCCACTCCCCGCGTCACGAGAGTCCCCACCTGCCGAGAGAGCTACACTCCCCACGCTTGGAGAGTCCGCACTTACCCCGGGAGCTGCACTCCCCGCGGGTGGAGGCTCCCGTGGTGGCTCAAGTGGTGGTGGACGAGCCGCAGGACAAGTCGACGTAGGGGCGGACGAGGCCGGGTGTTCTGTACGTCATCTATGAAGTGGACGAAACCTCGGAGGACAGCCAGGGAGGAAGTCCAGTCAGTGGCGTTAGGGTCAGCGCCATCAGGGATTACCAGGAGGATATCAGCGACCGCGAGTCCCCTGTTGAGGGGGCGAAGAGTCGCCTGATGGAAGATGAAAAGGATTATCGCAGTAAACACGAAGACAATGATATTGGGTATCAAGACAAGGAAAGGAATTACCTTAGAGAAGAAAAAGAAAATTACCGAAGTGATGAAAAAGAGTCTCACATAGATGAAGATGATGATATAAAGTATGACAGCGCTGATGAGTACCGTGGAGAGAGTGCGGATGAAAATTTTGAGAGTGCAGACGAATATCATGAAGAATACGCAGGGAAAAAGCTGGACAGGTATCAAGAAAAAGGAAAAGGTAAGTACCATGAAAAAAGTGGCGATGGTCTCCACAGGGCTAAGGCATACGCTCGTAGGAAAAAAGAAGCCGATGATGAGATAAATTCTGTTGACTACCTGACAGAAAACGAAGACGAAATATTAGAGGAAATTAACACTGAGCATCACAAGATTTCTGACGAGTCCCGCGTGTCTATATCAAGCAGAGATATAGTCTTATTCGATAGAAAACAAATGGCATCTCCCCTGGAATATCAAAGCGATTTTATGAGCAAGTACAAGCTGGATTACCTCGACAGACGCTCTGACATGTGGCCAGAATACATTGAGATATACAAGGAGGAAGTCACGGCTGTATACCAAGAGCAGTTTACAGCGTTGTACCAGAGAGTTTACCCCACCGCTTTCCCTTTTGCCCACCCTAAAAGCAGGTTCCTCGAGTGCTACCCACACCAGTACCCTTATTATATTGTAGAGTACGTCAAGGATATGCCCAGACCCAGAGACACAGACGATTGGCTGGTCCCCCACATAATGAAGTTTTAGTTACCCAAATGTGTGTGTGCCTGTCTGTGTGCCAGTGTGTGCCAGAGGTTACCCGCTTCCAGTGAAAATACCTTTGCAGAAACGTGTGTGTGGTAATGACAGAATTAGGCTAAACTAAAGAACTCTGGGGGGTCAGCTCAACAGGCAAGCTGTGGAAAAAAAAAATGAATTCCTCTTACACATGATTAAACGTTGAAAGTTACGGATACGAAAATTCTTGATGTGGAGTGACCTATTACATATACAATTACTGGACGTCTATTCGGAACTTAGCGTTATCAAGGCTGCATAATGGGAAAATTGAAAGTTCAAAGTTTCTCAGAAGGTGTGAAGTCATGAATGGACTGCATATAGACTGAAGTCAAAATTGAAATGGGTATTATATGCACATGTAAAGCAGGAACGAAGTCTCTTATGTTCTCTGATTGTTGGCATTTATTTATTCACTATGGTTTTGAGAATCAACTGTACAGAATGTTGTTGAAAGTGATAGCTATTTATATATGGCTCGTAGGGCTGGTTATATCCTGTGAACAAACACATCTCATTATCTGTTACGATGTTATCTAATCAGAAATTGCATTTATATACACCATTGAGAGTCTGGAGAAAAGGTCAGTGTCTGTTAAGTCTCACTGACCACTCCAGGCTGCTATTTTTTGTAAGATAGGACATGGCAGTGAGATGATAAAAAGTGCCAATTTTTAGCATTCTGTCACGAGGTAATAGAGAGGAAGTATAACCTTATTGTTGCAGTGTTAAGTAGTCAGTGATCTATTACCAAATCCTTTATTTTGAACAATCATATTCTGGAAATTATACAGTATTTATAGACTTTAATCTGTCTTCAATAGATTTTACATATGTGTGGAAGTGTTGTCTATAAGAAGCAGAAGATATGAATGAATGTGTGTGTGAAATGGACAGATCTGTATAACCATTGTCTCCTTCCCTTAAAGAGTGAGGTGTCCAACTTCACTCTCTTCGGTGTGGCTAATATAGAGGCTCCCACTGTATGTGTTAGTAGTGTTTGTACCATGTCGCCTCACCAACTGAACGAGCTTATGTGTATTTCTGGCCATTTTCTAGCAAGTCTGTGTTTGACGACTCTGCAGACTTCGTTTTTCGCTCTGTCTCTTGCACTGTATCACCGGTTTTTGAACTCATAATTCCGTGTCTGTACCAATCGATTACCTGTCCTGTTCGTCTCGCTATCATCGTGCCACCCGAACCCGAACTTCTTTTTTCTCGTTAGAGCTCTGTCTCCACGCCAGGCTAGAAAAACCTTAACGAAAGCTCGATCCTTTGGCATACTCCGGGTCTAAAGTCTTCCCAGTTTTAATGTGCTCATAAAAAGATTCGGTTTTAAACTGTGAACGACAATACATACGTGGCTTGGGGCGGCCTTTGGAGAGTGTGGAAGCAACCATGTCTATTTTTCCTATGCTTGCATTTGTATCAATTAATAACAAATGTTTTAATAAAAAATGGACTAAAAAAATGGATCCACTGCCCCAGCCCGCTTGCAGATCTTAGTGAACGACTGCGCAGGTTGCTCACCAGACTCACCAAACTCTCCCAAGTCCCGTTTTCACAAATTAGAGTTTAGCTAGAAGGGGGACAGACTTTAGCAACTGAGGGTAGCATATTGTGCCCTGACCGAGGATTCCTAACCAACTAGAGAGTGTAGAGAGGGTAGAATGTTACTTTTGCTTCCTTGGCCGGTGGTCGCTGGTGGTGGTGTCATGCTTAAGTCTGACGTATGCCCACACCAGGCAGCCAGAGTAAAATTAAAGGTACAGTTACAAGAGTGTTGCCCAGTTTTATACTGTTCCATTAGGTATTTTAGCATTAATACTTTTTGTAAACTGATGCCACTCCCACCACGAAAGACATTTACCTTAGCGCCATATTCACGAAGTGGGAAGTACAGACGATATTGCTCACTTTAGTACAGGACTGTATGGACTAGTTTATTGTTGCGAAAGATGAGTCAGTCGCGTAGACCTGTGGGGTGTACACAAGAGAAGCATACTTATATCTCCCGCCAGAATCGTCGATATTATTAATTCACGAAACACTACTATGTCCTAGCTTGTCACACTCTTCCATCTCCTTTTCGTTCTAGATTTTGTAATGTTCGGCTGTTCTGCCTTTTTATCTCACCGTTACCTTATCTCAAAGCTTTGATGTCTCTATACCAACTCTTCACACGTTCCCTCACCGCCAGCGTTGACAATGATTCCCAGATTAAGGTGAAGAAGTGAAGTTTGTCTCGTGTTAGTGAGTGTAGCCTTGGCCTCAGCAGGAAATCTTAAAGCTCTGGATTTTTTTTTTAAGCTGTATGTATCGCAACACTTCTGATGGGGTTTCAATCTTCATCTGTTGCAATGCTTTGAAATGTGAAAATACTGGAGCAAGACTTTGGAACGTAAACATTCAGGAGGGTTTTGAAGTGTTATTCGCTGCCACACTATAATAATAATAATAATAATGATAATAATAATAATAATAATAGTAATCGCAGTAAAGATTTTGAGTGTTATTGGCCGTAAGAATCTAAAATAAGAAAGCTTTGAAGTTACGTGAATCATTTCCTGCTGCAATACCTAGAATCAAAAATGTAATCTTTGACCTTACTTTTGTTTTTGGCAACGCCGTGGAATGAGAAAATCAGAGACACACTAATGAGAGTTTTCTGGATGGTTTGCCAACTGTTATTTGTTGCAATACTTTAAATTAAGATATATTTGGATTATAAAAAAGAATTATTAGGTATAACAGTTAGAAATAAGAGTGTTCAAGCGTTATTCCTTGAAGTCTGAAATACTGTCTTTATAATAACTTTTTAATCATTTTTACTGCTAAACTTTGACCTTAGATATCTTTGCACTTATTGGTAATTGTTAGTTAATGCAACACAAAGAGAGGAATATGCTTTGGCGGGAAATCTAAATGTAAGACTTATCAGCAGTAACACTTTTAAGTAAGAAAGGATTTGAAGGTCATTTCAGATATTGTTTTGTCTAACACTGTGTATTACGAAATGTTCAGAAATTTTCCAAGCTCTTCCCAGGACTCTGTCAGCAAATAATAGATACCTGTTTGTCAGTAGAGTTTGCAGTGTTTGTTGGGAGTCGTTACATGTTTCAGTGGCACAAAGAACTTCACTACCAATATTTGTCAACAAGAATTAGCTTCCTTTGTTTTGCCATCAGTTTTTATACATATATCCATTAAATTTGTCGAGAGAAGAAAACTCAAGATGGATATAGAAAACGAGATCTCAAGGAACGTATCTTGCTATGGTTAACTGGACAAATATTATAGTTTTATTTGATATTTTGAAAAGTTTGATTTTGAGCTCAGCATATCTAATTACTAGGTTTCAAAAGACAGTTACTGACTCACAAATTATCATAATGAAATGTGTCAGTATTTACGTAGGCAGCTGTACAGTGAGGCTGAGGCTGGAAGGTGTGGGGAGTGTTGTGAGAATTTACCCTTCGAGTGTACCTGGTTGGATTAGCTAGAATAAAAAGGTCCTTGCCTTTGATACGCTTCCTCGCACTACTATTCCCTTGCCTCGCTCCCCCCTCCCATCCCTTCTCCAAACCCCTCCCCCCGCCCCCACGACCCTCCAGTGCCCTGTGTGTATATGTGCTCATGTGTGGGAAGAGTGTGTATATCATAAGCTTCTACCTGCATATATCATGTTGGTAGCTAATTTCCCTCCTAAATTTTAAGTCTCTAGAATTAATCCCTTAAAAGGCGGTGAGGCTATGTGTGAGGCTGTATTCATTGCTATTTATATAATTAAGTATAAATATAGAATATGGATGTGATATAATCCCTTTAGACAACCATAAGATTAATTGCGTTAACTGAAGAATAATCATAGAGATAAATAACCTACACTGAATCGCTAGATATGATAAAAACCATGCAAGTGAAGTTTGATCATGCAAGCGTGTACATAGAAAAATTTATTATATTCAAGGGAAGCCAACCAGAGCTGACTTTCCCTGTATACCGTCACCTTTTCTATCCATAGTGTTAATATTATACCCACCCATCTTTGTACCGCTTTCCCGCTAGAAATACAGTCGTGATCCAAAGGGCGCTATTGTTAAAACTGAGTTCCCGAGGGTGTGTGCAGGCCCCATGGTTCTGACGGCCGTTTGTGGAATATTAGCAGGCGTTAGATGTGACCTGCCTGGATGTCACGTTACACAATGCGTCGAGCAGTGAGATGGAAAGCACACATAAGTCATAATATTTTCCTCATTCTGGTTTTCACAAATGACTTCGAATTTTCAGCGGGTTTGCCTATACCGTCGAGCGCCATGATTTAATAATGCGTAGCGTTTTTTTTTTTTTTAGCCCACTCTCGTTGAAGGATGAGTTGAATCCAGGAGTGTTTCGGCGCAGCAACCCATCCAATGTTGATGTGCATTCGAGCCTCGTGATTTGTTGGGTTGTATGTTAGTTCATGCAGTGCTGAGGTGAGCAGTCATGCAGCAAACACCGTCAGATTGAACACTGCTTGCACACAGGGTGGCGGCAAACTACGGATCACGACTGTATGGAGTAAGTACCCATTTTTCCACCCCTCACAGCTCCGTTTGGGAGAGATAGAGCTGGCGTTTTCGGCTCTGCTATCGTATTAGTGAATCGGCTATCGTAGACTGAAAGTAAGTTACCTACGCGTTTTTATGGATAAGTACTATAAATAAGTAAAAGGCCTTTGCAGTGTAACTACGCCTTTTAGAAGACTGGGAGGTTTGTACAACTGTAGGATGTTCGCCGCGCTGCTCTTCTTTGTGGAACTAGACCCAGTCGCGTGCGCGGGCAAAGCGAAGTAAACACATATTTTCACTTTGTATAATTATAATTTATACTCGTTCCGGGAGAGTCTACAAAGCAGAGGAGCTCTCGAAAATATAAAATAGTCAGCTGCTGCCGGTAGGTGCATTCTCTATTTTTATACCATCGTGCACGTCAATCGACTCTCAGAATGCAGTGTTTAGTCTCTTGTAGAAGGGCGAGAAGGGAGTCTCAAGCAACTGTGGCTTTGTTTTCTCTAGGGAGTGAGTGAGGGCGGAAGATCTTGCAGAACGTTTTTTTTATACTGTCTCAACAAAGCTTCTAAAACGCTGGTGGTGTTGTAAAAATAATTATATATATGCAAATACGAATACAGTGTAGTTCGTATATTGCGTCTCCCGTTCTTATATGTGTTGCGGGTACTGCTCAGTTTGCTAAAGTTAGAAGCACATGCATTTTGCCTTTGTAAAATTAGTAGCCAACCATGCAATCAATGGGCCTAATCCAACCATGTAATAAGTGGGCCTAAAACACCCGACATTAAAATGCATAGAGAGAGTGATGGGAAGCTGACATTATAAGGTATAGAGAATGATGGTGATGGGAAGCTGAAAATGATGGTGTTTGGGCCGTCCACGCAACACACATTCTCCATCTCTCGGCAGGGGATGTGTAATATACGAGCCACCCTGTATTAAAATGGAATGCAATCTCCCTCTTTACCATTCACAGACCCGCTGCCCACATGGCCTGGGTACCGGAGAACGTGGGCTTGGCTTCATCACTTCAGCACGATGATGTTTCTCATTTTATTCTTCTACCACAGACGATGTTATTCAAGTTAGGAAGGAGTTGCAGCAGTGAAAGGACGAGATGTTATTCAAGTTAGGGAGGAGGTGCAATAGTGAAAGGACAAGATGTTATTCAAGTTAGGGAGGAGGTGCAATAGTGAAAGGGCAAGATGTTATTCAAGTTAGGGAGGAGGTGCAATAGTGAAAGGGCAAGATGTTATTCAAGTCAGGATTTATAATAGTGAAGAAGGAGGATGTTATTCAAGATAGGAAGGATTAAGTAGTGAAGGGATTAATGAAGACTTTATCTCACTCCAACTCCATGCGTCTCCTTTACAGATGAATAAAATCGTCTGACGGTAGCGTAAGAGTGTAAATACGAAATCCATCCTCGTGTTGAAGGGGCTCTAAGTAAGATTACAGCTATGTTAACCTTATTACCCACAAAACGTCTCTACTGGTGTGTGCCCCAAAATACGCTTAAATATATATAAAAAAATTAAAATAAATACACCGCTTTGTTCGCTTCTCCAAGGCGCAGATGTGAATGCTTTAGTGACGCTTTTTCTATTGAATTTTTAAGATACACTGGCATAGTCGGAGATGTGCAAGAGGACTCAGATGATGATGATGATGAGCGTGAGAAATATATTACGCACTCCAGTTAGGGGCGTGTCCAGGGCTATTACTATTACTATTATTATTATTATTATTATTATTATTATAAAAATGAATGCCTGGAAACCCCCTTCCCCCCTCCTCCTCTCCCTCTTCAATGGACATAGCATACAACTCATGTCATATACAGTTTGATAGATTATTCCCATTAACTCCCTCCCTCTCCGCCACCCTCCTTCCCACACATATTATATAAACTTTTTTACATATCATTCATAACACACTGATAGTATAATACGTTTCGACACATCATTCTAAGTATTAGCAATTTTCGGGTGGATCCTTTGAGTCATGATAATATTTTTTACATCTCCCCTTCCCCCCTTGGGTCTAGGGTGTTGTAGCCCCCCACCCCACCCAATCCAGCAGTCCTGGATACGCCCATGTTGTTAACTTGTCATCCTTATGTTAAGCTAAGGCTTCTCAATCACCGAATCACTGCATTTATTGTTATTGATTTACAAACCCCCTTTAGCCTGGAGATGTCATATATCTTTTTTATTACTCTTCCTGTTAGCAGACGATATTGCTCAACATGAGGAAGATGCCTGGCAGTGAACGGGTTAATGAAGGCTAGATCTAAACCCTTCAGAGTTTCGCCACAGCTGAATATAAACGTCTGGGGAGGGCGAGAATAAGGTGAAAAATGGCGTCAAGTTGAGAGGGCCAAGGTTCTCCAGTCTCTCGGATCAGTTCGCCTCTGCCACGTTGATGTGTCTTGTGAGAGAGATGAGCAAGGGTGTGCATAGTCTGTCTCAACCCCTTCAGCCTGAGGACCTTATCTTACTCCCCTCTCGCTGTCTCCAGGGGATTGTATTCAGCTTTTCGAGAGACTTTTTCGAACTGAGTGATGAGCGGTTAGAAATAGCCTCCATTTACCTCACCACAAAGCTTTGCCATAAACTGAGTAGATTCATTTGAAGGCAGAAAAAATTAGCTAACGAAATGCGTCACCAGATTCAAGGGGTTACATTACACGCCGGATATTTTGCTCACAACTTAAATTGAACACAAAGATATAGATGCTCCTGATTTGGCGCTCATTTTGAATTATAACGCTGAGGCCGAAGGAACCACTCACCCTTTCCTACCTAGCGTGAGTTGGGGGTGGTTGTGAGAAGCTGAGGGGTAACTGCAGTGCTTTGGTTTACAGTCTTAATTTTTCCCCTTTGCTTTTCTCTTTCCTGGTTATCGTAATTACTTTCTTAATAGCTGAAAGACATATAATAACGTTTGCACCATGTATAAACCACTATTGCTTTGCTTAAATACCCTTCATCGACAGCCTTCCCAGTGTTTGTGGTTGTACTGAATGGTTAATAATGAACATAAATAAAAAGGATTAAGGGGGTAAGTGTAGCGTGATTGTTAACGTGCCTTGCTCCGGTCATGAAGACTAAAACGAAGCTGGTTCACATCCCACTCTGAACAGGGGCTTTTCAGTGAGCCCCTGTTACATTCCCTCCTTAGCTGCCCTCTCCCACTGCACATATCTCTCTTACAATGGCCCTTGAATAAACCCTGGGAAGTTACTGATTTCCTGACCTTATTATGCCGTTTAGTTGAAGAAACAGCAGACTTACATAATATTCCTGAAGTTATTGCTCACTCTCTCTTTATATATTGAAGTAGAGGAGTCCTTATATCTGCGGCTGTACACCAAAAGCATAGCAAGTACCTCTGTCAGTATCCCACAGGCTCTCCCAGTTTATGATAAAATGTTAAGCTTGCTACCATAGTGCTGCCCTGCAACTCAGAAGTTAGTTCTTGGGGTATTTTCTTCTGGTCTTGGTCAAATTTTTAAGATTTATCCATTTTCATAACTCATAATGAAGGCTAATGATATTACACGTAGGAATTAACCGATGATAAAGTGGGATTGGGGAAGCTTACATGCAATAAAAGCACTTCGTTTTTTGTAGACAGCTATTGGACTTTTTTGACATGGTAAACCTAATCCTGTGAAACTATGGAATAAGATTTCTAATTTTTGTAGTAGCGTGGGTAGCATATAACCCTGTTTAAATGTACAGATAACCCTAAACTTATTTTGTAATATTTGTACATCTCAGACGGAATATAAACTGCTAGCTTATAGGAAGACAGACTTTAAGATTCTGAGGAATAAAATGAGAAGTTATGTAGGCTGGAAACTTGACTAATTTGGCTTTTCTTAATATCATTTGGTTATTTCAAATGTTGGATTCCCTCTTTCCAGCCTACAGTTTTCTCACAGGTAGGTGATTTATCGTTGTTGCGAATAACCCAAATCATTTTTTCACACGGACGTATATGTACGGGCAAAGACACAAATATCTTCCTTAAGTTTGACGAACCGATGGCGGCAAAGTCGAACCGATTGAGACAGACATTAGCTGAGACATGATTTTCGTTTTTTCTCGTCAGTTGTACATTTTATTCAGACAGAAATGGGAGGATACTTGTTTCTCTGTCCGTACGTTCCGAAAATGAGGAACTACGTAACACAGCTCACATTCTCTCACGACGATGTTATGCGATACGTTGGCTTGTTACGTGCTCTCCTGGGTTCCGGCTTTCCCTGCGAGTTCAATTAATGTACGTGCCTCCATAACCAACTCGTCTTTTATGTCCCTCAGTCACGATGTGTAGATCTGTCTTGACTCTCCTTCAAACTCACCACCGAACGATACCGAGGATCGCGTAAATGTTGTGCTAAAATTTCGATCGTGGTTTAGCTTGTAGTCAGCTTTGAAAGGTACCGAAGATAGTCTAAGCATAGCGCCAAGATGTGGTGATGGTTCAACTTATAGTCAACTCTGAAACTTGTCGCTGAAAGGTGCCGAAGATAGCTTTAATGCAGAGACAAAATTTCGATCGTGTTCTTACTTGTGGTCAATTTTGAAACTCCTCACTGAAAGACACGAAATATAGTCTAAATGTAGTGCCAAGATTTCAGTAATGATCTTATTTGTAGTCAACTTCAAGTGAACAACGATTTATATCTGCACAGGACACCACAGTAATCATTTTTTTTTGTTACTGATGCAAGCTGTGTCGATATTACACAGGTATAAACAACATACATCAGAAGGTAAGGTGTAGGATGGAATTAAAATCACAAAGAATCGGCCCGAAATTGTGTAAGAGCATAATGTATACTCAACCTGGCCTAAAATTGTCATATCTCCGTGTTGTATGCTGGACAGTAACAATAGATTAACACCACCATATGGTTCTAGTCACGAAGTGCCGTGGAAAGGATGTTGAGCCGAATTAGTGACATATTCCGCCAGTGAGCTACGAGTAATAAGTTATAGGGGAATGATAGGTTACGTGGAATTCAAAGTCACAGTAAAGACAAGACTATGCAATATTAGAAGCTGCCTGACATATCAACGAGTAATTATAGCCGGTTTTGTTTCATCTGATGGGACACTGAAGCCTTTGCAACTTTAACACAGTCGTGGTTGAATGAAACTGTTGAGCCTTTGATATGAGACAGGTATATATCTCTGGTTATTAGTCGAACACCCACCAACCACACTACACCTGGCCATCACATGAAACAGGGGTTACGGATCTTTGTACAGTGAAACAGACCGACTATGGAAGAGTCAAGAAACCTATACACTCACCTCAACCTTAGGAGACATGCATAAAAAAACATAAAAAATACCCGTAGTTTGAAGTTTCTCATCTCCCCCAAAAGCGATCTTGTACCGGAAGAGTCCAAACGTTTGTAGCAAATATTTAATGTTACGTTTTAAAGGCGTCGTTGTGTTTTGAGTTTCTTTAGGCTATAGGAACCTTATTATTAGTCTTGTATATATAAAAATCCTTAATTATACGCTATAGGTGTGCATACCGACCTTCATTTCCGTTGCCTGTGTAATTAAGGATCCACGAGAAGAATGATTATGAGGACGTGGCTGTGTAGATTTCGTTGCACCTCTGCCTTAGCGATTTATACTGCACAGAACACCACAGTATCCTCTTGTAAGTTAGCCACGCAAACTATGATGATTTTAAAACTAACTGAATAACATGCAAGATAGAGTGAGTGTGTAGTAAGCAAAATAAATCGCTAAAAAAATGGAGCTACGAAGACTGCCACGCCACGTACTAGACCTACGAGTGAAGAGAGCTTTTGCAGGGAAATTCTGACAGTTTCTTCGTTTTGGTATATAGGTATGGGGTTTTTGGCCGTCTCTTGGCTCATTACATCACAAACTATTTTGATAATTTTCATTTTTAGGTGGGAGGGTAAATTTACTATGGGACAAACGATTCATCCGTTGTTCATCACATTAAACCCAGATCATCCCGTGCGAACATCGATCATAGTCACTTGTGAACAAATGTAATCACTCCATTCTAGTTTTGTACGCATTTGAGGGGAAAAAATATACAGGTTTTTGAACACAAGAGGCTGGCTTCTTATAACATGTAAAGCACAAAAGTTCCCTACCTACGAAAATAACCATGTGACTTTTTTTTTTTTTTTCATGCTATATTTTGACACACAAGGTTCAGCTCATAACTATAGGATAATCAAACAGAGGCTTGCAAACATCGTTTCTGAGGAAGAGATCTAATGTCAAACGGTATAGTGTCTGTCTGTTTGTGTTTCCATAAGCAATTGTTTCCTTGTAAAGTAAACTCGTTATTAACGGTATTGGGCTTTTTCTTTCCCCTGCTTTATTGGACTTTACCTGTATTCCTAAGAGACTGGGTGATGGATTTTATTGAAGAAACCATTATTGATTCTAGTTTTAATAACAAATATGGTGGTCAACTTTACAGAAGAAGTGTTTATTGATTGATTTACTTGAAGAAATCTTTATTGAATTTAGCCTGACTGCATAGCAAACTGAGTGAACTATTTATCACCTTTATTGGACCAACAGAATTCAGAGCAGACTAGGTGACTGGTGTTTCTGAAGATTCCTTTATTACCTTCAGCTTGAATTAATAACACACTGGGTGAACTGTTTTGTAAGATATCTTTATTGGATTACGCCTGAAGTCATAACAAACCGATTAATATTAGCGAAGAAACTTTACTGAATTTAGTGAGGGTCGATAATAAAGTGGATATTTGATTTTATTGCAGAAATCCTTACTGACCTTCGTTAGACTTCAAAATAAATCTGAGTGAATTATTTTGTAAGGAGAAGTCTTTATTGAGCGTAACTAGAATCTGTAACAAAGTGAGTGGTTGATTTTACTGAAGAAGGCTTTATCAAACTTAACTTGGATTAATAGTGAGTGGATAATTTTATACGTAGAAATAGTTAGTGAATTTACCTTGAATTTATAACAAACTGGGTGACTTATTTGTGTATGAAATGAAGACTGGGTATTTGTAATCATTCGTCCCTTAAATCAGATGATGAATTCTGTTGGTATAATCATCCTGTCCCCAGACGATTTTGCTCAGTTAAGGAAGGGGTTTGTAGTGGAGGGGCCAGGGAAAGCGATACCTAGCCTCTTAGTTAGAAAAAAGCCCAAGTTGAATAAAATCGTCTTAGAGTACAAGGAATTAAATAAAGTTCCATCATTTGACTTGATATGTGAAAACTTTAATATATTTCTTGAATGTATAATTATCTGGTGTCTAAAATAAAAGGGAAAATAAAAAAAATGGGAGCAGGAAAGGACTGAGTAATGAAACGACCATCAGTTTAGAATAACCCGTAGCGATGAAGGGCAAATCCAACCCGTCTGTATTTAAGTTTCTCCTTAATTGAAGAAAATCGTCTGAGATTATCAAGAGAGTGAACCTTTCTCTGTGTGGATATTATTTTTATTTAATTCTTACTTTTTCAGACGGTTTTATTTTCGCCTATTGATGGGGTTGAAGAAAGCTCTGTAAACCCTTCTGTACTTCTGAATAAAATCGTCTGGAGGAAGCATGAACTGGCCTAAAACACCAGTCATGAATGGGTGTATAGAGAGTAAGTTATAATTCTTTAAGTTGGCCTAAAATTGCCATCTCTCCATCTTGATTGCTGAGTTGTAACACTAGATTAACCCTAGATTATGAGGCTAGTCACGAAGAAGTGCTAAGGAGAGGGTGTAGAACCGTCGTGCAGTCTTATTCTACCACTGAGCTACGTGAAATAACCTGCAAAAGGACGAAGGTCTACGCCAAGTTAAGGTGAGTGAACTATAGGATTAGCTTAGCCTTTCCCTTCAGCTGTCTCCCCACTTTCATTTTGTGCATCATAATCATCATCATCATAATCATCATCATCACCATCATCATCATCACCACTCATTCTCCTCTTCCCTCTTCCTCTTCTAATTCTTCAGGTCTTTCCTTCACTTTCCTCCTCCCCTTGTGATTCTTCAGGTCTTTCCTCCTCCTCCTCTTCTTCTTCCAATCTTCCCTTCTCCTCCTCTTCTTCCAGTCTTCCTTTCCCCTTCTTCTCTTCTTCCATTCTTCCCTCCTCCTCCTCCTCCTCCTCCTCCTTCACCAACGTCTCTTCCTTTGTTTAATACTTCCCTTAAAACAATTTCTTGCTCGCCTGTCTGCTGTTCTTCCTTCTTCTCCACTTTCTTTTTCCTCCTCCTCCTCAATATCATCATCATCATCATCATCATCATCCCCTCTTCACCTCTTCTGTCTGTAGTTCTCCCTTCTTCACTCTACCTTCTTCTTCCTCTCCTCTCCTCTTCCTCCTTTCCCCCTTCTATTCCTCCGTCTCTCCTCCCTCTTCCTCCTCCTCCTCTTCCTCCTCTTTTACCAACCCTTCATCTTCATCCTCAGCATCCCCATGTGGCTGTTCCTACTCATTTGCTTGTAACCTTGCATCCTTCTCTTGGTCTTTCGTCTCTGTGGCCGCCTCGCCTTCTTGGTCCTCCTGCGAGTCTGTGGCCGCTTCTGAAACATGCCCATCATCTTCTTAAGCTTGGTTAGTTTGTGGCCCGTCATTGCAAACCCACCGAGTCGACTCCCACCACCAAAAGAACGACCATAATGTTGTTGTTGACGTCTAGGCATCCAAACCATCACCCTCTTCTTCCCACGTCCTCTGCTTCTTCCCCTTCCGCCTTTCTTCCCTCTTCCTCCTCCTCCTCGTCTTCCCTTCTTCCCTCCACCTCTTCCTCCCTTTCTGCTGCCTCGTCTTCCTTTCTGGAGGTTAGTTAAATGAAGAGGTATTAAAATAATCTTAATATTATAATAATATAAATCCTCTCATATGAATTTCCTTATCATTATTTTAAAGGTACACAAAATTAAATAAAAAATTCTTATGTTTATATACCCTGCCTTCTTTACGACCCATCAAGGTAAAAATTCTTCTTAAATACTTGTCTTTTCTGTGTGTGTGTGTGTGTGTGTGTGTGTGTGTGTGTGTGTGTGTGTGTGTGTGTGTGTGTGTGTGTGTGTGTGTGTGTGTGTGTGTGTTTTTGTATGTATGTGTGTTATATCCTCTTTTCTTCTTTCGTCCTACTTAAAAATTGTTCCTTTCCCTTTCAGTTCTGTGGCATAATTTTCATCCTCTCTCTCTCTCTCTCTCTCTCTCTCTCTCTCTCAATAATACAAGACGTGTTACATGTACTTTCCCATCCCATCCCTTCATCTCATCCACCGTCTACCCCTCTTCCTCTCCACCTCACTCACATACACTCTCCTAGTTAGTCTCTCATTCCCCATTGTCTCCTCATGGCCAGACCAGAGTAAAACATAAAATCATGTTCCTACCAGCAATAGGACATTGAAGGAATATGCATTGTTAGAATTCCACGAAACCCCTGCAGTGAGGTAATCTGCCATGCCCTCATTCTCTGCCCCTCAGCTCTCTCTCTCTCTCTCTCTCTCTCTCTCTCTCACACACACACACACACACACACACACACACACACACACACACACACACACACAAATCCAGTAACTCCCCCATTCTGTCTGTCTCACACACACAAACAAATCCTTCACCTTACCCTCCTTCTCTCTCTCTCTCTCTCTCTCTCTCGCTCACACACACACACACACACACACACACACACACACACACACACACACACACACACACACACACACACACACACACACACACACACACACACAAGTAACTCCCCCATTCTGTCACACACACACACACACACACACACACACACACACACACACACAAATCCTTCACCTTACCCTTCCTCCTCCTCCGCCGCCGAATATCCCTTTAATTGTCCTCTTCACTCGACCATGATTCGCCTCGTTAACCGGATTGCCAGGCCGTTCATTAACCAAGCCGTTTAACGAAGCTCCACCCTCGTTTCTCCAGTGAGCTTCATAGTGACAGGGAGCTGCGCCATATACCTCTTTGGGAGCTTTTTCGGGATCTTCTTCGATGTATACTCTCGTCACGCATGGATATTTTGGGTCGAAGTCTTGAATCGTGGTATCCGGAGGCGTCAGGTGGATTTGCCTGTGGTTTCCTGAATCCCTGTGTTCGCTTCCTCGCCTCCAGCCTTGACCTCGGATTCGTGTTGATCCTGGGGTGGGTGAAATTGAGAGAGATGTGAGCTGGTTTAGTAACGTTAAGAGGAAGGGACGAGATTGAGCGATGGGGAAGATTTAGGGCCTCTCTCTCTCTCTCTCTCTCTCTCTCTCTGCTTATCTATCTGTCTGTCTTCCACTTACCCACATACTCGTCCAGTGCACCACCATCCTCCGCCATGAGCCAGGCACGGCCACAGGCACTGCAGGAGAGGGGGCAGTGCTGCAGCATGTACACAGGGTTGGTCAGGCACTCACCCCTGATGCTCCACTCCCGGCAGCTGTCTTCCATGTCATCACATACCTCGTCTGAAAAGGGGAGAAAATTACTTGGATTTAGGCTGGGTTAGGAGGACTGATTTTTTTTAAATGCAAAGAGGGAAGCAAAGGCCTAATGCCCGCAAGTTGCTCCCAACAAGAAAGCAAATAAAAGGAGACGAAGTCAAGATCCGTTCATTTCGAGATGCATGGACAAATTGCTATTAAAAGACTGAGGGTCATAAGCAGAGGGAAATACAGACTCAGGATGACAGTTCCTGATATGACATGTTGTTGTTGCTGTTGTTGACCGGTCTGTCAGGCAAAACAGACTCATCAACCGCAGGCAAGCAACCCCCCCTTCTGGACCGTCCAGTGCAGGGAACCAGTGCTTCCTTGCATGCGGCTGACATCGCCTCGCGACAGCGCAGAGGTTTGGCTCTTGGATGGAACCAACCAGTTAGCAGGGGCACCATAGCAGGCTTCAGGCCACCCCGTCACCTGGTTATATGCTTACCATCCAGCCTGGTTCCTGGGTTTCACGAAACCATTAGACTTATCACTCAGTGTAAAGCCACCTGAAGCGGAAACAAGAGTACAAAGATGCGACAGGAAGGAAAGGGAGACGAAGGAAGAGAGGAAGGCAGACACAAAGGTAGGATGATAAAGGTGAGGAAGAAGTAGACAACACTGCATCAAATGAACGGATGATGGTCACTATTATCTACCTCCTTGTGTTAACCTGTTGCATACACAATGACTAAGAGCACAGGTTAATTCTTGCATCAGAGAATTAAAGAGAGACAAGGCGAGAGTGTACTGTAAAGAAGGAGGAATGAAAGCAGTGTGTAACAAAGATATGCAAACTACATTACAATTAAATCTTACCCATGTTCTCGCATACCTCGTCTGTACTGGGAGGATACTGAGGAAGAGTAGGTTTTGGGTGGCAAAATAATAATAATATGCGTCGATATAACCAACCAGATCAAAGATAAAAGGAGAATAACGGCATTATTGGTGAGTTGCAAGTTGATGAAAATAATAATGATGACGATGATTGTGATGGTAATTACGATGATGATGATGATGATGATAATGATGAAAATGACGACGAAAATGGCTAGTTTAAAGACGATGATGAGGACGATGAGGTTACTGTTCCTGACGAAGATAAAGAGGAAGATGAAAATAATAATAATGATCATAACGATGATGATGATGGAGACGAAAGTAAAGCCAGTAATGATGGTAATAATGATAAGGAAGATAGTAAAGATAATAATAATAATAATAATAATAATAATAATAATAATAATAATAATAATGATGATGATAACGCATAGCCACTCACAGTCATCGTCTTGTTGCTGTAAGGAGGAGAAATCGAAAAAGGCTCGAACTCCTGCCCCCCAGTGCAAGACCAACACAGCGATCACCGCGGCCTCCCACTGCCTACACACCCACGGCCACTGTCGCATCCTGGCTGTGAGAAAGAGAGAGAGAGAGAGAGAGAGAGAGAGAGAGAGAGAGAGAGAGAGAGAGAGAGAGGGAGGGAGGGAGGGAGAAAGTTAGTGTTACATACTGATACATAATACAGTTGTCCTCATTTCAGTACTTGCGAGGTGATCTGGACACACACACACACACACACACACACACACACACACACACACACACAGGATATTACACTGAAAAACACATCACTGACAGACAGAATTCATTTTTTTTTTTCCCTGGACTAAAATACCGTGTAGCTTTTGTCTCCACCACACCCTCCCGACACTCCCAGCACCTCCCTTCCCTGAGGCACCGGACTATGCCTCCCTGGGCCTCTTTCTCGGTCTTCCTCTCATCACCCTCCAATTAGCTTTTTCTTATTGTTGTACCAATTGTTATTTTTGGTTTTTCTTCTTTGCATTTTTCGACTAATGGTCTCGTAAATTTGCTTCTCTCTCTCTCTCTCTCTCTCTCTCTCTCGTTCTCTTCCTCCTGCCTCCTTTTCACCCTTATTCTCCCTCCCTCTACTTGTCTCTCTCACCCTCCCTTTCTACCTCCCCCTGTGCCTCTGTCTTTCTCATTCTCCCTACCCTTCTCCCTTAGCGTTAGTCTCCCTCATTCTTCCCCATTCTCCCTTCCTCTCTTCCAGCCCTGTTCTCCCTCCCTCATTCTCTCTCCCTCTCCCTCGTTCTTTTTCTCCCTCCATCATTCTTCCTCCCTCTCCCTCATCCTCATTCTCCCTCCCTCTGCCTCTCCCTGCCTCACTCCACTGCCTTAAATTCTCCATGACTTCAAGCCGCCCCAGCAGAAGGAAGGCAGCCTCACCCTGCCTCACCTGTGTGTGTGTGTGTGTGTGTGTGTGTGTGTGTGTGTGTGTGTGTGTGTGTTGGGTGGATGGGTGTTTACTGGGATATGTGTTTGCGTATGTGAATGTGAATAGACAGATGTGTGTGTGTGTGTGTGTGTGTGTGTGTGTTGCTTTGTCTCCCTATAGGCTACTGTTTTCTCCTTTACCATCTTTCCCCTCCCTTCTTCCTCTCTTCTACCCTCAGCCATCAGCTATTCTCCCTCCCCCCTTCCTTCTCCATATTTCCTCACCACCATCCCCACCTTGTCTCTCCCTTACTGTCTTCTCTCCATTTATCTCTTGGTGTCTCTTTCCCTTTTCTCTCTCTCTCTCTCTCTCTCTCTCTCTCTCTCTCTCTCTCATTCCTTCTACATATCCATACCTCGTTCTTCTCTTTACATTTTTCCACCCACTCTCATTCCACATCTACTCTCCCCTCTCCTCCCATCCCTCCTTCCCCCACACACCCACCTACCCCTACTCTGCCCTCACCTGCCTACCCCTACTCTGCCCTCACCTGGGTTACGTTAGGCCTGGGAGCTCCACGTGTCCTCCCTTTCACCCTCCCGATCGCACTGAGCCCACCCATACTTGTCTCACTCTTATATTGTCTCCATTCCCATCCTCTCTACTCGTCCTCCCACCCATTTCCCCTCCTCTTCCTCCGTGCCCCTCCCCCCTCTCTCCCCCTACCTCCTTATTTTCTCTCCCTTCCCTATTTTCCCCCCACTTGACCCCTGACCCCTCTACCTTCCCGCCAGTATGACCTCTGTGTGTTACTGTGAGAAATTTTTTAAAGTACCCGGTGTGGCAAGGTTAAGATGCGATGGCTGTGTTCTTGTACTGTGTCTTGCTTTCTCCGTCACTACTATGCATTACGGGTCAATTTATAGTGCCATAGGAGGCTTCGCGACACCTCTAACTTGGCTATTTATTTTGCAAAGTACAAATTGATATTCTGTCCCATGTTATTTATAGCGTTGATGTCGACGTAGTGTGAATTAAGAACATACACTACGATGTTGAGGTGTTACAAGCATAGCAAATCGCCAAGGAAGAGTTGTGGTGAAATATCAAAAGTTAAGGATATATCTGAATCCCTAGACCTCTTGAAGATCACTTAGTTTAACTGTGGAACACGCCAGTCAATATTACTCAGCACTGGACAACCTACTGAGGGCTGAGGGCTGAGGGCTGAGGGCTGAGGGCTGAGGCAGATGGCTACTAAAATGCTGCGTAGGGAAGATAATTTGGTCTCGTAGCCTCTTTACTGGTTGGCGCCTCAGACTGAAAAACAAAAAATCGTAAGGAAGTATAGATTTACGTAGATATATAGCCATATAT
Organism: Coenobita brevimanus; assembly: GCF_032717465.1. Taxonomy (NCBI): domain Eukaryota; kingdom Metazoa; phylum Arthropoda; class Malacostraca; order Decapoda; family Coenobitidae; genus Coenobita; species Coenobita brevimanus. Next base: position 19,670,403 of record NC_136988.1, read on the forward strand.
TCTTATAATATGCACACACACACACACACACACACACACACACACACACACACACACACACACACACACACACACACACACACTCATACATACATACACACACATACACACACACAAACACACTATTTCTATATCTATATCTATCTATCTATATTTATCCATCTATCTCTCTATCTTTCTATTTATCTATCTATCTACTATGTATCTGTCTATATTTATCCATCTATCTCTCGATCTTTCTATCTATCTATGTATATATGTTTACAGAGAGAGAGAGAGAGAGAGAGAGAGAGAGAGAGAGAGAGAGAGAGAGAGAGAGGGTTTTGGCTATTATCGTACTTTTCGTATTGTAACGCGCACATCACAGGCTTTATAATGTTTCTGAAAAAATATCGTGCTTGGTAAATTACAATCTTCATTTTCAGTAGCCCGGGAAGCGACGGTAAATCACTTCTTACTCTGAGACGTGCACCACCGCCAAGGCTGTGTGTGTGTGTGTGTGTGTGTGTGTGTGTGTGTGTGTGTGTGTGTGTGTGTGTGTGTGTGTGTGTGTGTGTGTGTGTGTGTAAGTGAAAACAAACAATTACGGCAGCATAAGGAAATAGACTTTAGAGGACACTACTTTTTCCTTCTCGTAGTCTTGCTTTTTTCCCATAATTATTGCACGTAGAGAGGAGGAACAGGAGGGAAGGAGGGAAGGAGGGAGGAGGAGGAGGGGAGGAGGGAGGGGGAGGAGGAGGGAGGAAGGAGGAAGATGTCAAATATCCCACGTTTAGTAATGGCGAGGTTACAAGATGATATGGAAGTGGCAGGTGTTGAAATATGACCCTATCCACCCAGTCCATTGCTACTTCTTGATCTGTATCTTTATGAGTCCTGTAAGTCCACTGCAGGATTGGACTTCTTGGAGGGAGAGTGATAGCCAGAATTAACCCTTCCTCCATACTGGTGAAGTGCAGATAGGGAAAGGGTGTCTGTTAGGAGGGTGATGCATGGGTAAGTCGAAGCGTTGTACTAGCTGTGTGTGTGTGTGTGTGTGTGTGTGTGTGTGTGTGTGTGTGTGTGTGTGTGTGTGTGTGTGTGTGTGTGTGTGTGTGTGTGATGGTTGTAATCGACAAAACGAAAGATTGTGTGTGCATGAAGTACACGTTTCACAGTTCCCACACATATCTGTCAACATTGCTTCATTATCCTATACCTCCACCTCATTCTCGGTCTTCGTCTCTTTCCCAGCATGCAGAAACCACTCCAAGTTTAGAACAAATTTTCGCTGCCCATCTCTTCATTACTTTTCCATATCCACCCATCCTCTTCCCTCTAAACCCTGTCCTTGTCTCTTCACTTTATGCTTGATCTCCTCCACTTTTCCTCTACTTTCTGTGTTCCTCGTCCCTCCACTTCCCTCTCAGTCTTCCCCTCCTCTTCCCTTCGGCGCCCTGTTATTCTTGTCCCTCCACCTCGTTTTCGGTCACCCTCTCCTCACCCAGGTAAGTTATCGCAGGTGTGAGACAATGGCAAGGGATGAAGGCAGCGGGGCATCCAGTGTGGTAATGTGGGGTGGTGGTGGCGTGCCTCATCCTGACTCAGTACCATAATGACACGTTCCTGACAGCTGAACCCTTCTCAACGATCTGTCCCGGGGCCTGTTTCAGAGTAGTATAAGGCGTTTCGTAGCACCTCATCTATAGCAATTTACTTTGTGCATCAAACGCTGGCTTTCTCTTGTACGCTGTGCACATCCATTCACTCGATGTAGTGCTCCCCCCAGGTGACACGACACTGAATAGCAAGCCAAATGGTTGACTGTAATCCAGGAAACTATTTACTACGCCGAGTGGCAACCACAACGCAACATTACCATACAACAAAATGACTGCATTGTCTAGTGGGCAAAAGCACTCCAATCGGATGGGGACTGCAAGGGTTTATATCCGAGGGTGAGTATGGGTTTACAGCTCACATAGTGCCACCCAGAGGCCAGTTAGGCTGGTCACCCTCATCTTAAATGTCCGGACTGAGTAGTTTAGCTTTGAGCCCCTACGTTTCTGATAGTACAAGCAGGGATTGGATGATGGATGGATTATATGCACTGTTCATACTTTTCATAAGTAACATGCATGATGATGTTGAGGTGTAACAAGCAAACTAAACTGCTAGGGAAGAAGGGTTACGAAATTTGCAAAGCCACGTTAGAATACAACCCTCTGAACTAAATAAACTATCCTAACTTTAGCCAAACTTTAGATGCGATTATTTTCGATTATAAACTATCTGAAATTGTCTTGAAAATCTAGTATCCATTTTGTCTTTCATGGTCTTAGCAGCTGGAATGAAACTGGTGGGTGAAAGGAACAGCTCTGGCGGTCACCACAGAACCGTTTTGGCCCAACTTGGACCCTCTGCTGGTAAAAAGGAAGAGGGTATATCTGTCCATCCATCCATCCATTATTTAATTCATCCATCTATCCATTCATTCATTCATCTTTTGATTCATTCTTTATTATTATTATTATTATTATTATTATCATTATTATTATTATTATCATTATTATTGTTATTATTATTATTATTATAATTATTATTATTATTATTACCAGTGGAGAGCCCCATGTAGCGAAAAATGCTAATTAAGGTTGTCTCTAAACAATCCACTCAAAAAATCTGACCATTGATAAGTAAAATCGTCAGAGATGTACGAAAATGAAATGAAAAATGAACCCATAAGATTTTACTGAATTTTTTGGAAGCCTCTCTTACTGAAGGGTTGAGAGAGAGAGAGAGAGAGAGAGAGAGAGAGAGAGAGAGAGAGAGAGAGAGAGAGAGAGAGAGTAATTTACCGGGGGAAAGTTCTGGTAAATAAGTCAGCGATTCAATTACATTTTTTGTTTTGTTTTTTTGTTTTTAGGAAATGGCAAAATTGTAGTCTACTGGCCATTGTAATTTTCCTCACCTTGAGAGAGAGAGAGAGAGAGAGAGAGAGAGAGAGAGAGAGAGAGAGAGAGAGAGGGAGGTGGAGGAATGGAGGAGGAGAACTAGACGAGGGTGGTTGTGTGTGTGTGTGTGTGTGTGTGTGTGTGAGAGAGAGAGAGAGAGAGAGAGAGAGAGAGAGAGAGAGAGAGAGAGAGAGAGAGAGAGAGAGAGAGAGAGAGAGGATGGGGAGGGAGGGAAGGAGGCAGGCGGAGGAATGAAGGAGGAGAACTAGACGAATGTGTTTGTGTGAGAGAGACAGACAGACAGAAGGTTGATGATGGAAAATAATGACAATAAAATACCCATTAGAATCACTTAAAGGATGAAAGTACACTCCTACTCTCAGCGTAGTGTTCCCATAGTTAGACACTTGTACAAAAAGTAATAATAAGTTGATGTACAGTCGGGGTAAATTGTTCCTGTACACTTGACCTCGTTTTCGTTGTCTTAGGGGGTCTCTTTTTTATTTTATGATTTTTTATTCTCTTTTTTATGCACTGACGCTTTCACTGTAATATTCGGAGAGAGAGAGAGAGAGAGAGAGAGAGAGAGAGAGAGAGAGAGAGAGAGAGAGAGAGAGAGAGAGAGAGAGAGAAGAGTACCCAGTGTGTGTGTGTGTGTGTGTGTGTGTGTGTGTGTCCTTGGGAATCACGGTCACGTACACACACGTGACTGTAATGTAGACACAGTGGCAGCATCTGTGGTTTTATAATAACTCCCGATAAACACTGAGAGAGAGAGAGAGAGAGAGAGAGAGAGAGAGAGAGAGAGAGAGAGAGAGAGAGAGAGAGAGAGAGAGAGAGAGAGAGAGAGAGAGAGACTATCCCTCTAAGACTAGTAGGCGGGTGATAAATTATGTATATATTTTATCAGCATTAATTATTCACATGTATAATCAAGTAGGAGGCTGAGGGACTGAACCTGAGACCGTGCCCACAACGAAATATACGAGGTGGTTCATAAATAACGCTCCTCCTCCATCGCCTACCCCCACGCCCACACCAGCAGAATGAGCCGCTTCACAACATATGGTATACCTTCATGTTTTTGAAAGACTGGGGCTCGTATTCTCGTCAGTTAAGGACTCTCCTTAGCACCTCTTCCTTAGCGATTTATTTTTGGATGTGGCTGGTTAACATCCTTATGTACGCTATTTAGGCACAGTATGCCCATATTAGAAGGAGCCTCCGTGGACAATAATGTTTGCGGACGATACTGTGATATGTAGTGAGAGCCGGGAGGAAGCTGAGGCAGAGCTTGAGAGATGGAGATATGCACTGGAGAGAAGGGGAATGAAAGTAAGCAGATGCAAGACTCAGTACATGTGTGTGGGGGAGGCGTGGCTCAATCGGTAGAGACGTGGCCTGCCGTTCTAACGGACCCAGGTTCAAATCCCCGCTGGGGCAGGGAACAGTTTAAGGATTTGAATTTCATTAAATCAGGCTTTACTGATCTACCAGAAGACCCGCCGACATGTCGTAAAAATACCCCCGCTAATACCAACACACCAGTCCTGTATGAGACAGCCCTAGCATGTATTCAATATGGACGGTGGGTGTTAGCGCCGAAGTTGTGACATGTAGAGGTGTATGGTATGTAGGAGGACTGTTGGGCCTTGATAGCAGGCTGTGAAGCCTATGCCCAGAGTCGAACACATAAAAAAAAAAAAAAAAAAAAAAAAAAAAAGAGAGATGACGGGGGAACCGTGAGGCTGCAAGGTGTAGAGGTGGCAAAGGTAGATGAATTCAAATACTTGGGGTCAGCTGTACAAAGTAACAGAGTGTGGTAGAAAGGTAAAACAGACAGTGCAGGAGGGATGGAGTGGGTGGAGAAAGGTGACAGGAGTGATCTGTGACAGAAGGGTCTCTGCAGAAATGAAAGGGAAAGTTTATAAGACTGTAGTGAGGCCAGCCATGTTGTACGGAATGGAGACAGTACCACTGACAAAAAGGCAGGAGGCACAGTTGGAGGTAGCAGAACTGAAGATGTTGCGTTTTTCACTAGGAGTGACGAGGTTGGACAAAATTAGAAATGAACATATTAGAGGGACAGCACACGTAAGTCAGTTTGGGGACAAAGCTAGAGAGGCGAGACTGAGATGGTTTGGACATGTGTGGAGGAGGGATGAGGAGTATGTCGGGAGGAGGATGCTGGAAATTGAGTTACCAGGCATGAGAAAGAGAGGAAGGCCAAAGAGAAGGTTTATGGATGTAGTGAAGGAGGACATGCGGGTGGTAGGTGTAAGAGAAGAAGATGCAGAAGACAGAGTAAGATGGAGACGGGTGATTCGCTGTGGCGACCCCTAAGGGCAGAGCCGAAAGGAGAAGAAGATGCCCATAATAGAAGGATTCTTATAACACAGAAGAGGACAGAAAGATATAACAGGCAAAATAAATCGCTGAGGAAAAAGGGTCAAGAGCTTCCTTCCCCGGCAAGAATACCGGTTTTTGAAATAGAATGAACACTCTGAACACTCTGAACATCCTGGTAACATTGTACGGCAGGCAGCTGATGGACGGACAGTACAATAAAAAACAATGATCTTTCTTGTTCCGTCTGAAGGAAATTTACAGCTGGCGAAATACATTGACAAAGGAGCGTTGTGGTGTGAATGTGGATGTGATAAGAAGCGTTAGGAGAAACACACTGAGGTGGTTTGGCCATGTGGAGAGGATGGAGAGTGACAGACTGACGAGGAGAATGAATGTCAGTGAGGTGGAGGGGGGGAGAGGGAGGGGTAGGCCAAGGATGAGATGGAGGGATGGAGTTGTGAGGTATATGAGGGAGAGGGGAGTGAGTTGAGGGGAGGGCAGTCAAATGGTGAGTGACAGAGCGATTTGGAGTCGTTTTGTCTGCGGCCACCCTTTGCAGGATTAGGGCGTCGGGCTATAGATAGATAGCTAATAAGGTGAATAATTGATTTTTGGACACCTCGTATAGTTGTTAATGTTCTGATGTGAATGTGATTGAAAAGGTAAGGTGAAATTAATAAGCTATAGATAATTTGGCCATGTGCGTAAGATGGAGAATGAGAGGCGGAGAGGGTGGAGAATGAAAGACTATATACTGTAGGAGAGTGTAGCTGTGTAGGTCTTTGTGAGTGAGGAGCCGGGGAATAGGGGTAGACCGAGGATGAGATCGAGGGATGGGGTGCAGGGATATTAGGGAGAGAGGAGGTGTTAACTGGAGGGAAGGCGACTTAATCCCAGAGGACAAGGCGGCATGGAGGTGATTTGTTTGTGGTCGCCCCTTACGAAATTAGACCGTCTGGTTGTAAACAGATATATATATATATATATATATATATATATATATATATATATATATATATATATATATATATATATATATATAGATAGATATAGATATAGATAGATAGATAGATAGATAGATAGATAGACAGGTAGGTAGGTAGGTATGATTGTTATTAATTGACTAACAGCATAAATTTACTGTGTGTAGCAGACTGTTTAGATCATACCATACAGGGAAATTCGAAGTGAAGTGCTGCTGTTTTCTGACCATACATCAGTTGCCGCTTAAATTTGGGATTGGCGTGAAAGAAAACAGACACTTATGCTTCTAGGGATAACTTCTGAATTTCTCGCCGGATATATTCTCTAGTGTTGGAGGATGTACTGAATAGGATATAAAAAAAATCAAATAAAATAGAACTGATGTACAAGTTTATAGCCCGAGTCGTGTCTGAATTCACAAAGAACCCAATGACCAATTCGCTACAGTAACTCAAATTTTCTTTCGCAAATAGGGCTTTCTTTTGCAGTTTTGGACAGTCACACCCCTCACTTATGCTGTTTAGATTAGTTTAGTTAGGTTAGGTTAGATTGGTTAGGCTAAAATAGGACTGATCACTTTAGTTTCCAAATCAGATTAGGTTAGGTAGGAAAATTAACCACTGGAATAACCCTGCTTGTCAGAAACTACAAATTTGCCACTCAGGGAACAAGAGACTTAAAAAAAACTCCTTCAGTTCTGTTGTTTTGGCCTGCCAGAAAAACTAGTTCATGATAATTTAACTCTCACGATGTAGATTTGTCTTCTGAGAACGGACAAGACACACAAGAAGATTAATTTTTTCCTTGCTCACCAGAAATAAGTCTTTAGTTTGTGTTTCTCGGCACTGATTTGACATTGGAAATAGTTATGAGCTTTTCATGTTTTTTTCATTGGTTTTTAAGTCTGATTTTAGAATGCTATGAGAAAAAAAAGGGGTACAAGTACAGAACTATAAATTTAAAAGGGAACGCAGCATTTCGTTCTCCAATACGGAACGATTTTGCTATACAAGGTAGGGCGTATCCAGTTCAAAATCCCTTATTTATCACACTAAGGCAGTATCCAGTTCTGTGCACATATAATATACACATTTTATTGGCAATTATGTGTACTTCTCCCACACAAACCATCCTTACTGACAAATGTTACTTAGAGTTAACTGTTACTCCCAGTCCTTCATTTATGCAACAGGTCAACTCTGGAACTGTCTCCCTCTGTGTTTCCTACTTCCTATGATCCCTAGTCTTTTAAACGCAGTGTGTCCAGGCATCTCGAAATGAACGGATCTTGAATTTGGCTCTCTTTTGTATTGTTTTTTTTCTTCTTTTCTTGGAAGGAACAGTTTGCGGGCTCCTGGCCTTTGGTTCCTTCTTCCTTGCATAAAAAAAAGATGACTTAAAGCAAGGGAATGTTGAACACTCATTACTCTGGAAAATGATATGGGGCAACACCTGAATAATATCCATGGGTTCTTCCCTGAAATTGGTGGCAAAGTTTTTCAAATTACGGGCCAAGATCAATAGACAGGCAAGGGCAATGCATAAGGGAAAAAATCACACACACACACACACACACACACACACACACACACACACACACACACACACACACACACACACACACACACACCAAATGGATGATAAAAATGGTTCAAAACACGGGACAGTACGAGCTTGACTCATTCCTGTAAAGATACAATTAGGTAAACACACACACACACACACACACACACACACACACACACACACACACACACACACACGATCTCAATTAGCTGGAAGTGAGTGTAGGGTCCATACTCCTGTTGGGTAAGTAAGCTCCCTAACACCTTTTCCTAAGCAATTCATTTTGTTTCTTCCACCTTGCTGTCCTATTCCGTTACACAAATCCTTCTAATATGGCCATACTTTGCCTAAATGGCTTACAAAAAGATATTAACCAGCCATATCCAAAAATGAATCGCTAAGGAAGAGGTGCTAGGGAGAAGACGAGCCTAGAAGAGTGAGCTAATATACAGGTACAGTTGGCCACACATAAACCTGGGACAGCGTCTGTGGAAGTGAAGGTCTGTCTGTCTATTGCCAGACGCCTTAATCCCGTAAGGGGTGGCCACATGCAAATCGCCCCCATGGCGCCCTGTCCCCCGCCATTTCACTGCCCTGCTCCCAGCTCACACCCCCCCTCTTTCATACACCTCTCCACTCCATCGCTCCATCTCATTCTTGGCCTCTCCTTCCCTCTCCCCCCTCCACCTCACTCACATACACTCTCCTCGTCAGTCTCTCACTCTCCATCCTCTCCACATGGCCAAACCACCTCAATGTGTTTCTCCTAACGCTTCCTATCATAGTTTCGGACGTTTATGCATCATGGTTAGTTGGTCAGTTCAACTATTTAACACCGTCTGTCATTCATGTCAGTGCCACCAACAAGCATGTCATTAGGTCAAGGTTCTCAAGTGGACGAAATGCTACACCTCTGTTACACGCTGAAGCTGTCCCAGGTCAACTCTGGAACTGTCTCCCTCTATCTGTATTTCCTTCTTCCTATGAGCTCCAGTCTTTCAAACGCAGTGTGTCCAGGCATCTCGAAATGAAGGGATCTTGAATTTGGCTCTATTTTGTGTTGTTTTTTTTTTTTTCTTGGAAAGAACGGTATTGCGGGCTCCTGGCCTTTGGTTCCTTCTTTCTTGCATTAAAAAAAAAGGTACATATGTTTTCAACTGTACATACCACTAGCAATTTAACCCTGTCATCGTTGGGACAGCTCTAGTATTCGGCTCCAATTGATGAGTCATAGAAGCCTGGGTATGATACTATGCTACCGAGTCACGAATGCTGATAAATAAAACAACAACATTTAAGCTTTCTTTATTGGCACAAGTCGAAAAGCACAGTCTTCAAGGCGCCATTATCGACCATACAGTAAGTTATTTCATATGGTTTTATACATATCATAGAAATATTGCCTCAGTCGATTGTGATTATAGTTCGTTAGGCTCCATTCTATCTATCTATCTATTGCCAGACGCCTTAATCTCGTAAGGGGTGGCCACAAACAAATCGCCTCCATGTCGCCCTGTCCCCCGCCATGTCACTGCCCTGCTCCCAGATCACACCCCCCTCTCTCATATACTTCTCCACTCCATCCCTCCATCTCATCCTTGGCCTCCCCCTCCCTCCAATTTAGAATTATACTCGGCCGCGACTAACACACACTTGCTCATACACTCTCACTGTCACCTGTATAATGCATTCCAAGTGAGAATTAGTCACAGGCGATGGAATGAGAGTGAGGGAGTATGGGTGAGTGTGGAAGTGTGTGAATCATGGCCAAGGGTAACTCTGATTTGGAACGAGCTATTGAGATGTGAAGGACGGAGGCGCCTGAGATGTACTGATGCTTGTAAATACATCAGGAAGGGTAGCACATATTCCAACGTTGTATCGTAGCACATTTTACTTAGAGACTTATTATGCGTATTACCACAGCCTGGCCATATAAACAGTCACACAGCACTCCTCCTGGATTATGATAACTATTATGTCGATTACAAGTTATCTCAGTGGATCATATGAGAGGTAAAGGAAGGCATATCTAGTAAAGACGTGGGTGTTGGAGTGATTGTGGGAGAGTTAACACCATCCTACTCATAGGTAGTCACAAAATAGATCTGGCCGCTAAATGCCATATGGGTCCTAAAAACTGCTAGAGGATCATACAGGAATTGTTGAGGGTGTGGGCTAGGTCATGTCTGGGAGAGACGTGGGTGCTGGGGGCGGGAGAACTACCATCCTCCTACCCATAGATAGTCACGAATCACACTATCCACCTGCTATAATGCCACCTTGGTAGTAAAAACTAAGAGGGGTCATAGAAGAATAACTGATGGAGTGGGCTGTCATGTCTGAGAGAGGCAGGGTTGTTGGAGTGATGGGAGAATTATCACCATCATACACAGAGATAGTCACGAATCACACTATCCACCTGCTATATGCTATCTTGCTCGTAAAAACTATTAAGAGGGATCATAGAAAAATAAATGAGGTGATGTCATGTCTGCGAGAGGCGGGGTTGGGGTGGTGGGAGAATTATACAACAGTCTACCACACGTACTATCCATCTATAGCCAGACTGTCCCTTACGCCGCCTGTCCCTCGAATATTTGCCTGCCCTACCTCCAGGCCACACCCCATCTCTCATATATCTTTCCACTCCAATGCTCCATCGCATTCTTGGTCTCCCCCTCCTCCTCCTTGGCCCCCCACTTCACCCACATACACTCTCCTAACCAGTCTCTCATTGCCCATCCTCTACACATGGCCAGACTTTTTCAGGATAATTCTCTTAACACAATCACATCCACAGAACTACCACAGCGATCCTTCACTTCTGTTTGTCTCTGCACAGTCACAGGCACAACACAGCGATGCTAAAAACTACCGGTATCCTAATAGCTACCTACGGAAATCATAAAAAAAATATAAAGGGTGGAAGGTTTCGAGGGAGGGTGTGTTGGTAAGAAACCTGGTGTAGAACTATCAGCTGTCTACCCACACATACCTGCAGTACAAAGCAATGAAATGGCGGGGGACAGGGCGACATGGAGGCGATTTGTTTGTGGCCACCCCTCACGGGATTAAGGCGTCTGGCAATAGATCGATAGATAGACAAAGGAACTGTTCTTGATCTGGATGAAAGAATGTATACAGAATGAAACACTAAAAGCTATCTGGCTCCTATAATCTGTCTGAAGGAATCGTAGAAGGTCGGAGAGTGTTGGTGGTAAGTCCTATTTGTAGAAAACATGGGAGAAATAAAATACTAAATTAGAACTATCAACAGCGTGCCCTACACACTCCAAACACAATATATCAGGTTACTGAGAGCTATCTAAGGGTTACTGAGAGCTATCTAAGGAGGTCGTAGAAGAAGGGTGGAGGGAGGTCGTGTCTGCGAGAGGCGTAGTTGTGGTGGTGGAACTTGCCATTGCCCAACGCCTCAATCAGAAGGGCTCCCCGGGGTCCGTGCTTGCTGGCAAATTCACGCTGGTTCCTGTGGCAAAGAAAAGTAAATAAATGATAGAAAATAAAATAAAATAACGTAAAAATAAAGTTAGTCTTAGGCCGGTATTCCTGTCATTTGAGGAAGTTCCCTAACGCCTCTTAAGAAGCAACTTATTTTACTTATTACACCTTGCACTCCTTTATTTTACTTCAGTCATTCTAAAATCTCCATACTCTACATAAATAAAGTACAAAAACGATATTAACCAACCGTATCCAAGTATAGATCGCTAAGGAGGAGGTGTTAGGGAGCTTTCTTAACCACCAAGAATACGAGTCTTAGTGTTAATTGGAATGTTGTAGGTTGGAATGTCCCTAGTGAGAGAGGGTAGGGGCTGGAAATTACTCACATGGTGCCACTCAACTCTCGCAGCTTGAACCTGTTAATTGTTTATTTATCAATCTGCTTATCGCCTGCATGTCACTCTCATCTCTGGCATCTGTCTACCTTCTTTCCAGCTCACATCCCAATCACTCATATACTTCTTCACTCCATCCCTCCACCTCATCCTTGGTCTCTTCTTCCTCTCTCCCTGCACCTCACTGACATACACTCTTCTGCTCAGTCTCTTGGCTAAAACATCTCAAGCTTATTTTAAAGTTATTTGCCACAGCTCCCCGCTCTCATATACATTAACTGACCTTTCTTTTTTTTTTTTTTAGTTGTATGTTTAACGCCAAAATTACAATCCGTCAAACATGGAGTTCCGTGTGGTTGAGCCAGACGGCCTGCGCAGAGTAGCTCGTCAGTTTATGTTTTGCTGTGGAGGTGGGTGGGTGCACGATCTAATCCGTGTTTACGTCGTCTTGCGGGTCAGTGTGTGTGTGTGTGTGTGTGTGTGTGTGTGTGTGTGTGTGTGTGTGTGTGTGTGTGTGTGTGTGTGTGTGTGTGTGTGTGTGTGTGTGTGTGTGTGTGTGTGTGTGTGTGTGTGTGTGTGTGTGTGTGTGTGTGTGTGTGTGTGTGTGTGTGTGTGTGTGTGTGTGTGTGTGTGTGTGTGTGTGTGTGTGTGTGTGTGTGTGTGTGTGTGTGTGTGTGTGTGTGTGTGTGTGTGTGTGTGTGTGTGTGTGTGTGTGTGTGTGTGTGTGTGTGTGTGTGTGTGTGTGTGTGTGTGTGTGTGTGTGTGTGTGTGTGTGTGTGTGTGTGTGTGTGTGTGTGTGTGTGTGTGTGTGTGTGTGTGTGTGTGTGTGTGTGTGTGTGTGTGTGTGTGTGTGTGTGTGTGTGTGTGTGTGTGTGTGTGTGTGTGTGTGTGTGTGTGTGTGTGTGTGTGTGTGTGTGTGTGTGTGTGTGTGTGTGTGTGTGTGTGTGTGTGTGTGTGTGTGTGTGTGTGTGTGTGTCGCCGAAAAGACCGAGAGGCTGGAGGATGGAGTCAAGTTCTTCCAGACATTTAATTGGTTCCTTGGCGTCAGTTTGCGTCTCTGTGCGTCGGAGAAGAGACTGAAAGACAGGACAGAGTTGGTTCGGCGTAGACGCGTGTATTAGTGTCGGTGTGGTTGTGAAGTGAAGTCCTGCCCACCATCATTCCCCGTTCTCTCATGCCGTGGCTCCTGTGCCTTGCCAGTCCCAGGGAGTGTGCAGCGTGTCAGAGATCATCCAGGGCAGCAGCTTCTCTGGCTCAGGGAGGATAACTATGGCCCGTCTGGTCATCTCAAGGTAAAGAGTATTACTTTTATCTCGTGTCTTCGCGTGCATGAAAATATTGTGTTTCTTTCCAGGTTTGTTATGTTGATTTGCCTGTGTATTTATATTCGTTTTTTATGTATATATATCTATTTTGTCCACGGAAACCATGACGGTACCTGGTAGATTTCAGAGTTATTTTCCATTTCTCCATATATCTTGGATTGTATTGGTTTTACAGATTATTGAGAAAACTTAAACGCTGGTGATGTGTAGTTCAGACACATGACGGGCTTTTGCACACCTCCCCATTCATGTTTTATTATTCTTATTATTTTTGTCTTTCATTCGTTCTTTCATCCAGATTGTCATGATATGTTGTCTTTCAGATATCAGTACCGAAGAGAATGTAGACACTTTTTTCTTTATTGTGTATCTGATTACTGACTTACCACCTTCTCATCTGGCATGTTTATAGGACTTTCTGTATGAAGTGTAATAAGAGGTGGCACACACACACACACACACACACACACACACACAAACTCTCTCTCTCTCACCTATAACCAGCGTGAGGGTCCGTCTCTATCCTCTGAGGGGTGACAATGTAAAGGTTTCCCAGCGTATAAAGTGTTCCTCTGGCCACACCAAGCACTGCCACCACCACCACCTGTAAAAGAGAGAAATTAAATCAACCACTTTCCTCCATTATATATTTAGTATTTTTATTTTTGGACATGTGTAGAGAATGGAGAATGAAAGACTGACTAAGAGGGTGTATGTATGTGAACTGGAGGGAAGGAGAGGGAGGGGGAGACTGAGGATGAGGTGGAAGGATGGAGTTGAGAGGTATATGAGGGAGGGGGGAGTGAGCTGGGGAGAGGGCAGTCAAATGGTGGGTGACAGAGCGACTTGGAGGCGTTTTGTCTACGGCCACCTTTTGCGGGATTAGGGCGTTGGTATATTTCAAGACTTCACGACTCACGGAAATAAAAAGGAAGAAAATGAAAATGAATAATAGAATCAGACGTAAAGCTTCATTTCACAATAGTATAGTTTATGTGTTAAGTGTAATAATAATTCCATTAAAGTAAAAAAAAAAGATTTAGCCCACATTAACCCCCTCAGTACCAAAAATCTTTCTCATATTGAATAAAATTGTCGGGAGGAATTGAGAATAAGAAAGTCAGCAGATGGAAGGTAGTAGTAGTAGTAGTAGTAGTAGTAGTAGTAGTAGTAGTAGTAGTAATAATAATAATAATAATAATAATAATAAATCAATCTTAACGTAGTAAATCTGTCTCCTGGGTACGGTATGTTAATAAAACTAGCTTTTAGGATAAGGTCAAATGATGTCTGGCGAATGCAATATTAAAATAAATGTTATCCTACTGAAGGGTTTATGAGAGAGAGAGAGAGAGAGAGAGAGAGAGAGAGAGAGAGAGAGAGAGAGAGAGAGAGAGAGAGAGAGAGAGAGAGAGAGAGAGAGAGAGAGAGAGGACAGTGACCGCTAGGATGAGGAACTGAGCGAGCGCACACAGGCCACCCATCCACCCACAACACACACACACACACACACACACACACACACACACACACACTCTCTCTCTCTCTCTCGTACCTGGCAGGATTTTGACCCCTCCCCACACCTGGCCTCGCTTCCTTCTTAGGGCTTACACTGAAGAAAATCGTCTGAAGGCAGCGAAAATGAAATATTGCGGGGTTTATCTAAGGGGCCTTGATGCTGCAGGCTTGAGAGACGTGATTGGAGATGGGAGTGAGTTGGGGGGAGGGCAGTCAAAGGGTGGGTGACAGAGCGACTTGGAGGCGTTTTGTCTGCGGCCACCCTTTGCAGGATTAGGGCATCGGGCTATAGATAGAAAGGTGGACTACTTGGATAGCTCTCCTAAGATAAATTTTTGGCTATTCATTATCTTTTTACATAAGCTCACGGCACCTGTTCCATTTATAGCAAAGGGAATAGAGTGATGTTGATGGGAGGAGGAAAGAACAACGGAGAATATATGTGTGTGTGTGTGTGTGTGTGTGAGAGAGAGAGAGAGAGAGAGAGAGAGAGAGAGAGAGAGAGAGAGAGAGAGAGAGAGAGAGAGAGAGAGAGACGAAAAGAAAGAAAAGAAAACAGCACCAAGTCCGTTGTTCCTCTTAAGACTGTTTGTTATGAGGAAGAGTATATCAGACAAAAACAGAGATAAGAGGAAAGGACAAGGAAGAGGGAAGAGAGAGGAAGGCTGAGGAAAACGGAGAAGAGGAAGAGAGGAGAGGAAAACAAAGAAGAGGAAGGGAGAACAAGGAAGTGAGCAAGGAAGAGAGAAAATAATGAAAGGAAGAGAGAACAAGGGAAGAAGAGAGTGTCATCCCGCCTTTCACTATCTCCATGACCCTCCTAACCTGTCCTAACTTCCTTGCTTTTATATTACCGAGAAAGTGGATTTTTAATAAGTTACGAGGTGGAGAGAGGGAGGGGGAGGCCAAGGATGAGATGGAGGGATGGCGTGGAGAGGCATATGAGAGAGGGGGGTTTGAGTTGGGAGCAGGGCAGTGAAATGGCGGGGGACAGGGCGACGTGGAGGCGATTTGTTTGTGGCCACCCCGTATGGGATTAATGCGTCTGGCAAGAGGTAGATAGATAGATGCTTTAAGTTACGATTTCGTGGGGTTAAATGGTGAATGAATGGGTGTGTGGCTAATTTTACTAGGCCTCATATTGATTAGTTCTTCCACTGTCATATTCTTTCCTCTTCCTTGCTTCCTGTACCTTACCTTACCCCAAACGCTGGATGGAAAAAGAAGAGAGGCGATGATGATGATGATGATGATGATGATGACGGTGGTGATGATGATGATGATGATGATGATGATGGTGGTGGTGATGATGATGATGATGATGACGGTGGTGGTGATGATGATGATGATGATGATGATGATGATAATGACGGTGGTGATGATGATGATGATGTTGGTGATGGATGTGCTTCGTTTCAAGGGATGGGATTCTCTTACATATCTATCTGCCTATCTATCTATCTGCCTCTGTCTATCTAAGATGCCTTAATACCATACGGGGTGGCCACAAACGAATCTCCTCCAAGTCGCTCTGTCCTATGCTGTCTGGCTGCCTTGTCTCCAACTCACATCCCTGTCCCTTCATATCATCCTTGGTCTTCCCCCTCCTCCTCGCCCACCACCTCACTCTCCTAGTCAGTCTCTCGTTTTCCATCCACTCCACATGGTCAAGAATCATAATATTTTTCCTCATACTGTAACTGAGATATAATTTTCCAGTAAGAGAGAGGCATGGGAATATTTTAGTATTCTTGTCGTTCCTACAAAAAACAAGTTACGAGAGTGCATAGTTTAAGAATGCCACCTAGTTCACTAACGGGATTTATTATTTTTATAGAAGGGATCAGAACCAGTTTGCAGGAAAAACTATCTATCTATCTATCTATCTATAGCCCGACGCTCTAATCCCGCAAAGGGTGGCCGCAGACAAAACGCCTCCAAGTCGTTCTGTTACCCACCATTTGACTGGCCTCCCCCCCAACTCACTCCTCCCTCCCTCATATACAAGTCTCCTAAATTTAACTACTATAACAGATCTTTTTGCCTATCGTATTTCGTCTACATTAGATTTTACACTTCATTCTCCTCATAGTTTGTTTTGAGGAAATTTGGAGTGAATGCAAACTAATGTACTAACAATTTTATATATAATTTTAAGAGACTTTTAAATAATGCTCAAGATCTCCACTTTAATTACGTGGGTAGTTGGCTTTATATATTTAATTTTGTGCAGTACATTAATATCGTAACTTTAACAAGGTGGAGAGGTATGTCTTTTTGTAGCCTATTTTCGCAGCTTACAAACAAAATATGACTACTGTTCTACATCCTTCCCACAGCACTTCTTCGTGACTTACACAATATTCTAGCTTTACTTTCTTGCTATGTCTGGTATTTAAGATGGAGAAATGGCAGTTTTACGTCTCCTTAACGTAAAGAGGATATGTCATTATGTCTAGTAAATTGACTTGCTTTTTCTAATATTAGGTTAACTTAGAGGGAAGTGACAGAAACTGGGACAAAAGTGGAAGGAAAAACAGCCAAGAGAGAGAGAGAGAGAGAGAGAGAGAGAGAGAGAGAGAGAGAGAGAGAGAGAGAGAGAGAGAGAGAGAGAGAGAGAGAGAGAGAGAGAGAGAGAGAGAGACGGAAGAGGTGGTGACAGAAGCTTGGGGGTGTTTTGGTAGAGCCCATCCTGGATAAGCTCTGCGGCAGGTAGATAGACTAATGAATACGTAAACAGATAGACAGGTAGGTAGGTAGGTAGGTAGGTGGGTAGGTAGGTAGGTAGGCAGGTACAGTAAGTTGGCAGGTAGGTAGATCAACATAGAGAGGGAGAAAGAATTGATACCTGTTGATAGATTCGTAGATTGACTGATTGACTGTGTGAGCCATGATGAATTACCGAAGTATATGTAAGATGGGGTGAGGTGGGGTGTGCGGAGGGAGGAGATGGAGAGGTGGACCGAGAATGAGATGGAATGAAATAGGAAGGTGTATGGGCTTATTCAGTGTATAAATATTCATCACCATTATCGCCATCGTCGGTAGGATCCGTAGAGCAAAAAAAAAAAAGAAAAAAGAAAAAAGAAAAACTAGATAAATAAATAATAATGAAAAAGAGCCTAATGGAAGGAGAACTGTCCAAATAGTCTGCACAGTTAAATGGGTCGCACTATCATTCACTTCTCATCAAAGCCCCCGGAATCCTGACAACACTTCACAGGCATTAACATCCATTTTCTCCTACTGACTTACTGACCCTGAACGCCCTCACTTTCCAAAGGCATGCCCTATCCTCTCAAGACAGCCTGTGTATATGATTCTTTATTTGGTTCCTATATACCCGACCCTCTACACCTACACTTCATCCCACACCTCACTTTAATATATTCAATCCACGCCACACCTGAGCGATTTTCTTGCCTGTAAATTAATTCTTGTCTTATAGTCCTTCCATTACTTGTATACGCAGACAGACAGATAAAGAAATAAGCGATGAGACAGAAAAATAATTCATAGCTGGATAGACAGACAGAGAGACAAGGACAGACAGAAATACATATATGGTTAGACAGACAGACGAGCAGACAGTTATATGGATAAATAGATGCAGAGACAGATTCTTTTTCCTGTTTCGCCACTCTTTCTCACCACTTTCCTCCTTCCTCTGCTCAAATTTATTCTGTTTGAACGTCAGATTAATTTATTTCCCTTAAACAGTCTTGCCTCAAATTCCTTCTTCCTTTCCTTTTCCTCATTCTCTCCTGCCTTCTCGTACCTGCCTTATCCCCCCTACACCGACCTCCAGTAACTTCCCTTCTCTTCCCTACCTTGTCCCTTTGCTGGGTTCTTGGCATTTCCTACTTACCTACCTCTGTCTCCTGTTTCACTTTCTCCCTCACTCTCTCACTTTCACTCACTTTCTCTGTCTGTCTGTCTGTCTATCTGTCTATCTAACTAGCTAGCTGTCTGTCTTTCTGTATCAATCTATCTATCTATCTGTCTGTGTGTCTGTTTGTTAATCTCTCACTTTCATTCTCTTTCTCTGTCTATCTGTCCGTCCGTCTGTCTGTCTGTCTATCATATTATTTCTCTTCCTTTCACTTTCACTCTCAGTCTCTTTGTGTATCTTTTTACCTACTTATCTATCTATCTATCTATCTATCTGTCAGTCTATCTGTCTGTCTCTTTCGCTTCCTCTCTCTCATAAGAAAAATTATAGTTCCAGAGAGAGAGAGAGAGAGAGAGAGAGAGAGAGAGAGAGAGAGAGAGAGAGAGAATCCTACACTTCCGTTCAGGTGGGGGGGAGTCTCAAGGTCACAAGGCGTATGACCCTGTAAGTCTCTCTCTCTCTCTCTCTCTCTCTCTCTTCTATAATATCCTCTTCTTTGCTTCTGCAGTTCGTATCTCTCTCCCTCCCTCTCTCTCTCTCTCTCTCTCTCTCTCTTCTATAATATCCTGTTCTTTACTTCTGCAGTTTGTCTCTCTGTCTGTCTGTCTGTCTGTCTGTCTGTCTCTCTCTCCCTCTCTCTCTCTCTCTCTCTCTCTCACAAATGACTCCTTCCATACCGTCTCATCATGACTCATTCTTCCTCATCCCGTGTTCCATTGACTCTTATATTACTGCCAGAACTATTTTATTTATCTTATTACACTGAGGAGTTGTTGATTGCTACGTGTCTGTCTTTCGGTCTGTGTTTGTCTTTCGGTCTGTGTCTGTCTGTGTGTCTGTCTTTCTGTCTGTGTCTGTCTGTGTGTCTGTCTTTCTGCCTGTGTATGTCCTTGTGTCTGTCTTTCTGTCTGTGTGTCTGTCTTTCTGTCTGTGTATGTCCTTGTGTCTGTCTTTCTGTCTGTGTCTGTCTGTGTGTCTGTCTTTCTGTCTATCTGTCTGTCAGTGGGTGTGAACAGAATGACTCAAGCAGTTTTTATGCGCTTTTGGCCAAACTTGGTGGGGACGTTGAGAGTCAGTCAGCGAGGAAACTAACTTGCTTTTTAGAACAGATCAAAGGCCAGGTTCACAGGGCTTGGTTGAACCTGTACCTAACAAAATCAAGTTCTAAAATTTATATCCAATTTTGACCAGGCGTAGAGGAAGGGTTCAAGGGAGGGCAAGGATGAAGTGGGTCAGTTTTGAGAATAATAGGGCAGAGAGTAGGGTCAGCTTGAACAGTTATTTTTGTCAGAGTTAGACCAAAATTTTGTGTTGAAGATATGAGAGAAATAAAATGATTTGACTTTGAGATACACATTGAGGTGGTTTGGCCATGTGGAGAAGATGGAGAATGAGAGACTGACGAGGAGAGTGTATGTGAGTGAGGTGGGTAGAGGGAGGGGGAGGCCAAGCATGAGATGGAGGGATGGAGTGGAGAGGTATATAAGAGAGGGGGAAAGAGCTGGAAGCAGGGCAGTGAAATGGCGGGGGACAGGGCGACATAGAGGCGATTTGTCTGCTGCCACCCTTTGCGGGATTAGAGCGTCGGGCTGGAGGCAGTAGATAGACAGACTTTAGAGTTCTGAATAACGGCATACTATTTTACCCAGACAATCAAATATTTAGTTACCGGGCTTCTTATTAAATACTTATTCTTGCGGCTACAGTTAGGCGAGTTTATTCACTTTAATGACAAATACTACAACGACAAGGTTACACACTCCCCCCTCCCCCTCCCCTACTCTCCCCCCCCTGCCTCTACTCTCTCATATTCCCTCTCCCACCCTAGTCTAATTATGTTAAATACTCTCTTCTCCCCACCTCTACTCTCCCCCTCCTGCCTCTACTCCCTCATATTCCCTCTCCCACCCTAGTCTAATTATGTTAAATACTCTCTTCTCCCCACCTCTACTCTCCCTCCCTTCCCCCCTCTCCCCTACCTCTACTCCCTCAAACCTCCTTCCCCACTCCCCTCCTCATTAGATTAACAACTCCATTCTCCCCCATCCATACTCCTTCTATCCACATACTCCCTCAGATCCCTTCCCCATCTAACTATAACATTCATCCCGCCCTAAGAATGAGCCGGGACAGTCATGCTACCATTTGGAGGGTTTGAGACTCTGTTAAGAAAAAACAAAATGTTGGAGAGGGCCGCCTTCACACGGTAGCACTGATATAACCGGCCGGCTCCCCTGTCCGGTTATACAAATGTCTCCCAGCACCATCCCTCTTCCCCGAAAGGAGGATGATGGATTGCAAGAGGAGGGCAACTTCATCCTGCAGTTCACCGGATTCACGTTCAGATGAGCCTGAGGCCATAACTACTACAACACCCTCCTCTTCACCACATCATGACTACCACAACACCCTTCCCTTCACCACACCATAACTACCACAACACCTTCCCTTCCCCACACCAGCTCGTCTGACCGTGAAGGCGTGTGAGGCAAGACCTGAGCCGCCAGACACAGACCAGCCACGACCAGTCTTAGCTGGCAAGGGTGACCATTTGTTTGGGACGCTATTTCACAAACGAGCAATCCTTTGTCGTAAATTAAGTATTTTTTCCCACTCCACAGCGTACGTGAAGAGAGGGACGAGGCACACTCTTTTTCCAGGAGGAGGAGGAGGAGGAGGAAGGAGAAGAGAGCACAGGAGAGGAAAGAATAGAGGAAGAGTGACCAGGGAAGGGGAATTAAAGGAGGGTAGTGATGGAAAGGATGAGGATAGGAAGGAAGAAAACAAAGTAAGAGAAACCTTTGCCTAGCAGCCTGGAGCATCCCATTACAGAAAAACAGTTTAGGTCTTAGGTCTAACTATGCTGTTGTTACATCTCCATATGGCTAACTGTATTATTATTATTATTATTATTATTATTTTAAGTCTCTTGGCTTTATAGGGTCGCCTATTGAGGAGTGGATCTATTCAGTTTATGCTTGCTTTAACACGCAAGATTATGAGTGTGGAATTTCCTCCTATCCTAACTTACGATAACTTTCCTTTCTTAACTAAGCTTTGTTTTTATTGTACGTGGAAAACACAGCATGATAGTGAAGGAGCTGGGATGAAGTGGTAAAGCCTTCGCCGTCTCGGGGTAGATGGAGGATGTTTGTATAAAAGATTAAGTGAAATTATGGGCAGGAAGTTTTGAGAGAGAGAGAGAGAGAGAGAGAGAGAGAGAGAGAGAGAGAGAGAGAGAGAGAGAGAGAGAGAGAGAGAGAGAGAGAGAGAGGACAAGGCCACCATACCTGAACATTACCTCAGAGTCACCGCAATGTGTGTGTGTGTGTGTGTGTGTGTGTGTGTGTGTGTGTGTGTGTGTGTGTGTGTGTCTTAATGTTGTCGGTAAAAACAGACTCGTGATCTAGTCATTTGCTCACAAGAAACTGTGTGTTTGTTTGTCAGTCTTTGTCTCTATCAGTGTGTATATCTTTCTGTCTATTTATCTCTCTGTCTATCTATCCATCTGTCTGTCCGTCTATCTGTCTGTCTGTCTGCACGAGTATTATAATTTTTTGTCATCATTATGTCAGTTCACCTACATTTCCCCTTCTCTCCCTTTCTCTCTCTCTCTCTCCCCCTTTCTCTCTCTCTCTCCCCCTTTCTCTCTCTCTCTCCCCCTTTCTCTCTCTCTCCCCCTTTCTCTCTCTCTCTCTCTCTCTCTCTCTCTCTCAACCTGCATAAAATCAACAGTGGACATCCATAACCAACGATAAAGCAAAACACATCATATCGCTAAGTTGCTCAATTATTTCCACTTTCCTCTCAGTTCGCTTAAATGATAATGCTTAGCTAACTCTATAAAGGCTTAACACACTAAACCTGGCACAACTGGGTGTGAGGAGGAGGAGAGGGAGACTGAGAGGACGAGGATAGAAGATTGAGAGACCGAGGACGAGGTAGATAGACTGAAGAACTGGATGAAAGATAGGAAGCCCGAGGACGAGGTAATTAGATAGATTGAAAAATTGGACGGAAGAAAGGGCGACAGGGGACGTGATAGATAAATAGCCTGAAAAACGGAATAGAAGATAAAGAATGAGGAGAGGGAGACCAAGGATGAGATGGATGGATTAGGGAGCGAGAGGATGGACAGGGAGATACACGGAGTACAAAGGAGTACAAATGAGTGCAAAGGAGTACAGTAACAGAAGTAATACCCCTTTGGAGTCTCTTATTACGAGGAAAAGGATTATTATGATCTTTAATTCTGTGAGCTGAAATTAAGAACAGCAAAGCAAAAACTGTGAGAGAGAGAGAGAGAGAGAGAGAGAGAGAGAGAGAGAGAGAGAGAGAGAGAGAGAGAGAGAGAGAGAGAGAATGAAATGGATGGAGTGGAAGATTGAGAGAGGAATGGAAGAATCTGCCATTAAATCAATCCAAGAAAGGCGAGTGGAAGGAGGAGGAGGAGGAGGGCGAGAACGAGACGATGGATTTGGGGGAGAGGAAGACCGAGAACGAAGTGGAAGTCAAAAATAAATGAAAAATGAAAAAGAAAATTAGTTATACGAGAGAATGGTGGTGGAGAGGAGCGCCTTCACGTGGTGGCACCGATACAACCAGCCAGATCAACTACACGGTTATATAAGCGTCTCTTAACTCCTTCCCTATCCCTCAAAAGGAAGATGGTGGACTGTAATAGATCAGAACCTGCAGTCTACCGAGATCGCGTTTCATATAAACCTGGGGCAGCAACATGAACAACTACTTATACTACAACTACTGTTTCTACTACTACTACTACTACTTCTACTACTACTACTACTAATAATAATAATAATAACCACTACTACTACTGCATGGGAGAATGATGAGAAGGAGACCCCAGACGAGGTTGATGGATTAGGCAAAAAAAATAGCCTACGAATAAATATGGAGGAAATGGATTGCAGATTATGGAGAAAATAACAGAAATACTTACTAGGCAAAACAAATCGCTAAGCAGAAGGTGTTAGGGGATCATTTAGGTAGACGAGAGAAAGGGAAAATCACAACTTACCAACAAGACGTAGATGAACCTCATAGTGTTCGGTAGCTTGGCGAATTTCTCGTATTTGTGCGATGTTGATTTTGGCGATTTGTTTGTGCGATGGTCTTTATTTTGGCGATTTTCTTGTATTTCTGCGATGTTCTTGATTTTTGGCGACTTTTTGTATTTTGTCGACTTTGCTCTGTACGTGTTTGGAATAATTGTCTTAAAATTTGGAGATCTTTACTGAACTAATGATTTTCTTGTAGTCCGTCGATTTTCTTGGCTTGATTTTTTTTCTTTTATATATATATTTGGCTGTTATCGTGAGGGTCTGTGGTTGTCTTTTATTCTAGTGATATATTTTGGCATATTCATCGATCTTGACGATTTTTATATATTCTGATGCTTTCTTATATCGAAAAGTTTTCCTTGTAGTCTGGTGATTTTCTCGGATGTCTTGGAGTTCTTCTACTTTGGTGATTTTCTTGTTTTTTTATGTTTTTTTTTTCCGTGTTGTTGATTTGCCAGTCATTTACGGTCCTTCAGGTGTCATTCTCCACCTGCACGACCTGTAAAATAGGAACACGAAACAGTTACTAATAATTGTAGTTCGTTCACCTTAACTTGGCCCAAAGGTTGCTTACTTTTTCAGCTTATTTCACGTCGGTCAGTGGCAAAAAGAAAAAAAGAAAAAGAAAAAGAAAGAAAAAAAAAGTGACGGTTCTACATTCAGCACCCAACTCTTCTTCGTGTCTAGCATCACATACCAGTGTCATCCTGTTGCTATAACACAACACTCAAGATTAAGAGAGGGAAATTTTAGGCCAAGTTAAGGGGAGAAAAAAATTAACCTGTATGGGGAGATAATGGTATGCATGGCCTCTTAGATCAGGTGATTGTCTGTGGGTTTATTCTTGCTTCCTTCAGACGATTTGGTCATCTTTGGAGAGTTCTTTCTATGGTGAAGGAATCAATGATTTTCCTAACCTCCATAATTCTAAAAGTCTCTCTTACACTAAATAAAATCGTCTGTAGGCAGAAAGAATAAATTTTAAAATACGCCATTGCTCTGCAGGGCTAACATAGGTCTTTTTATTAATCGATATGGCCTGAAAAAATGACATCACAGGATATTAAAGACCAGTGCCATGATGTATTATTCTGTTCCGGTTTGAAGACTCTCCTGAGCTTAAGGTTTTTTATTGTTTTTGAGGTAACAATTATAAGTTGGTGGATCAACTGTTTAGGGTCTTAAAGATGCTAATAAAAAGATCTTATGCTTATTCATCATGATCGTGATATGAACTAGGATCATTATCATCGTCGTCATCATCATCATCATCATCCTTATCATCATCATCATCGTCATCAGCACCATCATCATCATCATTAACATCAACAAGACGGCGACAGCAGCAACAACCTCACCCTTTTTCCACCTTAAGATGAGGGAAGGTGGGATCTAGACGCAAGGAATGAGGATGCGAGTGAGAGC
Organism: Coenobita brevimanus; assembly: GCF_032717465.1. NCBI lineage: Eukaryota > Metazoa > Arthropoda > Malacostraca > Decapoda > Coenobitidae > Coenobita > Coenobita brevimanus. Next base: position 19,695,339 of record NC_136988.1, read on the forward strand.
ATTATTAACAGCAGGTCCTCTGAAATGCACCGCACATCACTGAAGTTCCTGAAATCCTGCATCTATCTATCTACATATCTATCTACAGGGTATCTCAGGAGTATCAGATTTCAAGAGTTTACTTTCGAGGTAATCTTTAGTGAGAAATCCGATGATCAAAACACGGGTCTAATTTTCATCTCTCTCTCTCTCTCTCTCTCTCTCTCTCTCTCTCTCTCTCTCAGTAATTGAAACTTGACTCATAATGATACAGAATTTATTACTCAAAATTAACTCAGAACCACCTATTGAATTTTGATACATACCTCCTGGGACACCTCGTAGATGCGCTTGAAACAGGTATACAGTATTCAGATAGGTTTCACACACACACACACACACACACACACACACACACACACACACACACACACTCTCTCTCTCTCTCTCTCTCTCTCTCTCTCTCTCAAATTCAGCCATTTCAACAGTTCTCACATCCTCGTCTCACCCTACATTGCTAAAGCTTTCCACTCTTATTTCCAGTTAGAGAAAGTAGTGTTCCTTGGCACTACGAATCAGCTGCCCTTCAGAACGACTTCAGAATGTATGTTACAGTTTTTTGCTCATGTCAGGCGTCTGCAAACCGGTCGCTACGATATATACACACAACTAGATTCAAAAGGTATCGTCAGGTGATCGATAGTTTTGAGCGATGGTGGTGAGGGTGATGTTTCCTTGAAGTAAAAACTTCTAAATGATCGATGTGTTTCATAATGTTGCATAAACTTCCTTCACGGATTATTGTACAGCACGCATACATATTCACCAAAATTTACTAGGATGATTTTCAAACGCTCCGTCCACCGTTTCAAATTACAGACACAAGAGTTACAATATTTTCCCCTTTTTTTATCTATTGTACATAAATGTCTTACTTTCCAAGAGCTCGTCGCAAGCCCTCACTTCCCACGAGGCAAGTGAATGGGTGAAAAAACCAGACACAGCCACTGGTCTATCTATGACACTCACTTCCTCACTGTAATCTTATCTCGCTTCACTTTCCCTGATCGCTTTCAACAAGGGGACGTGAGTTTCACCATGTATTTCTCTTGCTGTCTTCAAAGGATATTATGACCTTGGGGAAACTGGAATGACGATGATGATGACTTATTATTATTATTATTACTACGATGCAATGATATGATGAGTGCTACTACTGCTAGCTACTACTACTACTACTAATAATAATAATAATAATAATGTGTAGTAATAGTAACCCCAGGTTCATAAAAAATGTTAACTCAGTGGACTGCAGGCTACTGTGGTCCTCCTCCTGTAGTCCAGCCTTGTACTGGGATATTGGGTGGGAACTGGTGGACGTGTGTTTAACAGGGTAGTGGAGCCACCTAGTTATTTTGGTGCCACCACGTGAAGGCATCCCTCTCAGGCACCACAGACAAGGAAAGAGAAGAGAATCACCTCACACAACCACCTCACACGCCGGTCACACCAAGACTGAGCTCAGTGCTGCTCAGCTGATGTGAGGGAGTGAGGGTGGGCCGGTGAGGGAAGGGAAGGGAGGAAGGAGTGTAGGAGGGGCCCAGGTAGTGTTACGGGAGAGAGAGAGAGAGAGAGAGAGAGAGAGAGAGAGAGAGAGAGAGAGAGAGAGAGAGAGAGAGAGAGAGAGAGAGAGAGAGAGAGAGAGTTTTGTGTGTGTGTGTGTGTGTGTGTGTGTGTGTAAGCGTGGAAGGTAGCACAGGTAAGGTCAGGTAGGGAGAGGGAAGGGCCGAATCTGAGGAAATCCCCGAATATATTATACGGTACGACGTGAAGATATTTCCTCTCAGCCCTTCCTTCCATGGACGTGGGTTGGGAGTATTGATGCTTCCTACACGACATTTTATTCCTCTGTGACAGGCTTTAGAACTAGAGGGGTGAGATATGGCAAGCAATGACCATCCACCCATCCATCATCTTTTTTCTTACTGTTTTTAAATCCTATTTGGAGCTGAGGAACCCGCGGCTAAGCTACTCATTCCCGACATTTAAGGCGAGACTGACCATCCTCACTAGCCTCTGAGTGGCCTTCTGTGAGCAGTAAATTCCAACCATTCCTCAGACGTAAACCCTCATAGGCACAGTCCTGTTGGGACACTTTCGCCCACTAAACCACCAGGCGTCATTTGATTATATGGTTACGACCCAACGTAGTCAATGGTTTTCTCGCTAGCAGGAAGATATTTGGCTTCTGACTCAGTGTAGAGGCACCCAAAGGCAGTACTACATTCAGTGAGTGGATGGTGGACGCATTTACCTACTGCAATAAATCCCTTCACCGTACTGAAAGGGTAAGCCACATCACCTGGGACACATTATTGAAAGACTTTATTGAAAGGTTTTATTCTTGCTTCCTCCAGCCTATTTTATTTCTCTCAAGGGAGATTTATTGTTGTGAAGGCGTGAAGGAGGCCTGTGGCTTACGTCTCCAGTCTCGAAGTTTCTCCAAAGCTGAACAAAACAGCGAAAATATACCAAGGGAAAAAAAAATATATCCCATATGACTGAAGGGATTAACTCAGACACTGCCATGACTTTCTTTGTGTGTGTGTGTGTGTGTGTGTGTGTGTGTGTGTGTGTTCCTTGCCCAAAACCAGAGCCCTTACGTTCCTGATGCGGCAAAAATAGATTGGATGATAGATACAGAGGCAGTTTTTATGTACCCTCTCTACGTATATACTTGGCTTTAGAAATATCTCGTGTAATACGCGGCTAAGCCTCTACACAACGACGAGATCTGTTAAAATCCATTCTCACTCTCATTACGACACACACACACACACACACACACACACACACACACACACACACACACACACACACACACACACACACACACACACACACACACACACACACACACACACACACACACACACACACACACACACACACACACACACACAGCATGCGCAAGCACTTACACAAACACATGCACCCAGAAGATCGACCTACCTTATACTGGTTATGTGAAGCAACACAGAGAGAGAGAGAGAGAGAGAGAGAGAGAGAGAGAGAGAGAGAGAGAGAGAGAGAGAGAGAGAGAGAGAGAGAGAGAGAGAGAGAGAGAGAGCGTTGCTTGCATTAACTTACTGGGTCAGGGTGACTGTAGGTAGTATGACAAGGAAGAGGAAAGGTGTCAGTAGGGCGTAAGTAGGGTGCAGGAAGGCCGTAGGTACGAAGGGTGTATAATAGGGTGTAAATAGGTAGGGTATAGATCAGCTGTAAACAGGGTGTAAGTAGGGTGTAAGTGGTGTGTAGGCAGGTTGTAAGTAGGGTAATGGGTTAGTAGGGCGTGCAGAAGTTGTTGTTGTTGTTGTTGTTGTTGTTGTTCTACCTCACTCTGTCTGATTGAATAGACCCATCAACCGCAGGCATGCAACACCCTCTGCAGGGACTGATGTTCCCATGCTGCTGACAGCGCCTTCCCACAGCGAGGCGAGGCCCCTGGATTGGAGTGAAGGTTTGGTTCCTGGATGAACGCCGCATATGCGTTTCCACCCATTTCACAGGGACTTTATAGTAGGCTCCACGTCACCCCGTTATTTGGGTATATGGTTACCACCCAGCGTTGTAAACGACTTCCTGAGTTACAGGAAACCATTTGGCTTGTCACTCAGTGTAGAGTCACCTTATGTGGAGAGAAGAGAAATAAATAGTAATAAGAAGGCTGGGAGAAGGAGAAAGAGAGGAGGACAGACACAGGGAACGAATGATAGACATGACGGAAGAATAATGTGTAAAAGGTAAGGTATAAGTAGGCTACAGGTAGGGTGAAAGGGAGGGAGTAAGAGTGTGGTTAGTAAAGTGTAAATGGGTAGGTAATGTGGGCTGTAGATAGGGTGTAAGTATGTAGGGTGCAAGTTGCGTGTAGGGGCGATGAGTTAGGTGTAGGTAGGATTCAGAAAGTGTGTAGGTAGGGTGTAAGTAATATGTATTTTAAAAGGGTGTAGATAAGAAGAATTTTAGATTGTAGGATGTTGATAGGCAGGGCATAATTAAAGTGATGTGGGTGTAGGTAAGGTGTAAGAAAGGTTAGAATGTAGGTAGGGTGTAAGTGGGGTGTAAGTAAGATGTAAATGAACTATGTGGAAGGGAGTGGAGGACTACAGTAAGGGAAGGGAATGGATGGGAGGGGATGGGACAGGTAGATCTCGTATATTAATATTCTTCCAACACTTCTTCATCTCCCACATCTGTCTCAATCATCCTGCCTCCTCACTCACTCACTCACGTGCGCAAGCAGTAATGGACACACGTGCAGACCTATATACACAGACATGCATGCGTACATACGTACATGTATTCATACATACATACGTACATATACATACATACATAAATACATTCATATACATACAAACATATAGACAAGCATACATACTTACATACATACATACACGTGGGCAAGCAATTACACACACACACACACACACACACACGCACACACACACACACACACACACACACACACACACACACACACACTAACGTAGCCTTGAAGTCTCCCCATCCGAAGTGCAACTCACAAATTAATGTGTGCTTAGTGAGGTAACTCCTTGTGCAACGGAGTGGAGGAGAGGGAGGGGGGAGAGAAGGGAGGGAGTAGAGGGAGGGAGGGAGGAGAGAAGGGAGGGAGTAGAGGGAGGGAGGGAGTAGAGGGAGGGAGGGAGTAGAGGGAGGGAGGGAGGAGAGAAGGGAGGTGGGGAAATGAGAAGCTGTGGATGAGTGAGAGAAGTATGAGGAAGTAGGAGAATGGGTATCCGAAAGGAAGGGAAGAGGAAGTGTGTGTGTGTGTGTGTGTGTGTGTGTGTGTGAGAGAGAGAGAGAGAGAGAGAGAGAGAGAGAGAGAGAGAGAGAGAGAGAGAGAGAGAGAGAGACAGAGACAGAGAGAGTGTGTCGTAAACAAATTAACTGCTAATCTCCACAAAATTACCTCCGTTACATTCCTGGCTGATTTTATATTTGGCCTTCTTAACTGTACACCTGCATTCTTACCTTAGTGAGGCATTGGTCCTGGTGGAAATATACTCTGTTTATCTGCCTTATCTGTCTGTCTATCTACTTATCAGTCTGCCTGTATTTCTCTCTCTCTCTCTCTTACACACACACACACACACACACACACACACATACACACACACACACTCACACACAGAGGCAGACAAAAACATTATCGCTCCGCATTCTGAAGGCGGGCGATCGTATCCTGAGTGGCATGGAGATTCCGTAACACCTCTTCCTTAGCGATTTATTTTACATGTTACACCTCAGTACTCAGGTGTGTCGATATTACAGCGATATAAACAACATACAGGAGAATGTTCAGGTTTAATATGTACCGTAAAATAAATCACCAAGTAAAGGGTGCAACGAAGCCTCCTATGCCTAATACGACCCTTGGTATGGACAGTGGGTGAAAGTGCTGGATGGGTGACGTGAATTAATATTTGTTCGGTGCCATCTGCCGACCTCTGCTTAACGTCTTCATTGTGAGCACCTTTTTTATGCTAATCAGTCCACAACTTGAGTCGGTTTGTCTACCTGGCGAAAACTGTAACCCCTCTCAGCTCAGGTGATTGCCGGGAGAGCTGATTTAACTGTATCCTTTTTACTCTAACTTGGCCTAAAATTTGCCATCTCTTCATCCTGAAATCTGAACTAAAGCAAAATATTAACACTAGAATATGGTGCTAGTCACGAGGGAGTGCTCTGGAAAGGATGTAGAGTCGCAGCAATGTTTTCTTCCGTCACAGAGCTACATGGAATCAATTTTAAAAAGACAAATATCTAGGCCAAGTTAGAGTAAAAGCAATATGCTAACCAAGGAGACTCGTTCCTACCTAATAACTAAGGTTTGTCTAATTTCACGCAACAAACTCAGAAATCAAGCCGTGAGATTCGCCCAGTTCTACCAGATGATAAAACTAGTCCAGACGATCATACATTTAGATAGACAGATAGATTGATAGATAGATAGATAGATAGACAGATAGATAGATGTGAACAGAGCTCTAATCGAAGCCCCCGCTGTTTCCTTCTAAAGTCCCCCCTTCAACCCCTCCAATACTAGGAACTAGGGGTCTTTTTCACCTTAACCTGGCCGAGATTTTCGCCATGTATCAGCAGCAAACCCAGTAAAGATTGACAGACACGCTTACAGATACCGAGTGTGCATGACATGTTAAGCTGCCTATAGTTAATCCATTATAATTAGGCGGAGATTTCGTCATTTGTAACTTATTCCTCCTACCTTTGGTTGCAGAATAAACAGTGCTACAGCCCTACATGCTTTCCACAGCACTTCTTCGTGACTCGCACCATACTACAGTGTTAAGGTCTTGTTAATGCTCAACAATAAGGATGGGGAGATGGGAACTTTACGCCTAGCTAAATTGAACAGAGTATAGTTAGAAATGAGGCTGAGGGAGTTGAAGAAATGGGTGGAACAAATGACATGGCACTTCAGCTCAGCACATCAAATACTTTTAGCGTGAGGAGGTGAGGTGAGGGAAGAGTCATGTCACACTGAGGCAAGCATGACGAAGCCTGACCTGGTTTCAACTCCCTCTCACTCCGTAACTCTGCACGTTCCACAATTATCACGCTTTCCCAATTTCAGGCTTGGTAAATACGAATGTCCAGCGCTGTCCATAGGTGTCAGGCAGGGTGAAGGGTACTGTACTCTTTTTCATATTGCTTCTTATTTTCGTTGCTCTTTTTATTGTGTGTCGTATTTTCGTTGCTCTTTTTATTGTGTGTCGTATTTTCGTTGCTCTTTTTATTGTGTGTCGTATTTTCGTTGCTCTTTTTATTGTGTGTCGTATTTTCGTTGCTCTTTTTATTGTGTGTCGTATTTTCGTTGCTCTTTTTTTATTTAGCCTCGTATTTTCGTTGGGTTAGGAGGTCCCGTAACACCTCTCCGTTAACGAGTTATTTTTGCACGTTATTTATCCAGAGCATGGCGATATTGGCAGGATTCATATAACACATGATAGGACTGTAGGTGTAGCAAGCAAAATAAATCGCTTGGGAAAAGTTACGGAGCTTCTTTAACCTACGAGAACACGTACCTTTAACTTGGTAGATAGTGTAGTGTTCCCTCCCCTCTCTCTCTCTCTCCCTCTATCTATCTATCTATCTATCGGCTAAATATGTCACGTACGGCTCACATTCACCACCTATAAGTCCCGTTTTCTATGTGATATGAGGAGCTTCGTAATTCCTCTTCGTGAGCGATTCAGTTTACATCAGTAATATACAAGAGGATGCCGAGGAGTAATATTCAGGATAAATCGGAAATATACGTATGTTATGAAATCGTTTGGCCTTATGGAGTATAATACAAAGTAGGTCCTCAGGCTGAAGGTGTTAACAGGGCTGAGAGAGAGAGAGAGAGAGAGAGAGAGAGAGAGAGAGAGAGAGAGAGAGAGAGAGAGAGAGAGAGCGTCCTTGGGCTGAAAGGATTAAGGACGTCAAAATTATAGCTTTGGGACAACGCTATTTTTTCACCTCTCTCGCTCTCCCTCTCTCTCTCTCTCTCTCTCACTAAGTATCTATGTCTATCAGTCTACCTATCTGTCTATGTACCTGTCTGTCTTTCCATGTTTCTATCTTTCTGTTTATCTTCCAGTTTTTCTGTCATCATTTTCTTTCCATCTTTCAGTCTAACTTCCTATCTATATATATATTTACAGTATTTATCCATCAGTCTATCTGTCTATCTATCTACTTGTCTCTATCTGTCTGTCTGTGTGTCTGTCTTTCTCTGTGTATCTATCTATCTATCTATTCCTTGACCCAGTATCCTACAATGGGTGGACTCGACAACAGGACCACCAAACCTCCGTCCCTACTCAGCAACGACCTCTCTGTTACACAACTCTCCGTGGGTTTAATTTCTTTCTTCTTGTTTATGGTCTGCTTTTTTTTTTTTTACTGACCAACACACACACACACACACACACACACACACACACACACACACAAGATACAAGCACATGTAAATACACAAACACGCAAAGCAACTATAAACAAAGTCACACACACAAGCTTTGCTAACACACACACACACACACACACACACACACACACACACACACACACACACACACACACACACACACACACACACACACACGGTCGTCCTTGAAGCGAGAGCAGTGGACTATGGTAGACTTGTGTTGATATTTCCACGCCTCTCTTCACCTATCCACACCAACTTACAACACGAGAGGGGTGAAGGAGGGAGGGAAGAAAGAAAAAACAGGAGGGGGAGGCGGTGTGCTGGGGGCTTTTGAGCGTTTATCATCATCATCATCATCATCATCATCATCACCATCATCATCATCATCATCATCATCATCATCATCATCATCATCCAGATCTCTTTTCTTACCCAAGAGTATTTACAGTAAGTCACACACACACACACACACACACACACACACACACACACACACACACACACACACACACACACACACACACACACACACACACACATTTTTCCTCCTAGTTGAAGCCAGGAGGCGGGGGGATATCATGGCAGCCAATAACCCTTTCAGTTCAGTGATATACTATACTTATTTATTTCATTTATGTTATCACCAAATAATTTAATTCAGCCTGGGAGTGCTGGAGTGGGACGCCTTCACGTGGTGGCACCGATATGACTGGCCTGTGAAGGTGCCGGCTGTACAAATGTCCCTAATTCCCCTCCCTGTTTCATGAAAGCAGTATGGTGGATTGCAAAAGGAGAATTTCAGCCTGAAGACCACTGGGTCCACTTCCAGATGAGCCTGTGGTTGCAACTGCTATTACTACTACTACTACGACTACTGCCTGACCCTGACCCAGTTATCGCTGGGAGGCCATCCTTGGGTGCCGACCTGCCGGGGCTATTGAGCCTCGTCATGCTGGTGCCAGTTATGATGGTTGCTGGGTAAAGCCTACGGGACCCTAACAGCTAGATGATGGGAAGGGGGACTCTTTAGACCCAATCTTGTTTTTAACTCTCGTCGTGGTGTCGCAGAGGACACACGAACCCGTAGAACCAAGCATAGGTTTAACCTTGGCAAGGCACACTGAGAGGAGACTTGTAACATTCTAAGCCTTTCAAAGGATGATCGACTGCCTTTGTTGTCACGAGAATTGGGGCAATTAGGGTTGGCTTAGCTGCACTGTCTGAAGTGATTACTTAGTTGTGGAACAGTGTCCCTCGCGGGATACACTCTTGGTCCTGGGTGACTTTGGTACCTTACAGGCTCTGTCAGGGAAGGCTCTTAAGACTGTGTGGGTCCTCATGGATGTGGACCATGAATTCCAATAGTTCTTACTTTCTGGGTTTTGCAAAAGTTCCATAAGCTGAAAATTGCTAGATCCTGGTTCCAGCAGCCAGATCTTCACCGCTGTACTTGGTATTTCAGTACTGGAGGGGTTACAAAGGAGACTGACCACATCCTTGTTATTACTCGCTGGAGGATCCTTCAGAATTGCAGGGTTTTCAGGAGTGCATAGTTCTTTGCTACTGATCACAGACTTGTTGCCACTCAAAAGCTACAAATAAAAACTGAAAGAAGCTCAAGATTCTACCAGAAACAGTTCCATCTTGAGAAACTCAGGGAAGAGGAGTGTGCTTCTAAGTATGCATTGGCAGTCTCAAATCGGTTTGAACTGCTCAGTACTGTCGAGGACCCTGTTGAACGATGGAATAGCTTTAAACGTATCTGATGAGTGCGCTGGAAAGCACCCTAAATCAAGGAGGGGTTTATCTCGCCAGGGACATCGATTACAGTTGAGGACAGTCTTGCTGCCAGACTGGCTGGAGAATGGGAGCAGCACAGACTTTTGTTTCGACTGGCACGAGCTCCGCTGAGAAGGGAAAAGGAGAAGTATGTCAGAGAAACTGCTGAAGAGGCGGAGGGCCGTCTTCATGCTAATTACCTTCAACCTGCATACCTAACCCTGAGGAAGCTTCACTCCAGACCTGCTCTCAGGTTGACTGTTCGGACAGGAGGTGGGCGGCTTCTATTGGAGGCCAGTGAGTATAGGGCTTACTGGGCTGAGTGCTTTGAGAAACTGTAAATGACTGAACCTCCTGATAGAGAGCTTCCGTTGGCTAGTGTACAGTACAGTCATTGACTACTTTCCCACCAATTGATGATACCGTACCTTATCCAGATGAAATCAAGAAGGCAGTGGATAGGTTGAAAAATGGTAGAGAAGCTGGTGTTTGTGGCATCCTGGTGGAACTGGTCAAAGCTGGAGGCGAGGCCATGGCCAGGGCCTTACATGCAGTCATAGAAGCCATTTGTCAGTCTGGTATCATTCCTCCTGATTCGACAAAGGGTTTGGTCACTCCTATGTGGAAAGGGAAAAGACACCAGCATAGCTGTAGTGATTACCATGGTATAATAGTGCTCAGTGTACTAGGCAAAATTCTGGCTCATATTCGCCTGATGCGTATCTGGGATTATTTGGTAAAGTTTCAGAGGCCTTAGCAATCAGAATTCACACCCAAGAAATCTACAGTTGACCGCATCGTAGCTTTTTGAATTTTCATAGAACATTGCCATGAATATTGACAAGTTTTGCTTGCAGCATATTTGAATCTCACGGTGTTGAACTCAATAAATCGGGAGGTACAATGGGAACTCCTGTGATGCTGTGGGATCCCCGCAGGTATAATCCGAGTGACTGCTGGCCTGTATTCAAGCACTGAGAGTGCTGTCAAGTGTGGAGGAAGAACACCCACCATCATCCCAGTAAGCACTGGAGTAAGACAGCGATGTGTCCTTGCTTCCATGGTTATCGACAGGTGCATGGAGTGGGAACTTAGCCGGTCTGTGAGCTGAAGTCACTGTGGAGTATCAATTGGCAATATCAGGGTTACTGACCTTGACTTTGCTGATGAAGCAGTTATCCTGAAGGAGTTGCTAGAGATATTGCTGAGTGCCCTTGAGGAATTTCACGAGAATGTGAAGCCGTTAGAATTAAGTCTCTTCGGCCAAGATCAATGTCCAGGCATTTGGTGGCTTGTTGGATGAAGCGGTTCAGTCTGTCCAGGCATGTGGTGAGAATGTGGAAACATCGGAAATATTCACTTAGGCCTATGCTGGTAGAGTGTGTGGCAAAATGTATGTCAGACATGAGATTTCTCGTCACATCGGTCTGGCCTACGGGGTTATGTAGTCACTCAACTCCGGTATTTGGTGTTGGCGTTGTTTCTGTAGAATGGAAGAAAATTCGCATCGTCAAGGCACTGGTGCTCACCGACTTGCTGAGTGGTTGTGAGACACGAACACTAAACAGTGACGTGATGTGGCAGATTGACTCTTACAGTACCAAGTCCCGTCGCAGATCAAGGGATATCGCTGGTACAACTAGGTTGCGATAACTCCGTGAGACTGGAGTCGAAGCCTATTACCAATATAATTAATGCGTCAGCCTCACCTCCAGCAATATGGGCTTGTGGCCATTTTTCCTAAGGTTGACCCAGCCTACAGGGTGCTCTCTGAGGGAGTTAACCCGGGTTGGAGGACACCAAGGGGAAGGCCACGGAACTCATGGTTGGAGAAGGTTGATCATTTTGTCGAGAGGTACTTAAATGAGGAAGAGTCGCTGGCTGGAGGGCTGCACAAAGGGACCATGTGGGTGGAGTCGGAAGGTGAGTGAGGCTACGAACCCCACGGCGTTTGCCCCGCCCCTCCATGATGATGATGATGAGGTGCTATTAAGCTTCCTGTGCCGCCATGAGTATGGTTCCATTTTGTATTAGTAACTCCCACAAGAAATCATTTTCTATGAGTAAGTACCTCAAAGAAAACGTGTGTTCTGGAGGGGTAACGTTGATTTATTACATTGGTTAACTCTTGCCCCATGTAATGTGTATGTCAGTGTATTCCTTTGTTCTCATACACCCTTCCTGCTTGGCTCTCAGCGACAACATTCCCCTGAGTGTTGTGGCTTGTACTGAATGGTGAAGGAAGGATCTAAATGATGATGAACAACGCAAAACGATTTAAATCCGTATAAAGCTAAATAAAGTCGTCTGGAGGTAGCGAGAGTAATTCCAAAAACATGTCCTTGTAAAGATGAGGTTATAGGCAAGATTCCTTTACTTATTATGCAGACTGTACCGTATTTAAAGAAGCTTAGGATTCTGTGCAATCTTTGTTATTTGTTTGGGCTATTACACGTTCATTTTGTTATATATTACTGGTACCGACATAGTTTGCTTCAGTGACGTAGAGAGAGAGAGAGAGAGAGAGAGAGAGAGAGAGAGAGAGAGAGAGAGAGAGAGAGAGAGAGAGAGCAGGTAAAATAAATCGCCGAAGAAGAGGCACGTTACAAAATCTCCAAAATAACTGGAAATAGGATCCTATGATTTCGGTCTTACCCACCTTTTCCCGTTTCCTGACGCTGCATCCCGTGAGAGACAATATCCATCCCCTCCAATTACACGCCACCCTCCATCATGTATTTTCTCTACTTCTTTCTTGATCTTCTTCTTCCAGCCATTATACACTCATTCAGACACAGTAAAGGATAAAAGTGTGCCTAATATTTCACCTCTTCTGCTTCTCGCTTTCCTGAGAGAGAGAGAGAGAGAGAGAGAGAGAGAGAGAGAGAGAGAGAGAGAGAGAGAGAGAGAGAGAGAGAGAGAGAGAGAGAGACGTTTTAATAACAGCCAGTTCAGTATTACCCCATCCCAGGTGTAGGGTACCGGGGCTAGGCTAGGGTAGTATATTTAAGGGTAAATGACCAGGGAACTTCCCTTTGTGGCTTTACAGGATCCAAAACCCTCCAGTCACCTCTTGGGCGTCGAACCGGGGCGTTCTAACCACTACACCACCGGGAGGAAAGATGAAGGGGACGTGTAAAGGGTGATTATGGGCTGGATGTGGTTCATTGAGAAGGATGGTGGTGTGGGGGTGAGATGTATGCTCCATTTAGGGCAATAACGTGTGTGTGTGTGTGTGTGTGTGTGTGTGTGTGGGAGAGAGAGAGAGAGAGAGAGAGAGAGAGAGAGAGAGAGAGAGAGAGAGAGAGAGAGAGAGAGAGAGAGAGAGAGAGAGAGAGAGAGAGAGAGGAATGAAAGGGGGAAGGGCAATGAGAAGAGAAAGAGAGGAGTGAGAAAGAGTAGGTAAGGAAAAGGAGGGAGGGAGGGAAAGAGGAGGGGGAGAGCAGAGGAAAGAGGAGGAGGGAGAGAGCAAAGGAAAGAGGGAGGGAGGAGAGAGCGAAGGAAAGAGGGAGGGAGGAGAGAGCGAAGGAAAGAGGGAGGGAAGAGGGTGGGGGGGGAGGTAAGGCAGTAGAAGATGGATGGGAAGATGAATGTACCACTTAGAAAGATAGCTCAAGAGAGGCTGGTGAGAGCTGGGAAGGAGAGAAGAGGAGGTAGACTGAGGAGGTGAGGGGTAGGGGGGAGAGGCAGGAGAATGGGAGATGAGAGGAGGTGATGGAGGGAGAGAGAAAGAGAAGGAGGAGAGGAGAGAGGGAAAGAAGAGGGTAAGGGTGAGAGACGTGGATGAAGGGAAGAAGAAGGGGAAGAGAGGAGAGAAGAAGAGAGGGAAAGAAGAGGGTGAGGGTGAGGGACTGGGATGAGGGGAAGGAAGGGAAGGGGTTGGGGTAATGAAGAGAGGAGAGGAAGGAATGAGGGAGGGAGAGAGGAGTGGAAGAGAGGGAAAAAACTGAAGACCAAATATATAGAGCATCTTGTGCAGCAGTTTTGGTGGTAGTGGTGTGTGGCAGGAGGGGGGAGGGGAAGAAGGAGAGAGAGAGGGAAAGGGGAGTGGTGTGACGTGTTATTATTTTATTTTCCCTACAAAATACGTGAACTTAAACCAGGCTCTCCTCTATCATAAATAAATAAATACGCTTGCAAGTAGGAAGACTGAAAAATTAATGTTATCTTACCTTTTATATTTGTTATCGTTTTATATCTGTTATGTTGTTTACCGATGACTTTACTCTGATAAGGAGAGACGTTCCTAACTCTCGAGGTTATATATTACCTTTACTAACTTTATAACTATCTTAGCAAGAGGTCATTAAACCCTTCATAACCCTTCATTAAGAGGTCATTAAATCCTTCCTAACCCTTCATTAAGAGGTCATTAAACCCTTCCTAACCCTTCATTAAGAGGTCATTAAACCCTTCCTAATCCTTCATTAAGAGGTCATTAAATCCTTCATAACCCTTCATTAAGAGGTCATTAAACCCTTCATAACCCTTCATTAAGAGGTCATTAAACCCTTCATAACCCTTCATTAAGAGGTCATTAAACCCTTCATAACCCTTCATTAAGAGGTCATTAAACCCTTCATAACCCTTCATTAAGAGGTCATTAAACCCTTCATAACCCTTCATTAAGAGGTCATTAAACCCTTCATTAAGAGGTCATTAAGTCCTTCATAACCCTTCATCAAGAAGTCATTAAACCCTTCATAACCCTTCATTAAGAGGCCTGAGCTTCAAGAATTCCACCAAGTTGGGTCCAAATGCAGTCTGTTTGAGTTGACTTTGTCCTGTGATCTTAATGTTTGACCCACTTACCTCAGAATCAAGTAACTTCATTCTTGCCTGACCCCCAATATTTCCACTAGACTAGATAGATAGATAGATAGATAGATAGACAGATATAAGATGCAGACAGACAGACAGACAACAGACAGGTAGAAAGACAGATACTGTAGATATGCAGATATGCAGAATGACAGAGACAGACATACAGACACTGGCAGACAGACAGATAGATAGATGGACAGATAGATATAATGATAGAAAGATAGATGGACAGACATAGATAAATATAGAGAGATAGATAGATGGGCAGACAGACATACAGATAGATATATAATAGACAGACAGACAGACAGACACATAAAAAGGTAAACAGATGGGATATATGCAGATAAAGGCAATAAAACCACAGACTATGAAGGTAACCAACTTTTTCTATAATATCATCTACACGTCAAGTTATAAATATGCTCCTGTATACCCTAAGTTATAAATATGCTCCTGTATACCTCAAGTTATAAATATGCTCCTGTATAGCTCAAGTTATAAATATGCTCCTGTATAGCTCAAGTTATAAATATTGTATACCTCAAGTTATAAATATGCTCCTGTACATCTCGTTATAAATATGCTCCTGTATAGCTCAAGTTATAAATATGCTCCTGTATACCTCGTTATAAATATGCTCCTGTATAGCTCAAGTTATAAATATGCTCCTGTATTATCATTATTATTATTATTATTATTATTATTATTATTATCATTTTTATAATTATTATTATTTTTATTATTATTATTATTATTATTATTATTATTATTATTGAAGGACTTGTATTACTGAAGGAGTTAATGGTATATACAGGGTGGTTCAGGATTTGTTAAGACATACGGGACTAATGTTTGTGATGGAAAGGAGCTGAAAATACATAAGAACTAAAAAAAAAAAAAAGTCAATCACTTCAAGTAGTCAAAGAGTCTCCACTTTTTCTCATTTCCTCCAAAGTAAAAATCGTTTCCATTTCACCCAACTTACAAAAAATAAATAAATAAATAAATAAATACATAAATTACATACATACATACACACAAAAAAACAAAAAATTACATCAGAATGCTCTCCATATAAGTATTAATAATTTTAAAAAATGTTTTCCATACATCCTCTCCAGTTCGATAATTTATTCATAATTTTCATCAATATTGTCTGGAAAATAAATATAAAGAATACATCACCAGACTGAAGGGGTTAATTTTCTGAGGCTTGTTTTCTCGTCGGTTAAGGAAGCCCCCTAACACCTCTTCCTAAGCGATTTATTTTTGGATATTGCTGGTATCCTTTTGTACGTTATTTCTTGCAGAATGTGGCGATACTGGAAGGATTTGTATAACGCAATAAGCAAGGTGTGATAAGCAAAATAAATAGCTTAGAAACAGTAAGGTGTGATAAGCAAAATAAGTAGCTTAGAAACAGTAAGGTGTGATAAGCAAAATAAATAGCTTAGAAACAGTATGGTGTGATAAGTAAAATAAATAGCTTAGAGACAGGGAATACGAGCCTCAGGGAAGGGGTCGATTTAAGCCGTACTTAACTCCTCCAGCGCGGGACTCAACCCTCAGATGAATAAAATCGTCTGGAGATAGCGGGAGTAAAAATTGATGTACTTGTGGTGGAGGGGTTAAGGTGGTGTCATTCCAGGTGGTGTCATTCCAGTGGTGTCATTCCAGGTGGTGTCATTCCAGGTGGTGTCATTCCAGGTGGTGTCATTCCAGTGGTGTCATGCC
This sequence comes from Coenobita brevimanus, assembly GCF_032717465.1. Lineage (NCBI taxonomy): Eukaryota > Metazoa > Arthropoda > Malacostraca > Decapoda > Coenobitidae > Coenobita > Coenobita brevimanus. The sequence goes on from NC_136988.1 coordinate 19,711,681, forward strand.
AGTGGTGTCATGCCAGTGGTGTCATTCCAGCAGTGTCATTCCAGTGGTGGCACTCCATGTGGTGTCACTCCAAGAGGTGTCACTTCAAGCAGAGGCGGGTGTCATACCAGCTGAGGTGTCGTCTTAGGTCAGGAGTTAATAGGGCTGTTGGCTGAAAGAAAAATCAATCAGAAATGTATCCTCTCTCTCTCTCTCTCTCTCTCTCTTACACACACACACACACACACACACACACACTGGAGGAGAAGGAGGAGGAGGAGGAGGAGGAGGAGGAGGAAGAGGACGATGATGATGTTGAGGAGGAGGAGAAGGAGAAGGAGGAGGAGGATGGTGATGATGATGATGATGATGATGATGAGGAGGAGGAGGAGGGTGATGATGATGATGAGGACAAGGAGGAGGAAGAAGTGGAAAAGGAAGAGGACGATGAAGACGATGATGATGATAAGAATGTAAGCAAAGTATTTTTAGGGGCAACTCTAATATTCAAAGTCCAACTTACCTCTGTAGCGAAAACTTGGCTCCGACAGAGAACACTTCTTCCCCTGAAATAGCAAGAGATGAGTTAAACTTTTAGCTGTGGTTGGTACATGCGAGTATATTATTACCGACTAGGATTAAAAATGAAATATGATCAGTTCTTTATCGTAACTACCGAGGAGGATATATATACGGTTGTGGTGGAGAGGTGTATAAGCGAGGGTAATGAGTAGGGTAGAGAGCAGTTTGATTGTGTAGGACAGGGTGACATGGAGATGATTTGTCTGGGGCCAACTCATTCCGAAATTAAGGCGTCCGGGTGTAGATAGATTGATAGATAAATGTAGAGTGACAGATAGATAGGTAGATAGATAGATGGAAGTTTGTAAATGAAGGTGCGGGTACATTTCCAACCTTATCCTGTGGCGGGAAGTGTATGTTGGTGCGGACGGTGCGGTGGTGTGCGGATTGCAGCGGCCTGAAGTTGTTGGCCACGGGGGCGTTGCGGTGGAAGTCTGAGCGACCCTGTTTTAGCCGCCTTAAACTTCGCATCTGTGGAGAAAATGTCGAGAGGGTGTTAACCTAGCCTACTCTATCCTTACCTAACCTAATATTCTAAACACCAGAAGATTAATAGATCCACATGGCTAGTAAGAACGATACGACTGGTGTTGGAAATTTGGCTGTGTGTCCAGAATGATGCTAATTTGATCCATGAGCGAGACAGACAGCAGCTTGATTATTTTAAAGTAACTAGAACGGACATTGCTGACTTCACAAAACCTACTGACATATACAAGCACTTCCACTAATACCATAGCATGTGGTTCATATGTTGCCTCTGTACTTTATATTCTATTCTTGGTGTTATCAGACGGTTTTATGCTGTCTAGGGGTGATTTTTCGAACTGAAGGGTTTATACACATCCTTCATCAAACCCCTTCGATTCAAGTAGTATCTCGTAAGTAAAGTGTAATAGCCAAGGAGTAGCAGGGATATGATAAAAAAAAAAAATGCATCATAATTTTATTCTTGTTATGACACGATTTTATTCAACTTTGGATAATTTAGTACAAAAAACTGTAATGATGAAACATTGGGTATTGTGCCTAACTTGAAATCGACAAATAGGATGCAGACCCCCAAAATTTTGCCGATGATTTTTTTGAAGTATCTATGATGGAACATATTTGGCCTTCCTGTGTGTTTGCTGACTGGGATGTTATATGGGATGCAGGCTAACTATACGTAATGACCAAAGGAGTTCCATAAATGACCATATAATTACTGTAGGGTCATGCACTCCCTTTGCGATTAAGGTTTCAGCATTATAAGAGGTTTGAGTATAATCGTCTCAGCAGCAAGAATATGATAAAAAAAATAAGGTAATCGGAAGAGGGAGGTGGCGCCCAAGGATGAGATGGAGGGATGGAGTGGAGAAGTATATGAGGGAGGGGAGTGTGAGCTGGGAGCAGGGCAGTGAAATGGCGGAGGACAGGGCGACATGGGGGCGAATATGTTTGTGGCCACCCTGTACGGGATATAGGCGTCTGGCAATAGATAGATAAATAGGAAGAGGTTAATTATAGTTACTTATACGGTTCACTGTCTCGAATCTGACCTGCGTGAAGGCGATGTAGAGGGGTTTGTTAGGCAGGATCCAGGTGACAGTCTCGTGGCAGCCTGGGACGGTGAGGGATCCGTCGTAGGTGAGGTAGTGTGGGGTGGAGGGCAGGAGGTCGCTTATCCTTAGTTCATGTGAAGATGCGGAGGAGCCTGTGGTAGAGAGTTAGAGTTAAATGTACAGTTGTAGTTAAAGTTAGAGTTTGAATTGTAGTTAGAGTTAGAGTTAGAGGTAGAGTTGTGGTTAGAGTTAGATGTAGAGTTGTGGTTAGGGTTAGATGTAGAGTTGTAGTTAGAGTTAGAAGTAGGGTTGTAGTTAAAGTTAGAGGTAGAGTTGTAGTTACAGTAGAGTTACAGTTAGGTAAGGTGGTGAAGGGTGGAGGGTAATTCGCTTATCCTTTGTTCGTGAGAGGAAGCAGAGAAACCTGTGGAGGAGAGTTGAGACTGGTGTGTGTGTGTGTGTGTGGCGTGCGTGCTTTTGGGGGTTGGGTGGGGTGTGGGTGTGAGTGTGTGTATGAGTGTAGAGATAACAAGAACTTATGAAATAGAAGTTCTGAAGCATAACCCAAAGCTCTAATCAGATACTGGTAAATCACCCAAAATACAAATGCTCGCGAAGCTAATAATGCTCAGAAAACTCCCAAACGATAACCCAAAAATGAGAAAAAAAAGATAACACCAAATGGATTCTAATACTTACAAATACTAAGAATACCAATACTAAGAATTTCTTTAAAATATACCATAAAGAAAAAAATAAATGCTTCGAAATACAGTACTCAAAAATACTAAAAAATACCCACAGCTACTCACCGCCATACTTAACGCTGGGAAGGCCTTGAAGCATCGTGGCCAGGGTGGGGGACGTGCGATCACCCAGCTGCGAGAGACACAATGTACTAATGAAGAGAATAGTTGACGTGTAAATTCTTCTTTGGTTTTCAGGGGAATATTGAGAATATAAGTAAGAAAGTAAACTACACTGAGCATATCTCAAAGTACATATAAAGCATTCTACATAATTTATACTACAAAATACTCCTATCTATGTATTACAGATTGCATAGTATAAAGTGCACACACACACACACACACACACACAGACGCACACATACACACACACAAACCCATCCCCCCACCACACACACCAACAAACACACCCACACACCCATCCACCCCCCTCACACACACGCACCCCTCAAAAAACACCCCCCCATCCACCCCCCCTCATACACACACGCACCCCTCAACAAACACACCCACACACACCTTTCTCACCTGCACCATTACCGCCACGGCCACCACCCCATACACCTGACTGGAGGCTTGTGTGAAATTACGGTAGAGGTGAGAATTGAACCCGTAGATCTGTAACTGAGGAGGGGAACAGGGGTAAATGTTAGGTGTGGAGATATCTGAAGTTATTGTGATTAAAACTATCTTGAATATCTTGGCAATCTTTAAATAATGTTAGATAGACAATGGGGAAGTTGGTAGATAGACAGTTAAATAAATTGATAGATAGACTAACAGTTAAATTAATTGTAATATAGATAGATAGATAGATAGATAGAGAAAAAATAATAGATAGATAGACGGTGGATAGGCAGATTGTTAAATAAATGGATAAATAGGTATACAGACTAGCCGATAGCTTGAGAGAGAGAGAGAGAGAGAGAGAGAGAGAGAGAGAGAGAGAGAGAGAGAGAGAGAGAGAGAGAGAGAGAGAGAGAGAGAGGGAGGGAGGGAGGGAGAGAGGAATTCCCTACCTACCTATTTCTTACATTTCTTCACTGCTTTCTCCTTCAATACACCCAGTCACCCTCTACATCCCACGCTACCAACGTCACGGTACCAAAATAAAGTGACCGTGATAGAGTTCTTTCACCTTAATTTGGGCCAAATTTTCGTCTTGTTGTGCTATATTTCGCGTAGCTTAATGGCATAAACAGACTATGCTGTGGCTCTTCATCTTTCTCATAGCACTTCTTCGTGATGGGCGACATACTCCAGTGTTAGCTTATTGTTACCAGTCATGATGATGGAGAGATGGCAATTCTAGGTCAAACGAGAGTAAAACAACTTTGTCTATCTTGTGCCCTGATAACTGGAGGTCTTATCAGCTCCACGTGTACAACAATGGACATAAATATCATTACATTTTATTACGATAGATAACGAGACCGTGAGCAATGACCTTGAAAACCCAGACACAAAATTGCACAATCAACTCCTTAGCAACACAACCCCACACCAACCTCAGCAGGGAAGGCAACACAACCCCACACCAACCTCAGCAGGGAAGGCGTTGTTAGCCACCGTATGCTCCGAGCCCTGCAGGTCCCTCTCGCCGAAGTGAAGTCTGAGGTGGCTGATGGTGTAGGTGTAGGAGAGAGGGCCCCCGGAGAGGTTAACTGGGGGCCCTGCCTTCACCCTCCACTCCAGACTGTGGCCGGTGTTAAACAGGACCCCTTGGACCTAGGAGAGGATTGAAGAGAGAGAGAGAGAAGTGCTTGGTGTGAGGTGGAAGGAAGGGCAAGTGTCTGGTATGATATAGAATGAAGGGCATGTGTTTGGTGTGATAATGAAGCAAAGATTAGTGTTTACTGTGATACTGAAGCAAGAATATGTGTATGGTATGGTATGGGAGGAAGTCCATGTGTGTTGTGTGATACAGCAGCAAGTACCTCGGTAACAACAGGGGTGTGAGGAGATTGAAAACTTTGAAATCTACAGCTTTACAACATACATTTTGTGTGTATAAAAGCGCAAACAAAAGGTGGCTCGGTTACATAGATACGATATGCAGAAGATACGGTGCCCTGTGAGGTGGAAATATGTAAACACCTATCTATAAGTTTCATCCTTACCACAGGCTCATAGTGTGTGTAAGGTTGCATATAAGAAGCTGTCCCGGTGATAAAGGTGGCTATATATAATGTCCACTCTCTCTGATGCACTCTGTGGGCCGTATTTCTGACTGGCAAAGGCCTCTAACACCTCTTCCCCAGCGATTTATTTTGCTTAGTACAGCTTAACATGCACTTCTGTGCTATATTGTTTAAATATCGAGTTAGTTTGCATCAGTAGCAGATAAGAGGATACTGATGTATAATGCGCAAAATAAATCGATAAGGTTCAGATGTTACGAAACCCCCAGAGACAGAAAAACAGAGGCTAATGTAGAAGCAGAGAAAAACAGAAGTTAAAGCAGAAGCAGAAAAAAACAGAAGCTAATCACAAAAACAGAAGCTAATCAGAGAAAAACAGAAACTAAAGGAGAAACAAAGAGAGAGAGAGAGAGAGAGAGAGAGAGAGAGAGAGAGAGAGAGAGAGAGAGAGAGAGAGAGAGAGAGAGAGAGAGAGACCTTATTTTTGTCGAGGGAGAGTGGGGTGAGGTTAGGGTCGTGGAGCAGAGTGCGTGGGTCCAGGTTGATGGGAGACTGCCTGCGACCCTCAGAGCACATCACCCAGGCTGGATTGATGACACCCCAAAACTCCGGACCTGAAAAATTAGGGCACACGATGAAGGATCGATTGATGCAGAGAGAGGTGGGAGGGATAGGTGTGTGTAAGGCAGGCTGTGAAGTGAGAGGTAGATTGTGAAGTGAGGCTGGTAAAGAGGTGAGAGAGTGAGTGGATTGATGTTGATGATGACTGAGAGGTGAGAGAGAGAGGTGAGAGAGGTGTGTGAGGTAGGCTGTGAAGTGAGAGAGAGATTGTGAAGTGAGTGAGGCTGGTAAAGAGTTGAGAGAGTGACAGTAATTTAGAGGCTGAGTGAGGCAGGTGAGATTATTGATAGCAGAAAAATATGCACACATAATTCCTCTTTCTTTATCTATTTGCCTACCTAACTCTGTCTCCATCTACCTGTCTATCTGTCCATCTGTCTATCTGCCTATCTATTTATCTATCTATCTATTTAGATTAACAAGAGTTCTCTTTCCGTCTCTCACTTTAGCTGTCTATCTGTTCATCTACCCTTATCTCTGTTTATTTATCTGTCTGCCTTTTTAAATATTATACGAGTTTCTCTCTCTCTTTCCCTCTCTCTCTCTCTCTCTGTCTCTCTCACCCTGCACATTTTCAGCCATAGCGTGCGCCTGGTAGGAGGCACGAGGTAAATTAAGTCATTAAACTCCCGCCTTGTGTTATCATCCGCCATTATGATGCGGTAGCCAGACCCATGGAATTATTGTTTGTGTTTACCTTTTGCCAAGAGAAAGGAAAACGACAAATATAAGAAGCGAGGGCTTGCGGTTTTAATTTGCGTCCCATGTCGCCGGGTATATGAGAGCGGTCCTTGTTTACTCCCCTTTTTAGTGTTATCTTAGGAGACAACCTTCATTTAAATACTTCCCACGCTAATACTGGCCAGACTAAGTGGGCAGGGGTTGTAGGATAAAATAAATAAATAAATATATAAAATAGGAGCAATAAATAATAATAATAATGATAATAATAATAATAATAATAATAATAATAATAATAATAATAAACAAACAATAAATGAATAAAGAGACGACACCAAACCTCATACCGGATATCACTCGAACTATACTCATATGGCGACGATGTCACGATCAGATTTCTTAGTTCAAACACTAGGCTTCCTGAAACACACAAACTACCTTTTTTTTTTTTTTTTAATCTATTGAAAAAACACCCTGGGATATGAGACTCCGGTAAGTAAAAGCAGTAGAGGAAGTGTTTAAACGTTTAAGTCTGACGCTCTGGCATTACGTGGTTGTTTTGAGGTCGGTAAGAACGTAAAAAATATGCAGTTAAATAAATAGATTTAGTTTGCACGCTATGGCTGAAAATGTGCAGGGTGAGAGAGAGAGAGAGAGAGAGAGAGAGAGAGAGAGAGAGAGAGAGAGAGAGAGAGAGAGAGAGAGAGAGAGAGAGAGAGAGAGAGAGAGAGAGAGAGAGAGAGAGACTCACCTGATATGCCATCGTAAGTCCACCACATTTCCCAGTTCCATCCAAGTCCCACATCCTCGCCTGAAAGAGAAAAAAATTCTTGAATATGAGAGAGAGAGAGAGAGAGAGAGAGAGAGAGAGAGAGAGAGAGAGAGAGAGAGAGAGAGAGAGAGAGATAAAACAAGCAGAAGGTTGGAGACGAGAAACTGAAGAAAGACGATTAAGGTTCTGATGCAAGGATGACGAAACACACACACACACACACACACACACACACACACACACACACACACACACACACACACACACACACACACACACACACACACACACACACACGAGAAAAAAAAACACCTTCAAAATTCATGTATGTTTAAGCCATGTGATTGAGTTACGAGTAGCGGAAATCCTTTCAGGCGAGACTTTACTGAGTTAAAGCTGAGGCAGGCACAGATGGGGCGGCACTCTGTTTTACTTTTTTTTTCTTTTTTTATATATATATTTCTCTCTCTCTCTCTCTCTCTCTCTCTCTCTCTCTCTCTCTCTCTCTCTCTCTCTCTCTCTCTCTCTCTTTCTCTCTAACTTTAGGAGTACCCATAATCCTTCCCAGATCTGTTACAGGCCAAGTGTAGTCCCCGTGCAATCTGTTCGCTAAATCCATAGAATTGTTACACCGTGCGCGCGATAGGCTAGCGGGTGTAATATTTTTCTTGTGTGTGTGTGTGTGTGTGAACCAAATAAAGTTCTAATTTGATTTTAATCAAACTTGGGAGGGTTAAGGGTCAGCCAAGGGGTTACTCTATCTTATCTGCGAACAGTAGGTCTCATGGCTAAGTGAGCTTAAACGTTTTTTGAACCCATCTACAGTAGATCAGTGTAGGTGGAGGGGTTGAGGGTAAGGCAAGGATGAAGGTATTGATTCTGAGAACAGTCAGAGGTCAAGGGCACTGGGAAAGGTCAGAAGTTTAACCCTGTAATTCTGACTGTTTATTCAATTTGTACGAATCGTGGTGAAAGAGTTGAGGGTCACGCAAAGATGAAGAGAGTCAATTTTTAACACATTATGTCAAAGATCAAGAGCCACAGGGACAGGTCAGCTCAATCAGTTTCGATCCTACTTAGATCAAACTTGGTGGAAGGGTTGACGGTCAGGCAAGGATGATATAATGCGATCGACAGTCAAGCTCACAGGGAAATGCGTTATTCTACTCTTGGACCAGGCGTAGAGCGTGGGAGGTGTGCTCCTTGTCCTTTTTCTAATAGCACTCCCGTTCTTGAGAGAGAGAGAGAGAGAGAGAGAGAGAGAGAGAGAGAGAGAGAGAGAGAGAGAGAGAGAGAGAGAGAGAGAGAGAGAGAGAGAGAGAGAGAACAAAAGGAGAAAAAGGAGAGGAGAAAAAGAAACTCAGGCAAATGTTAAAAACGAAGAAAGGGAAGAAAGGAAAAAACAAGGGAAAAAAAGGAGAGTCGTAAAGAACAATAACATACAGGCTGAACAATAACGTAAACACAACTTCTCACTATATTTCCCACAGATTTCAGAGCCTTGCCCCTGTAGCTTCACTGGATAACGTACCCGTATATATTCTGCTCTTTCAATAACACTTCCCTCGTTCATCCTATCCCAGACTCAGTTATCCTTACCTTGCCTATCCCAGACTCAGTTATCCTTACCTTGCCTATCCCAGACTCAGTTATCCTTACCTTACCTAGCCTACCTTAGTTTAATTAAGCTAAACTAACCTATATAAACTAATCTAATCTAACTTACCCTAACCTAATATACTCTAACCTAATTTAACCTAAACTAATCTAACCGATCCTAACTTAGCCATGACCTAGCATAATGTAACTGAATCTACTCAAACTCTACGCAGTCTAATTTAATTAAACATAACCGAACTCATCCTAGCCTAACCCAATCTAACCTGACGACCTGACCTAACCTACCCTACTCTACCCTAACCCAACCTGATCCTAATCACAATTTGTCAGCCTTCTCCCTCGCAGCTTTCCCGGATAGCGAATGTATTTTACGCTTTCAGTAAAATCAACTTTCTTTGTCCTCTCGTAATGACCTAACCTAACCTAACCTAAATTTTGGAGGCTGCCCCTTCTATAGCTCCTTCCAAGAGCGAATGCACTGAATGCTTTCAATAACACCTACTCTCTTCGTTCCATCCCAACCTAACTCAAATTTTGAAGTCTTTCCGGCCTTGCAGCTTCCCCGGATAGCAAATTATTTAACACTTTCAGTAGCATCAACCTTCCTCGTCCTCTCCTAACCTAACCTAGCCTGACCTGATCTAACGTGAATTGACCCGGCCTAAATTATTTTTCCTTACCCATTTTCATCTTCTGCAAGCTAAATTTATTATACATTTTCAGCAACATCTACATCCTGTGTCCTGTCCTAATCTCAACCTAACCAAACCTGAATTTCTGAGCCTCCCTCCACCTTGCAGCTTCCCCGACCAGCAATGTATTTTACGCTTTCAATAACAGGTGCCGCGTTTGCATTACGGGTCCCTAGGATTTATTTTATGAGGGAACTGAATGTGCTTTGTATTTGTGGCTGCCTGGAAATTTGTTTGCCTGAGAGAGAGAGAGAGAGAGAGAGAGAGAGAGAGAGAGAGAGAGAGAGAGAGAGAGAGAGAGAGAGAGAGAGAGACGGGGAGAGGAGGAGGGGTTTCTTACTGTAGTTACTGTATATGCATGGATATATTGTGTATTCAAAAGTGTGGAAGTTTGTGTGAGTGTGTGTATGTTTGTGTAACTGTGTGTAATTCAGTGTCAGCGTTTGTGTGTGTGTGTGTGTGTGTGTGTGTGTGTGTGTGTGTGTGTGTGCGTGTGTTAACGTGTATGCTAGGATGTGTGTGTGTGTGTGCTTTTGTTTGTTTATATATATTTACATACATAGGTGCCTGCTTGCTTATGTGGTACGAAATGAAAGAACACACAGCAATTCCTTTAAAATACTGCTTTCCCCCTCCCCAGGTATTGGTTAGCACATCTAGCCCACCACTGAGAGAACCCGAGTTTGAATCCCATGTACGGCAAACTGCTGGGTGGTTTTCGCATCGCCCTTGTCTTGGTCACCTGGTATTAAGGACCTGCCTGTAACATCGACCACACACACACACACACACACACACACACACACACAGACACAGACACACACACACACACACACACACACACACACACACACACACACACACACACACACAGACACACACACACACACACACACACACACACACACACACACACACACACACACACACACACACACAAAGGTATATGCTGCTTCTGTGACAGTTTAATTAGATCCTGTATGAGACGGCCCTAGCCTGTATTCACCATAGGCACTTGATGTTAGCGTCGAAGTGGTGGCATGTGGGGGTGTAGAGTGTAATACGTAGAGGGACAGCTGGGCCTCAGGGAACGGGTTGTGAAGCCTATGCCCAGAGTCGGACATAAAAAAAAAAAGCATAGAAAAAAAGAAACTGTGTTGGGAATGAGGAAACTGCTGTTATTGTGGCCCCAGGCTGGACGAGAACTCTGTACTCTGCAGGCTGAAGCTGCTCTCTTTCCTCAGTCCACCATCCTCCTTTCGGGGGATAGGGCGGGAGTTGAGGGACATTTATATAACCTGGTAGCTCCACCGCCCAGTTATATCGTTGCCACCACGTGAAGGCCCCATTCTGCAGCACCAGTATGGGAGTGGTGAAGGTTCAGATCAAGTATTTTTCGAAGATAGAAAAGACATAAAGATAAAATAACAACGCTTTACCCTCGCAAACTTAAATAAACCATTGCACAGGGGCCTATATCATGTCTCTTTGGAGGCATCGTAGCGTTTTCTTCTAACCGATTTATTTTCCGCTTTCCACCTTCATATCCTTTTTCACGTTAGCGGTGTAAGTTTTGTACCATTATAATTCTTCTGAGCAACGTAGAAGAGGATAAAAAGGTGCAATGAACAAAATAAATCGCAGAAGAAAGGATGCAACGAATCTTATTAATCCACCTTAAAAACAGGTCTTTTTTATGTGATTTTAGAAGATTCCTCAACAACTTCTCCTCAGTGATTTATTTTGCATTTTACATCTCCATCATCTTGTACGTTACCATGTGGAGAGGATGGAGAGTGAAAGACTGACGAGGAGAGTGTATATGAGTGAGGAAGGGGGGAAGAGGGAGGGGGAAGCCAAGGATGAGATGGAGGGATGGAGTGGAGAGATATATGAGAGAGGCGGATGTGAGCTGGGAGCAGGGCAGTGAAATGGCAGGGGACAGGGCGACATGGAGGCGATTTGTTTGTGGCCACCACTTACGGGATTAAAGCGTCTAGCAGTAGATAGATAGATAGACGTTACTGAGGCAAACTGTCAGGACTAAAATTAAATAGCTATCATAAGGAATACCAGGGTGTAACTCATAATAATTCGCCAAGGAAGAGGTATTAAGATGCTTATTATTCCACCTTTAATAATAATAAGCCTTTAAAACGTGATACCTACCCACACACAAGGTCTCCCGCGCCAGACACACTGCGATCAGCGCTAAGTTGTTGAGCTGACGGTGGGGGTTCATTTTGCGTTGTCAGAGGGATCAGTTTCAACACTCCACGCTATACTTTTTTTTTACTCTAACTTGGCCTAAAATTGCCATCTCTCCATCTTGAACTCTGAGTTGTAACAATAGACTCTAGAGCATAGTCACGAAGAAGTGCTATGGAGAGGACTGAGGGCCGACTTAAGGCAAAAGCACTATATTGATGAGGGTATTAACACTGTTTTTCTTGCACAGTTACATTTTCTTCACATTCTTATACATCGTTCTCGCTAAACTCTTTTTACTCTAACTTGGCTTAAAATTGTCCTCTCTTCACCTAGAATTAACACTAGAATATGATGCCAGTCTCGAAGGTGTGCTGTGTAAGGATGTAGAGCTGTAGCACTGTCTTTTCCTATCTCAGAACTGCACGCACTACAAAAGGACGAAAATCTGGGCCAGGGTAAGGTGAAAGAACTATAACAATGGTTTGCCTTGAGGTTTTTGTGTCGAATGTATTGTTTTGATAATTCATTGTTCTCTGTTGTATTTTCTGACGACCCATTTCATTCCAAGCGTCATTTGTGTCTCTGGTTTTGGCACATCGTATTATGGGAAGTTGTGTGGGTTTTGTGATTCGAGGTACGAGTTTTTCTCTGCACATACTTACCTCATGCTTTACCGGTAGTGTTCAGAGGTGCATCTTTCTGGAAAAATCACACTCAAATTCTCTTAATAGTTTAAAATGACCCGAGATTATAATAACGATGAAGCAAGGGAAGAAATCACCAAAACATATAACTCTCCTTCAGTGTATAAACGATGAGGCAAGAGAAGAAATCACTTATACTTATAACTCTCCTTCAGTAACGAAAGACTGAATATCCCACATAGAATAATTAGCTGAAAAATTGGAAAAGCTTAATTATGTTTATTATCATCCTAACACTGTATCCTATTGATATATTGGATGGGAGGAATTGATTTACATGCAATACCCTTTCTCACTCTCACTCACCCGCATCCCCTCCTCTCACCCCTGTTCACTCTGTCTCACTCTCTCACCCTCGTTCATCCTCACCCTCTCTCTCCTTTGTCCTCACCTTTCCTCACGTTCCGTCGCCCTATTCTTCAACCTCCTTCACCCCTGATCTCCTCACCCTTGATCTCCTCACCCTCACCCACCTTCACACTCCCTCACCCTCTCGTATCTTCTTCCTATCATCCCCTCCCCATTCCCCTCTCCCCATCCTCACTCTTACTTTCATCCTCCCCCACATTCCCTCCCCTTTCCCCTCTCCCGCCTTCACCCTATCTCATCTTCACCTTCCCCCACCCTTCCTCATCCTATCCCATCCTCATCCTTACCTCCTCCCACACTCACCAACAACCACCCTCTCTCTCATACACCCTTACTCTCACCCTGCTTCACCAGCATCCACCCTCTCCCTCACCCTGACTCACACTCACTAACACCCACTCTTACGCCCACCCTCACCCACACCCTCTCGCCCACCCTCACCCTCACTGTCACCCACCCTCACTCTGACCGTCACCCGCATCCCTTACAATTATAATTTTTGAATACCACTTAGTACACCAAATGATTTAAAATCCTCTGAAAATTAAATTGATTCACAACTATCTATCATCATTAAACTCAGAAATAAAGCCGATCATTTGTTTATATTTTAATGTCTTTACTGCATCGAACATGTTATTTTTAAACCAATAACACTATGGTCATTTTTTCCGCATTTACGCTTCAATGTTTTTACTCGGACATATTCCACGTTTTTTGATCACTTCCTTGTAGCTATTTTTTGTTCTGACTCTTTTACTAGTTTTCTTGTTACTGATTGTTTTCTCCGTTTTTCGATCACCTAACCCTTTCATGGTCAGGGCAGCTCTGTGTTTCAGCTCAGACTTATTTTTTTTTTTTTTCTAATATTTGTCAAGTGAGTGTTTCTGATCTGTTTTGAGTTTTTCGATCACCTCTTTGTTATTAACTTCATTCTGACCGCATGTTAAGAGACACACCTTGAGCGAGCATGACTCCTCCCAGCCAGGACCGAAGGCAGGACACTGAACGAGAACTGAAGGAATGAAATCCAGTCTTTCAGTTCTCGCTTAAAGTAACTCAAGGAACAAAATCCCATCAGCGTGTGTATGGGCCGTCTCCATATTCTCGCCCAAGTTTGCGTTTTAGCTTGCTTATAAGTACGCTTGTTTTCGCGTGTATAATTACCAAACACCACACCAAAATTGGAATGATCATTAGAGTGAAAAAAGGTGAAAAAGAAATCGATTTGTGACAGTAGTTGACTGTTATGAAGACTTGTATATTTGAGATTCAGTTAGGATGTTTTATAAATACGGTCCCAAGAGTCCTTCAGAGCACGAACGTCCATCCTCCTCCGTCGTCGGGAGGTTACTGATTCCTGCCAGGCAGCAGCAGCCAACGCTTTATACCTTGGTGAATGAGGCACCTAGGCTAAGGAGACTCCCGCCACTTCTTGCTTACTAAGTTATTATTGTATTTAGTATGCTATTCGTGTTATTGATCCAAAACTACGTACTTATTAAAAGGATATAAATAACAGAAGACAAGGTTAGGTATGATATTAATAGAAAATAACGTCGATATTCAGTGGATATTTATAGCATACACTGGAGTGTTAAAATATGCAAAATAAATCGGTACGGAGGAGGTACAACAAAGCCTCTTCAGACGTCTAGAATGTGGTTCTTAGACTTCTAATTTACATTGGTGGTTGTCTAACACCTCTTCCTTAGCGCTGTGTTTCTTATATCACAACTTATTCTTCTACTGTATGTTATAGGAGCTAGAGACGCCTTCATGTGGTGGTATTGATATAACAGAGCTGTGGAGATGCCCGGTTATATAAACGTCCCCCAAAGTCCTCCTTATCCCCCCCCCTCAAAAAAAGGGGGGGGTAGTTGTTTTCAAGAGAGGTCAGCTTCAGCCTGCAGCCCACTATGTTCAAACTGAGATAAGTCTGGGGGTGCAGCTACTACAACTGTATGTTATCAAATTTGACAGTGATTGCAAAGATAACGTGAAAGAGATTATTTACCAGACATATTCGCAAATAAATCGCTAAGGAAGAGGTGCTGGAGAGTTTCCCATAAGTGAATAGAACCCGACTCTTAGATATGTGTTTCAAGTTGCTTTGGCGGTATTGTTGTTGTTGGTGGTGGTGCTCAACCCTAGTCCGTCTCATCGAGTAGATCCGTCGACAGCAGGTAAGCAACTGACCCTTTAGGGTTGTCCCATAGGTTCCCTACACCATTGGTATGTCTGCGTCTTAAAGTGTCGTGTACTGTCCAGTGCTTCATTATGTGCGTAATGTTGTGTGGGCGTGTTCTGCAGCGGGGAACGTGACATCTGTGAGTCAGCCTAACCCAAATCAAAGCCAGGAACTGTGGAGGGCTGGGTGATGTCATGCTCGAAGCCTAGCTTGATGAATTCGATTATTTAAGGACACCCCCGATGGGTGGATGTCAGGAGGGGGGAGGGGCTTGTAATACGGTTGTCTGATCGAGTTGTATTTCCAACATTGTTAGTGTTGGATTGTGTAGGGGGTGGGATATGGTTGTAGAGGTTTGATAATGTTTGTGTGGTGATTGTTTTATGTGCCCGTGTGTATTGTGTGCACTGGGCTCATATTTACTGTTAGTGATGAGTGTGGTGGTTGATATGACTTGGGTGATGATCAACGTATTGTCCATGACCCAAGTCTGCAGTGTGCTGAGGTGGACCTGTTGCTGTGTGCAGGCTGTGTCTGCAGAGTGGTGTGTGGTTGTTTTGGTGATGCAATCTGCGTAGGAGTTAATATTCATGGGCGGCTGGAATGTGGGTGTGGGAATATCATGCATGTATAGGCTGAAGAGAGCTGGTGAGGGAACGGAGTCCTGTGGAGCTCCGTTAGGGAAATTTCGTAATCGTGATGACTTGCCCCGGACCGTAACATGTGCTTGTCTACCAGACAGATAATTAGCATGGCAACGTATGGTGTTGTTCTCCATATTTGTGTTATATATCTTGGTGATTAGTTTACGTCAGGGGATGGCATCCAATGCTTTATTAATGTCTAATAGTGTGAGAAGTGTGCTTTTCAGGGGTGTTGCGGAGTTAGTGCCGTCCGATGCTTGTTGTGTGAGTGGACTGTAAGGTGTTTGTAGAGTGTACTGTACTGAATCCGTGTTGTGCAGGAGGAATGGGGCTGTGGAGAGTGACTTTGTTGAGAATAAGGCATACATTTATTCTGAATGGTGTGCTGAGCAGTGCTGTTTGTATGAGTCTGTACGAAGAAGGGAGTGTTGGGTCTGTGTCTGGTTTAAGTATAGTGATAATTGTTCCATGTTTCCAAATACTGGCAATGCTACACTGTGCGTATCAGTAGTTGCTGATGCTTGTGAGGGCCTGAATGCCTTGTGGTCCTAAATATTTCAGGTGCTATCACCCGTTTTGTAGCGAATTAGCATATCCCACCCAACATTATCTTGTATTCACTTTATACCGTTTTAATGCTAATACCTACCTGAGTCCTGAATAAATGGCTAAGGATGTAGTGCTACGAAGTGTCCTGTGCCACTTGGAAACCGGGCCAGAGAACAGCCCTTCAACTGGTGGTTCTTTAAGCAGAGAAATATTGCGCCCTTCACCAGAATAAAAAATAAACGTAACACTGCCTATCAGGGGGAAGAAACAGCATCATTTGGCTTGCATATGAGGAGGGGAAGAGAATGGAGGGTTAGGCCAAGCCGGAGTGTGGAAAAGAAATGGACGGTGGAGATTGGTTGTGAGGCAGGGGCTGTAAGTGAAATGAGAGAGAGAGAGAGAGAGAGAGAGAGAGAGAGAGAGAGAGAGAGAGAGAGAGATTTTTTACCCTTAATGTCATCAGTAATTGAAGCTCCTTAATGGTATATGTTGATAGAGCCATTATTCCTGAAAACTAGGCCTGGAATAATCTAAACTTAATACATAAAGTTCTGGAACACTCTGGATTTACACTTATATACCCCGCGTCCACTTATACCAGGAAAGAAGAAGGGTGGGGCTATTTTTTACAGAAGGTAAACAGAAGAAGGAAAAAAAAAAATCATACGGTGTCGAAATATTCTCAAGCATGATCTCTCTCTCTCTCTCTCTCCTCTCTCTCTCACGATTAATCTCCGGAATTGATTGGTCGTTAAAAGGAATTGCCTCTGATTCTGTGTTTTACTACCTCGTGTCTCTGTTCCAAGTTCATTCCTCGCTTCCCACTTCGGTATGTCGACACTATTTCAATTCCTTCAGTAGAATGATGTATTTTTCTTGTATAATCTTACTTTTTCAGACGATTTTATTCAGTTTTGGAAAGTCCTTTTGGAGAGGAGGGATTGGATTTATCACAGTATATCTTTCGCCTTAACTTCTTGGTCCTGATTTTCTTTGTTGTTCATTTGCTAATTTTCTCTGTTGCTCATTTCACGTGGCTCAGTTGCAGAAGAGTACATTGCAACGTTGCTACGGCTCTACATCCTCTCAACAGCACATCTTCGTGACTAGCATCGTACTCGTGTTAATCTGATGCTACAGCTTACTACAGATATAGAGATGGAGTTCTTAGGCCAAGTAAAGGTAAAAATAGTATAATTTACGTCTTTTCTAAGTCTACCCTGATCGTCCTGAGGCAGCAGGATTATAAAACCATTCGACGTGAATCAGTAAGCCGTTTCAGTGCGTTAGTCTTTTTTCTGGGGGAAGGGGTAATTATATACATCTAACATGTGGCTGGAATTTATCAGGAATGAGTAATCTAGCCTCGGGCCCCTACGCTCCTGCTGAGCCAAAAAAAGGACTGGATAATGAATGGATAGAATTTCTCTTCCCTTCCTTTTTTCCCCTGGCACGAAATGATTTTATATAGCTTAACCCCTCGCATCAAGGTAACGTCCTTTTTTTACATATATTCTTGCTGCTCCCAGACGATTTTATTCAACTTAGGAAAGGCCTCTCGTATTGCAGACTTATTAAAGCTCTGTCTGACTCCCTTGCTGCAAAAATCCTATCCGGAGCTAAACATAATCGTCAGGAGATAGCCAGGATGAAATGGAAAAGACACCTCCGGCTTAATGGCTTAGGGAAACGTCACACGAATGGACGAGAGGACTGTCAACATAAGGGAATCATGCGTGGTTTGTAACAGGTCTGTCTTAAAGCAAATGAAAACTGGAAATGTGAGGTTCATATAGATTATAGATTTATTTCTCTGGCCTACTGTACTTTTAATAGGTGCAAACTCTCCTTTACAAGACTAGGATGTTAATAAGTTTCTGTCTATAACCAGACATTCGGAGAGGGCGGTCGCAGACAAATCGCCTCCTTGTCGCTTGTCCTCTGTGGTGAGGTTGCCCCCCCTCCAACTCACACCACCTTCACTTATATACCTCTCCACTCCATCCCGCCACCTCAAACTCGGTCTCCCCCTCCCGTCCCCCCTCCACCTCCACCTGAATCACATACAGTCTCCTTTACTCTGTTCACTTTAACTAAGCGTAAAATTGCCATCCGTGTTGAATGCCGAGATGTAACAATAGATTAATACTAGGACATGTGCGCGTCACGAAGAAGCGCTACGGAAAAGAATACAGAACAACAGTCTTGTCTTATTCTGCCACTGAGCTACGGAAATTAGCTACAAAAGCACGATAATCTGCACCGACTTCAAATTAATGAACTAGAATTAGGTCTTAAAAATAGCTTAGATTAATACTGTAAGCATGCGGTTGATGTAGGCTATTCCCTGCTTTGATATGCTGTAGAAATGGGCAAAATGGCCTTGGAGAGTCTCGGGTGATATGAATGTTTACCACATTTGTAGTGTCAGATAGCAACAAGCGATAATCGAATCTGAAAAAGAACTTATCATTCAAGCCTCTCCCTCCCTACACACACGCGCGAGGAGGAATGATGTTTCACTCGGCACGGCTTGTATATATCCGTTTCCCTTTGAATTAAAATTATAGTTGACGTCCGTGGCTGCTGCGTGTTCTCGTGGTCCCACGTTCATCAGCACTTGAACCCAGTGGCCTGCAGGATGACGTGACCTTATATTCTCTGCAGTTCACTAGTCCCCTATCTGAGGTTAAGGAGGGAGTTAGAGCGTCTTTACAACCGAATACATCAGAGCCGCTGCGTGAAGGCTTCCCTCACTAACATTACGTTCATTACTGCTGGGGTTAATCTATTCACGGTCGCATCATTTCATCGCATCAGTCCGGTTACTTTTTTCTCATTTAATTCTTACTATTAATAAGACGATTTTAGTCATTTTAAGAGAGGCTTTTGAACTGGAAGGGTTAGATAAACTCTCCATGAACCCCTTAACCCCCGTGTGAGTGGGGCGTGTGAATAAGTGTGTGAGTGGGGAGCGAGAGGGTGAGTGTGGGAGTGGAGAACATCAATGAGTGGGGATTGAATATGTGTGTGTGTGTGTGTGTGTGTGTGTGTGTGTGTGTGTGTGTGTGTGTGTGATACTGGGAGGGCTGAAAAATATGTTGAGTTAGGGAAGAATGCATAAACCAATAACTGACGCCACTGGGTGTAATGGATTGACGTTTTAACATTTGTGTGTTCGCGTCAGGCTGAAAATAACCTGAACGTAGTAGCAGTAGTAGTAGAGGTGGTAGTAGTAGTAGTGGTAGTAGTAGTAGTAGTAGTAGTAGAAGTTACCCCAGAATCATCTAAACGCGAACCCAGTGGACTGTATGCCATAGTTATTCCATTTTCCACAGCTCACCATTGTCCTTTCGGGGGATAGGGAGGGGACTGAGGGACGTTTGTATCATTAGGCAGGTCCACCACCCGGCCATATCGGTGCCACCACATGAAGGCGTCTCTCTACCACCGCCAGAGAGCAGCAAGATGAGAAAAAAAAAACAAATGGCCCATAAGACTGATTTAGGGTCCTTTGTTTTAATGGCCAGAATTCACAGGGCTTGTCTTTAGGTGAATGACAGGAGATTGAGCCCTGAAAAAATGACACTGGTGATTGCTGAAGGACTTACTTGAACGCCTACACACGCTTTAATACACACACACACACACACACACACACACACACACACACACACACACACATGCAGAAGAATCAGAGCTGGAAGAATGGTTAATGATTGCTGATGGACTTATTTTGAAGCACGCGCGCGCGCACACACACACACACACACACACACACACACACACACGCACACACACACACACACACACACACACACACACACACACACACACACACACACACACACACACACACACACACACACACACACACACACACGCCTATTCCAGTAGTACCCCCAATCCTGCCTCTTCCTCCTCCAACGCACCCCATGCAGTTCTGTCTAATTACAAAGTTTAATTGCTTGCTTTTGATGTATTGGTACTGTGTGTGTGTGTGTGTGTGTGTGTGTGTGAGAGAGAGAGAGAGAGAGAGAGAGAGAGAGAGAGAGAGAGAGAGAGAGAGAGAGAGAGAGAGAGAGAAATTCGTGTGTGTGTGTGTGTGTGTGTCCACCCCTCCTGTGCAGTTACATGGAGAGACAGACTGACAAATGAGGAAGTGAAGGAGCGTTGTGGTGTGGATGTGGATATGATAGGAAGCGGTAGGAGAAACACTCTGAGGTGGTTTGGACATGTGGAGAGGATGGAGAGAGAGAGACTGACGAGGGGAGAGTGTATGTGAGTGAGTTTGAAGGGGGGAGAGGGAGTGGGAGGCCGAGGGTGAGATGGAGGGATGGAATGGAGAGGTATATGAGAGAGGGGAGTGTGAGTTGGGAGCAGGGCAGTGAAATGGTGGGGAACAGGGCGACACGGAGGCGATTTGTTTGTGGCCACTCTTTACGGGATTAAGGTGTCTGGCAATAGATAGATAGATAGATGATGATGATGGTGATGATACTAATGTCATTATCATCATCCCGACCTCTTTCCTACCGAGGGGTGGAATGATAATAATAATAATAATAATAATAAAAGTAATAATAATAATAATAATAATATAAATAATGAGAAGAAGAGGAGGAATAAGGAGAAACAGAAGAGGAGGAGGAAAACAGAGGGAGTGGAGGAGCAGCAGGGGGAACTATAAAACTTAAGCGTAAAAATATCTCCCTTAATCGAATTTCTCCCTTGAGCTGTTTACTACCGTCTCTCTCTCAGGATGCAATATTCTGGTTGCTGAGGGTTCTCTCTCTCTCTCTCTCTCTCTCTCTCTCTCTCTCTCTCTCTCTCTCTCTCTCTCATTTTCTGCCTATCTGTCTGTATCTATATCTATCTCTGTTTATCTGTCTATCTATCCATGTATCTATCTATCTATGCCTGCATCTTTCAGTCTGTATGTCTGTCCATCTATATATCTGTGTCTATCTGTCTAGCACTTAGTAAAGGGTGACAGGCAGTCCTATTGCTAGACACTTCGGAGCGTAGGGGCCTGAGGCTAGGGTACCGCAGGCTAAAACATGCAAGGGTAGGAGACCGAGGTATGGCCCTGGTAGAGTTTGACTAATAAACACACACACACACACACACACACACACACACACACACACACACACACACACACACACACACACACACACGCACACACACACACACACACACACACACACGCACACACACACACGCACACACACACACACACACACACACACACACACACACACACACACACACACACACACACTAGCCACCTCCCAGCCATTTCCTACCCAAGACCTGTCCCACCGCAGCACCTGACCCAATGCCATCCATGGGAGTTTGGTGCCCATATTCGAGTCAAATCCATCACTGTGACTGAAACATTCTTATCACTGTGCAACCAGAGTTCTATTGTAAAAATCATGTCCTGCATATCTGCCAGGATGGTCGTTGGCATCACAGTGAGTGCTGGTGCTGGGGAGGGAAGCATTCACGTGGTGGAATGGATACAGCCAGGTAGTTTCACCACTCATGATGCACATGTCCCTCAGCTCCCTCACCGTTGCTCGCGTGAAGGATGGTGGACTGCACAAATGCAACTTTAGCCTGCAGTTCACTGGGCTGGCATCCAGGTGGGGCTGGACCATAACAACACAGTGAGTGTTGTTGCTGTTCGATATATTTTTGTCATAAGGCACATATGTATGGATGAAGAATGTATTCCATATTACTACTGCATACGGTTCTTTCATAATATTGTATTGATAAATAAATACATAAACATACATGATAACTTTGAAAATTTTCAAACTTCATCTAATATTTAAATATGAAGAAGGAATAATGTCGGTACAAATAAATAAGCATAAATAATAAACAAATAACCATTATTCAGTATATATATATATATATATATATATATATATATATATATATATATATATATATATATATATATATATATATATATATATATATATATAATTCACTGCGTGCGTCATGTGTCGTCTTCTTCACCCTCTCTGGTCTCTCACATTTTTCTTTCCGTATATTTTGTTAGCTCCTCCTGATCCCTCTTCTTCATAAGCGGCTCCTCACGTCCTCTTTATCCATCTCAACCCTTTACCCTCATCCTCATCACTCTCCTTCTTCCACTCCTTCCCCGTCCTCCTATCCCTTATCCTCCTTGCCTCTTCTCCCGCTACGACTACTTTCTCCTCATTCCCTTTCACTTCATTTGCCTTCCCCCGCTTCCTTCTCCTTCAGGGATATTTTAATTGATTTCGGGTGGTATGTCTTTATAACATGTTGACCTATGGTTCCACACAGTCAGTCTATACTCATGAATTATACACTCAGATGTATACACAGCTATTACAACACTTCCGTGATTGCACTTAATACGGACACCTCTTCCCCATTCGTACTTTGCTAGCACTGGAAAAGTTTCATTTTGGGTACCAGTCTTCCCTCCAGGAAAAATATTTGGTCCTGCACTCTACCTGCTACACGGAACCTCACAGTTTAGTATTTCTTCTCTAAGCTTCTCTTCCTCTCTCCCCTCCTGCTCCTCTCCCTCTCTCCCCTCCTGCTACTACTCCTTCTACTGTATTCCTCACTTTTCCCCTCCTCCTCCTTCTCCTCACCATTTCCTTCCTCCTGCTCCTCCTCCTCCTCCTCGTGCTCCTCCTCCTCCTCCTCCTCCTCCTCCTCCTCCTTCATCTTCATGGAGGGTCCTAAGGCATCCAGATTAAGGCAGCTTGGGACGGAGGATTAGAAGGAAATATATGTGTTACGTGAGAGGCTGGAGTTGGTGGCAGGAGGAAGTGGCATTGGTGGCTTAACTTATGGGATTGAGAATGTTTATAATGGGTAATAAATGGTAGACGTCTGGTGGTTTAGTGGTTAGAACGCCCCAGTCGGAGTCATGGCCTTCCATAGATTAGATCCCCATGAGATAGCTATACCCTCTTTACCCCACCCTGGCCTAAAATTACCATCTCCCTACTTTGAATGCTGAGTTGTAATAGTAGATTAACAGTTGCATATGGTGCTAGTCACGAAGAAGTGCTATGGAAAGGAAGCTGAGGCAGAGCATCGTCTTCTTCTACCATTCAGATACACGAAATAACCTGCAAAAATACGAAAAACTTGGCCAGCTTAAAGTAAAGTGACCATAGGAGTAGAGTTCTTTCCATGACAAACGAAAGTAGAATCTGGATGCTTAATTGAAGGTAAAAATGATATGTCACTTCCAGATTACCGTTTTCGAGGTGCAGGGGCCCGAGGCTAGGCTGGCGTGGTATTTACGGGGAGATGACCAGGCTACTTCCCCTCACGTCATTACATAATTGAAATACCTAAAGTCACCTGGGAATCAAACCTATGCATGGCCGTCACTCCGACTGGGGGACTCTAACCACTGTACCACCAGGCGCCTGCCATTTATCAACTATTATAATATTTTGGTCCCATAGATTTACCTACCAAATAATAAGCTTTTTTTTACTTTTATATAACCAAACACTGCCATCTCTCCTCCCTGACTTATTACGTTGGAGAGACACGCGTATGTCCTTCTTAGATTAATGTTTGTAAGCAATACGGTCATTTAAGCATTAAGTTTTTGCTGAGTCCCGTTCTTCCCCTAGAATACGATCACCAACCATTGATGTTATACCCAGGTCCCAAATTTTGATGAAAGGTGAACAACAGTATACGGAGAAACAGACAAAATGGCCACAAAGAATGCCAAATGAATCTGTTCTGACCCCTACCCACCCAATCCCCAGCCTCCTCTTCCAGGTCCCGTTCTTCCCGCAGAATATGATCACAAACCGTCTACGTTATATACAGGTCCCCAATCGTCCTACTGAAGGAATTGGAACAAGGGGGAGGGTTGTTAAATATAAGGAACGTAAAGGCCAATCGTCCCCTCCCTCCAAACACACACACACACACACACACACACACACACACACACACACACACACACACACACACACACACACACACACACACACACACACAGGCCTCCCCCTCCCTCTCCCCGCTTCCTCCTGCTAGACGACTGAACGACTCATAAAAAAGACCATGTTCCATAAAGAGCATTCACCAGTGAGTTTTGCGAGGGTCGTTGGCTTCTTTACGACCCTCTTTACACCGCCTCACTTTTGTCCTTTGGGGGGTGAAGAAGTCGTTCCCGGAGACCACCTGCTTCACCATGGTACAGCCAGGGACAAAAGTTTCCTGATATTTTACGTCTTTTACCGTTGGCGTCAAATGTTAGTCTCCTGTCCTACTGCTCCTGCTGCACACTTAGGCATATCCGTAATACCAGTACACCGGTCCTGTATGAGACAGCCCTAGCACGTATTCAATATGGACGGTGGGTGTTAGCGCCGAAGTGGTGACATGTGGAGGTGTAGGAGGACTACTGGGCCTTGGGATAGCCCATTGCCCCCGAGAAATAGGCCCTGAAGCCTTTGCACAGAATCGGACACATTAAAAAAAAATAAAAATAAATTTTTCTCGCATCATATCAGAGAGGATCACCAATGGTCAGAGAAACATACCAAGTATCTCTCAACTTAGGAATGTTAGCCAGCAGAGGAAAGTCACAAGAAGGCACAGTGAAATGTTAACCGAACTTTTTTCCCGACTATTTTCCACGCTTCCTTCTTCAGACTAATATTTGTAACCTGAGAGACGCTTGGTATGTTTCTTTGCCCATGAATGATGCTCTTTGATATGATACTTCAGGAAGGAAATTGTCGCACATGCCCGCAGTGTGAGACAGTGTAATGATAGGCGAACTTCTGTCCTCGACTCGACTTCTCACTGCACATTTTGTTCCTAATCAGACAGAGGCTAGATATGGTTCCCTGCCTATGGATGATGCTGTTTGACGTGATGCCTCAGGTGGAAAAATGACGGATATACCATAAGTTCGCCTACTGTTCCACTGTTTTAGGACAGGGGTGACCAACTGCATGTAGAGAACTGTCCACTTTTATCCTGTATATTTTGTTCGCCACTCAGTATGGTGTTGTCCCATGCATTTTGTTCTTATCACTAAACGATATTATTAACTTAGGAATGTCGTATCAGTATGTGCGGCATTGCTTACTATGTAGAGATGGCCCAGATTCCACTATGTACATAAGGCATTGGGGGCGGTGCATGAAAACGCTTGTCAAACCCAGCTCTAAGCATACAATGTGGAAAACCTTCGTTATTTAAGCGCAAAACTACTCGCAGTCCCGCTAACCCTCACAGAAGTCGTGAAGTCGAGTTGCAAAAATGTCGATTTCGTGTTATTTATTTTTCTTCATTAGTCGTAACTCCAAATGAAAAGTTGTGCCCGAGCGTGTTAGGCACCATGACGCATCGCAACAGCCGAGGATGTTACCTGTATATTTTGATCTTCCTTCAAGCTACAGTATGCCAGTTACAGCCTTAAAATACATTCAAAAGCACTTGGACGTATTTTCAGATATATAAAACGGATTCGCCCTGATCTATTCGACTTAAAATGGAGGGAAAACTAGGTCCGTGGTGGAACGTTGGTCCAGGGTGGAAAATAGGCTTGTGGAAAAATATAAGTCCATGGGAAAAGTAGGTCCATGGGGAAAAATTGGTCCATGGGGAGAAATTCGTCTGCGAGGGAAACAGGTCCATGAGGAATTAATGTCCACAGGGAATAATTCATCAAGGCAAGAACAGGTGCGAGGGTGAAACAGGTACTGTAGGTGGGGGGTTGGCACCTAAGGAGTGTGGCCGGAACTGCTCCCCATTAGTAAGTACATTCCACACTGTACTCACAACACGTTAGTAGCTGCTGGAATGTACTAATGGGTATAGAACTCTGAATTTCATCTCATCTCAAGTGCTCTCTTGTTTCTGTGCCTTTAACAGGTTTTGTTTTTGTACTTTTTTTGGTCCATACAACTTAACAGTAATTTAGAATACATTTTTTTATATCATGAACTCTCTCTCTCTGTATATATATATATATATATATATATATATATATATATATATATATATATATATATGTATATATATATATATATATATATATATATATATATGCACACACATTATTGACATTCATCAGTGTGGCCACCGTCAGCCACCCACCACCACCACAAAGTGTCACTCCCGTGACAAGAACTGGCAAGTAATCAGGATAAAAACCATAATTTAAGAGTAATTAAGATTGATTATATTCCATGGTAGCGAGATTAAATAGCTGGTAATTGGTGTAATTACTTAAGATTGCCCGCTTCATCCAAGACCAAATTAGCCGCTGATTAGGCTCCCAGCGGGAAACTAATGACCTCATTTGTTAATCATTACGGCACAGGCACTGTGTTTGATTTTGTACGAAACTTTTAGAAATATTTTTAACCCTCTTGCTGTTGGGACAGCTCTAGTATTCTGTTCCAGCCAACGTCAGACCATTTCATTTAGCTGAGTTAGTATACGATCCTGAGGGTTAGTGCCTCTGATTAGGCGCCAATGTTAGTACCTCTGATTAGGCGCCAGTGTTAGTACCTCTGATTAGGCGCCAGTGTTAGTACCTCTGATTAGGCGCCAGTGTTAGTACCTCTGATTAGGCGCCAGTGTTAGTACCTCTGATTAGGCGCCAGTGTTAGTACCTCTGATTAGGCGCCAGTGTTAGTACCTCTGATTAGGCGCCAGTGTTAGTACCTCTGATTAGGCGCCAGTGTTAGTACCTCTGATTAGGCGCCAGTGTTAGTACCTCTGATTAGGAACCAAACAATAGAGATGGAACCTCATTTGCTGCTCATTATGGCCCAGGCAGTGTGTTTAAAGTTTTTTTTTTTTTTAATGAAGTTATTAGTAATATTCTGAACTCCCTAATGATTGGGACAGTTCTATCACTTTCTTCCACTGTTACTCCTCTCCCTCCTCCTCCCTTTGTGTGCGCCCTGCAAACAACCTCCCTCTAAACACCCTCCTCTCTGCCAGGATTGTTTGGTTTCGTGAATGCAAGTAGGTAAGCAAAACAGGGGCAAATATTGATCTTGCCAATAACGTGCCGCTGCTACAGTGAAGCTCTAGCCAATATTTGAGGGATAAACACGTGTACTGCAATCACCAAGGCTAACCAAGGCTTCCCCCCACCATGTGCCTTCCCACTTCATGCATGCCATTGCGAAAGGCATCACAGAGGAAGTTATTGTGTAGTGTCCACTTTAACTTGGCCTAAAATTTGTTTCTCTCTCTCTCTCTCTCTCGTTACTACTACTACTACTACTACTACTACTACTACTTACTACCACACACAAATACAAGATCCTATACTAGAGGACATAGGGGACTCAGCACCCACTTAAATGCCCTCCACGGCTTGGCTTCGAGCCCTACATTCGGGTAATCATGTCACGAGTCTGCTACCTGCCAAGTTACCTTGACCCCCCAGCTCTATTATGCACAGGTAGTAGTAGCTGTGGTGCCAGGTTTGTCTGCATGTGAACCCAGTGGAGTGCAGGATGAAATTACCCTTCAGCAATGCAGCTTCATCCTTTGGGGGGATATGAAGCGGTTTGAAAGACATTTGTATAATCTGACACTTGATCCTTTGGGTTATATCGGCTTGTATCGGATTATATCGGGTTATGTCGGTGCCACCACATGAAGGCGTCTCTCTTTAGTACTCTGCACAGGTAAAAAGGGTAGTATTAATCAGAACCCAGAGACGATGCAGGGAGGTTGCCCAGAAATGCAGGGTAACTTTTTCGTATCTTTACTGAGGTAATAAAAATATGTACAAAATAAACCAGTACATAAAATTAATATGATTGTAATAACGTTATATCTCCTGAGGGTCCCCGTGTATGTCCTTGAACCTCCTTACACAGTACATTCAGTTGCTTTAGACATGTATTCCAGGTAGTTTCGTAACACCTTAGTTTAACGATTTATTTTGCATATTACACCTTAACATTGGCATGAACGTTACTTACATCGCTGTAGTATCGACCCAAGTTGCATCAGTGACACAGAAGAGGATATCGAGGTGTACTGTGTAGAATAAAATGTATTATACGTTTCGTCAAATCGCCAAACCACTGCCCGGTTATAACAAGGCCATCTCGTGAAGGTATCCCTCTCCGGTACAGTCTGCATCAAAATTCGTGTCATCTCTCCTGCTTTTCTCTCCATTCTCTTAGAAAATCAGTGTGGTGAATCCCCAACCACTGACACTGATGACCTCGTTTGGCCTTAGATCAGTGTCGTAAGTGTCGTTTGCTGCAGCACCACCACATTGATATTCAAAAGCTGTGGGGAGAAAAACAGAAGACGCGACAGAACCATTGATGTGGACTGCCTCTCGTCATCATGTACAGCCAAGAGCAGTAGTACACCAACACTTCTCTGGCAGCGTTGTGTCCCGTCCATATATTTATCTCATCCCTCCAGAAACGACAGACAGTATCCATCCTCCACATGCTCTTTTGTGGAGTGTTTCATACATCCTGTCATATAAAAACAGTTCATGTAACACTTTACTTCGCCTCAGTAGGAAGAGAAGTGTCGGTGAACTTTTACTGATGACTGCAGAGTTGTACTGAAATAACATACAAGGGAAGATAAAACAAACGATGAAGAAGTAAAGAGGTAATCAAGAGGGGCCACAGAGCCTCCTAAGTCCACCAGAGTACAGGCATGGGAGATCCTTGTCACTGAAGTTAAGGTGAGATAAAGTACTTTGCCTCAGATGTCTTCCGTGTCTCTGTTTCGCTTAGTTGATGTGAATGACAGCTCAAGTTCCTGCAAGGTAATTCCCGCGCTCTCGGGTATGAACTTCAGCACTAAGGGTACCATTATCAGGTTCATTGCCGCCATTATAATCAGTGTGGCACCTACACCTATGAGGGAGAGTATTTTGAGGAAGACAAAATTGATGGCAAACATGGCGAGTGTGTACGAGACAGTGATGATAGAGACTGCCAGTGACCTGACGGGGGTTGGCAGGAGTTCCCCGAGATACACTCCCATCACCGGTCCCAGTCCCAGCCCATAGCACGCCACGTACAGCAGGAGAGCCATCAGAGGGAACCACGAGGTCCCATGCACCTCAAGCTGTAGAAATATCCCAGCCAGGCCCAGTGCTAACCCACATACACCAGCCGAACCATACAGAAGGGGTCGCCTGCCTGCACGGTCCATCGTATAGGCGGATACGATGGAGAACAACAGCTTGGTCGTGCCCAGTAGCACTGTACACGTGAAGGGGTTCATGCTGACACCGCCACGCCGAAATATGTACACAGAATACTGGAGGATAGCGTTGCGGCCACCCAGCTCCCTCAGCACATACAGGATCAGCACCAGCAACACAGGGCGGGCATTCTGGCCGCGTCGCAGCGCTACGAACTGTAACATACAAAGAAAAAAAAAATTATATCCAGATGAAGAGATAAGCAGCCTTGATTGGTTGAATATGGTTTCTGGGATATGTAAACAGAGTGTCCTGGGAAAAAGCGTGTTATATTTCATGGGTTTATTTTTACTTTAATGAGCAGTAGATGCTGTATCAACATGGGTCCAGCTCGCAAGCGTTGAGGAGCTAAAATTATTTATGACATGGGCGAATTATGAAAGCCAGGATGAAAAGAAAAGCAGCTTACTCCTGCTTAGACTAGCGTGACTGACAACTGTGACTGGCATGCAAGATTTTCTACCCGATGAAGGGAAAAGTAGGCGTAATATTTAAATTAGCTTTTTTAAAATTGCATATACTGTACATAGAGAGGTGACCTGATGTCTGGAATGCTGCAACATCGATACCAGAAGGAGGAAGGGAACGGTCTATTGAACTGAATGTCATCAAAACAGATTTTACTGATCTTTCACTCGTCCCAGCGAACCGATTCTGAATGAGACAATATGCACCTACTCAGTGTGGACAATGGGTGTTAGTGTCTGTGTGGTGACATGTGATGATGAAGGCTATGACACGGTGGAGAACTACTGAGCTTCTAGGAATGGGCTATCATCTTTGCGCGTACACACACACACACACACACACACACACACACACACACACACACACACACACACACACACACACACACACACACACACTTTCTTTGTCTACTTATCACCCACCCGTTAATTGCTCCATTAGGAGTACAGAGGCCCGAGCTAGGATATCCAACTTAAACAGTCAAGTGAAGAGTGACCAGTTACGAAGCCCTGAGTAGTATCATGTGCTATAAACCCAACCACCACTGAACTGTAATATTATGAGGCACAACCGGGGGAAGCGCCTAACCCGCTGAACCAACAGGCGTCTTAGAGATATACCTGGTCGGCGATAGATGTCTGTGTGGATGATGGAGATGCTCTGATGGCTGACACCTCTTTCTCGACGGCGGGTTCAGAGTGCAGGAGCCTACGGAGGGAAGAGCGGGCCTCCTCCACCCTACCTCGCCTCACGAACCAGTACGGGGACTGATGGGAAACAGGGATGCATAGGAGTATGGATCTGATAATGATGATGATGATGATAATAATAATAATAATAATAATAATAATAATAATAATAATAATATTAATAATAATAATAATAATAATAATAATAATAATAATAATAATGATAATAATAATAATAATAATAATAATAATAATAATAATAATAATAATAATAATAATAATAATAATAATAATGATAATAATAATAATAATAATAATAATATCATTATAATCATTATGATCATACGATCATAATCATCAACCATCATCCCGCCACTTCTTCCCATCTGCTGATAAAGTACTCGTATTGTAGGAAAAGGAGAGAATTTAATAGTGAGGGAGAAAATGAACTCCATGCTTAATGAAACTGTGCACACACACATTCATTCACTAGTGCAGCCCCTGGAATCCTGGCCCCACCACATAGGTACTCTTCAACAGGTACGCCTCATCTGAATGTGAGTCAGGCGGAAAGTAGTTTGAGGCTGTCACTCTCCTGCGATCCACCATCCTATCTTTTGTGGGATGGTTAGGAAGGTGAGGGATGTATACTCAGGCAGCCGAGTCTCAGGGTAGTATGGGTGCCACCACGTGAAGGCGTCCCTCATCTACACACCAAACCCAACTGCAGGTGACGCACTGAACAGAAAGATAGAAAAGTTAGGCTTCCTGAATTTTCTCTCGTGCGTCAAAAAATATACTCGAATTGGGGTTGACTTTCCCTTTCCTCGCTTGGTCGTTGGCCTGTTTTGGGTGTCATAAAGAGGTTCGTAACCCCTGTTCCTTAGCGATTTAGTTCACGTTATATTCCGCACTTTTATTAAATACTGTTTACATTGTTTTGATATCGAAAAAGTTTGCATTAGTAATACAGATGTGGATTCTGAGGTGTAATATGCAGAATAAGTCGCTAAGGAAGAGAGGCTGCGAAATCAAAAGACGACCCTCCCAGTGTTAATGCAACCTTCAGAGACTCGGTATAAATTTGTGGCATCACAGAGTCTTGCGACGGTCAGACTCATAGGCAATCGTTTTGTGTGTGTGTGTGTGTGTGTGTGTGTGTGTGTGTGTGTACGTGTTTATTCATTTTAACCTCATGATCCCGATGATTGGTGTGTGTGTGTGTGTGTGTGTGTGTGTGTGTGTGTGTGTGTGTGTGTGTGTGTGTGTGCGTTTATTCATTTTAACCTCATGATCCCGATGATTGGTGTGTGTGTGTGTGTGTGTGTGTGTGTGTGTGTGTGCTCATATTACCCCAGTGAACCCACGCACGTCTTTTTCTCCCATAGTTCAATCTCGTACCGGCAATACTCACCTCGCGACTTTTACGAATTGCAAGGGTTAAATATAGCCTTAGCCTCTTTATCTCCAGACGAGTTTATTAAGCTTGGGATAGACTCTCAGACGGGATGGGTTTACAGAAGCCTTCACCAACCTTCCATTACTGAATCTCTCTCCAAAACACAAGAGCAACGACGAAAAATAAGATTGTGACTGGATGCTGTAGCTGTCTTTAAGTGAGTGAGATGTGCCGGAAGACAGGCCACGAAGACGAAGAAGAGAAGGATGAGGAAGACGAAGAAGAGGAGAAGTGGGATAGGGAAGATGTAGAGGAGGAGAAGGAGGAGATGAGAATGAAAGAGAAAGCTCACCCTAGGAACGAAGCTCATAAGAACAACGACGACGAAGAAAAAGAGGAGGAAGAGGAGGAAAATGAACAAGAAGAAGGGGAAAAACAAGAGCAAGAGGAAGACAAAGAAGACTTACCTCAGGAACGAAGCACATAAGAACGACGACGACGAAGAGGATGGCTACTCTTGATGCCGTGGCTGTGGTGAAGTCTGTGAGGTGCGCCAGAAGGTAGGCCACCAGAGTGCCCACAGAGCTCGAGATGGACACACCCGTCATGGCCATGCCCCTGTGTGGCCAGGTTCATTGGATGACATTCTCCAAGTACAACAAACAAAACGCACTGTGACAGCAATGTTATGTAGACCTGATTATCATGTAAATTGGTCAAGACTCGTTAACGTCGTGAATAAAAGTAATATCCGTTTTAGTCTGTTTTGCTCCTGCTGGATGATTATCTTATTTGGAAAAAATAAACTCACGCTGAAGAGGCTTATTGAGGATGTATTAATTTCGAGGTCTGTCGTAACTATGTTAAATCGTCAGGAGATGACAGGAATGAAATTAATAAATAATGCACCTCTAGCCTCAATGAGTTATCAATAAACTCCTTAGAATATGACTTTACCTGCAGCTAGCCGAGTTCAATTGAGTCAGTAGGGCGTTCAAGATGGTTTCCTCCAAGTAGGGAAAACATAACGATCTGTGATACTATTTGACTATCATGTAAAGTGGTTAGGATTCTCTTTTAATACAACCCTACGTCCACACCAAATGCTTCCTGGTGCGGGCGAGAGTATTGCATAAATGTAACCTCACTGGAAGGTGGGTGGGTGCGGGCGAGAACTTCTGTTGGTTGCAGTGAAGCAAAACTCCTACCTCCAAACGCCCGGGCCTGCAAGCAGTTGGTGTGGACGGAGCCATAGACTAGGACTGTCCTACCTGATGCTAGCCGGGCTCAATTCGGCCAGTAGAGGGTTCAAGATGGCCTCCTCCAGGTACGTACATACAGCCACGCCCGCCCTGCCCACGTACAGCAAGGACTTGTAGGGCGTAAAGGCCATCATGAGCCACAGACCAAGGACAGGAGTAATCACCCCCAGAAGCAGGCGTCGCGGCCCCAGACACTCCACCAGCACCCCGGAGAACAGGCTTGGCACCACACCGATGAAAGACGTCATAGAGACTGTTGGGATATCCCGAGAATGCGTGTGAGAAATATTAACAATACGCTTCTCCTAAGACTCACGCGTAAGAGAGAGGGGGGGGGGTAATTGATTAAATAAGCAAATACAGAAGAGAGCGAATGAAAATGGGTATCCCAGGAATTGTGTGAGACTTTAGGAGAGTGTTCTTGAACTAATTTTGTGCAATTAGTGCTGTATTAACAATGGGTACATTTCAAGATGGGTACAATTCTTATCCGTTGTGGAGCTACACTTACTAATCCTGTTAACTAAATAGGTCTTACAGTTCCACAATTCCGTCACGTGAAAAATATATCACGTATTATCCCCCACCCATGTACTTCTCGGATACTTTCCACAAGCAAGAAAAACAACAACAACAATAGAAATCCTTACCCAGAGTGGCCACGTCTTGGTCGGTGAGGTTGAAGGGAGCACTGCTGTCATCCTGTAGCCTTGGTAGCACTGCAGCCCATCCCGTCATGAGGCCGTAGAGGACAGATGTGGACGCTACTGCCACCACTGACACCACCTTGATGGGCAGGGGGTGACAGGATCATGGCAACGCTTTCGGTCTCATGAACATATAGCTGAGTGAGGACTTTTCGTTTTCGTTAAGGGTGAAATTTGAGGAAGTGTGTGTGTGTGTGTGTGTGTGTGTGTGTGTGTGTGTGTGTGTGTGTGTGTGTGTGTGTGTGTGTGTGTGTGTGTGTGTGTGTGTGTGTGTGTGTGTGTGTGTGTGTGTGTGTGTGTGTGTGTGTGTGTGTGTGTGTGTGTGTGTGTGTGTGTGTGTGTGTGTGTGTGTGTGTGTGTGTGTGTGTGTGTGTGTGTGTGTGTGTGTGTGTGTGTGTGTGTGTGTGTGTGTGTGTGTGTGTGTGTGTGTGTGTGTGTGTGTGTGTGTGTGTGTGTGTGTGTGTGTGTGTGTGTGTGTGTGTGTGTGTGTGTGTGTGTGTGTGTGTGTGTGTGTGTGTGTGTGTGTGTGTGTGTGTGTGTGTGTGTGTGTGTGTGTGTGTGTGTGTGTGTGTGTGTGTGTGTGTGTGTGTGTGTGTGTGTGTGTGTGTGTGTGTGTGTGTGTGTGTGTGTGTGTGTGTGTGTGTGTGTGTGTGTGTGTGTGTGTGTGTGTGTGTGTGTGTGTGTGTGTGTGTGTGTGTGTGTGTGTGTGTGTGTGTGTGTGTGTGTGTGTGTGTGTGTGTGTGTGTGTGTGTGTGTGTGTGTGTGTGTGTGTGTGTGTGTGTGTGTGTGTGTGTGTGTGTGTGTGTGTGTGTGTGTGTGTGTGTGTGTGTGTGTGTGTGTGTGTGTGTGTGTGTGTGTGTGTGTGTGTGTGTGTGTGTGTGTGTGTGTGTGTGTGTGTGTGTGTGTGTGTGTGTGTGTGTGTGTGTGTGTGTGTGTGTGTGTGTGTGTGTGTGTGTGTGTGTGTGTGTGTGTGTGTGTGTGTGTGTGTGTGTGTGTGTGTGTGTGTGTGTAAACCTGAATTCTATGATGTTCTGAGGCAAACTGTGTCAGTAATAAAAGTAAGTAACATACAGGAGAATATTATTGTGACACAGGCTAAGTAAACTGGTAGGTAAAGGTCCTTCAAAGCTTCTTCTCCCACCTGTAACTCACTCATTCATTCATTTATTAACTCAGTCACTCAATCATTAACTGACTTATTTGCTCACTCATTCATTCACTCACTCACTCTCTCATTTACTAATTCATTCAGTGTTAATTTCATTTAATTACTCTCATTCTTTCAGTCACTCACTCGCTCATTTACTCACTCACAACCCTCACTCACTCTTTCACTCACTCACTCACTCAACCACCACTACCCTCACTCACTCACTAACTCAACCACCACTACCCTCATTCACTGCCATCACCATCCTTGTCCACTCACTATGTCACTCACTCTCCCACAACCACCACAACCCTCGCTCACTCACTCACTCACTCACTCACCTGATTCCCAGTGAGGCTCTGTTTCATCTCTGTTTAGTTCTTTACGTGATCCTCTTCTCTTCTCTTGCCTTCCTCTTGCCGTTCCTTAAGGCTGATGTGATGTTTGTGGTCGTTGGAAAAGGACCTCCAGTTGACCTTTCATTTGGGATAAGATAGACAGTTGTAATGTAAATGGCTTCGGAGATTTCTTAATACCTCTTCATCAGCGATTTATTCTTTTTTTATGCAAGGAAGAAGGAACCAAAGGCCAGGAGTCCGCAAACCGTTCCTTCCAAGAAAAAAAATGAATAAAAACAATACAAAAGAGAGCCAAATTCAAGGTCTGGACATAACATCTCAGTATACTATTAAATATTTATTGCCGATGCGGAGTACGTTGTTATCTAAACGGCATAAATGACAGGCCACAGAACTTCAGATTTAATATGCAAAATAATTAGCAAAGTAAGAGGTGCAACGAGGCCAGATGTGCTTCCCCAAATTCGCCCTTGTAACGGAGTGCGCCAGAGTCTAAGCCAGACCCTGATCTTTGACGGTAACTTGACAGATGCGGTAATTTGACAGGTGGGGCTGAGAGGTAAATGAGAGAGGAGCTGTCAGTTGGAGAAAGGGCAGCCGGATGACATGAGACAGGATGACGTGGAGACGATTCGCTGCGATCACCTCTTGCGGGATTAAGGCGTCTGGCGATAGATCAATCGATCGATCGATCGACAGGTGGAAAGACAGACAGATAGACTGATAGGCAGGGAGGATTTTAGAGACGCTGTATATACCCGTCTCATGTCAATTTGGAATTAACCGTTTTATGACGCAGGCTTCTTTAACATGCAGAAGTGTGTCTACCAGCGGCCCTGTCCGTGTGTCTATCACTAATGTTTTTCCCAGACGGGTTGTTTCAGTCCGGTATAATTTACCGACTACTACAAAGCCCTGTAATAGGGCCCCGATGCAACTACGTCACTCTTGGTGACTTTTGCGACTTCAGCAGACCTCCAGAGTAGGATCATGAAGCTCCCGCATCTGTACTGCAGCCTACTTTTTGTATTTATTTATTTGTATATATTTTTGGCTACTTCAAGATTATTTATTTACTTAAGAGACGCCACTCGTGGTCAAGGAGTAAAAAAAAAAAAAATCACCGCCTCTTTCAGTGTGATGACACACATGCTACAGCCGCTGACTCGACTAAAGCGTGAAAGCCTGGCGGAGTGGCGGCTGAAGCTGCCCTTGTCCTGCAGTTCGACATCCTGCTTTCGAGGGATACAAAGGGAGATGATGGTCATTTGTACAAGCGGGCACAAGAGCTGACTGGCCTTATCGGTGCAGCGAATATGTTGAGGTAAAATCGCCCAAAGGTAAAAAGTCATGTAGCTAAAGTGATACCCACGGATGGAAGGAATTATCTATTGATTATGTATGTTTTGTTTTATTCTTGTAATCCTTAGAAAATATTAGTTAGTTAGCTCAGGGTACACCTTTTCCTAGTTTGAGGTACTTGATGTGCTCTGCCTTAACTGTATCACGAGAGAGAGAGAGAGAGAGAGAGAGAGAGAGAGAGAGAGAGAGAGAGAGAGAGAGAGAGAGAGAGAGAGAGAGAGAAGGCCTCTCTTAAACTTCATCGCTGTTCATAAGCTCTCAGTTTTCTTTATCATATACCGACTGTTATTTTATCAGTTCCTTATCTATTAACTTTCCTCCATGCTATAAACCGCAACTGTACTAACCACTGAATATTAATGCTTTTATATAAGGTTATGTGAAAGGACGCATTCCTCTGAATCCCTGTGTTTTTACATTTACCTGGCTGTGGTTTTTTGTCAATTTACTGCTCAATTTCACGTAGCTCAGTGGCATGAAAAGGTGATGCTCTGACTCTGAATCCTTTACGTACAACTTCTCCGTGACTGTCATCATATTCCAGTGTTGATCTGTTGTAACAAAGCAGTATTCAAGATGGAGAGAAGGCCTCTTTAGGCAGTGGCGTGCAGAGACAGTTTAGGGGTATGGGCTGCAGCAATAAAAATAAATGCACCACTCCTTTGCCTGTTACTACGAGAGAGAGAGAGAGAGAGAGAGAGAGAGAGAGAGAGAGAGAGAGAGAGAGAGAGAGAGAGAGAGAGAGAGAGAGAGAGAGAGAGAGAGAGAGAGAGAGAGAGAGAGAGAGAGGAGTAAAGAGTTGTTTGGCTGAGTGAGTCATTGGAGACAGATGGTGTTAATCCTGTCATCATCCACCCTACAGCCTCTCATGACATCCTCAGCTAAAATGGGCAAAATACTGAGTAGAAAGGCCCATTGCTTAATACGGGTTAACACATACGACACGACTAAATGGGACTGAATTAAGGGACCCCTACACTACACAAAAAACACCCTGCCTGCTGGCCATCCCCCCTTCCCTTCCCTTCTCTCTCTCTCTCTCTCTCTCTCTCTGCGCGCTCGTGTGTGTGTGTGTGTACAAAATAACTTGAACAAACATGATTTCAGCCAAAGCCGGTGAAAGACCTATGGGAAAGGTAAAAATTGAGAACAAATAGTCAAAAGTCAGGGCCACAGGGAAAGGTCAAAGTTGGACGTCTGTGTCAGTGTGCCAATCAAATAAGGAAAACAGTTATGATTCGTTTTCGACCAACCTTGGTGGAATGGCCGAGGGTTTTTTGGATGATATATATATATATTTTTTTTAAGGAACAGGTCATTTGAATTACCAAAAAAAAGAAAGAAAGAAAGAAAAAAAAAAGGCTACGCAACAATAGGTGGTAGGGGCACATGGCAGGGACGAACTGAACAGTGTTGACCCCATTTAGACCAAAAACTTTGGAACAATCCAGCATGAGGCGGGGATAAAGGTACTAGATTTTGAGAACGCTCAGTCAGAGGTCAAGGGCACATGCAAAGGACAGTCAAAGGCAACGTATGTAAACAGTGTTGAGCCAGTCTGGACTACACTTGGTGGAAGGGTCAAGGCAGAGGTAAGAATGAATGGTCAGATAACGAGAATAATCAGTCCAAGGTGACAGCTGCAAGGCAGAGTCACATGATTGGCCCTTGCATGGGTGCGGTTGTTGCATTCCTCAAGTATTTTGTGTGTGAGTGTGTGTGTGTGTGTGTGTGTATATATATATATATATATATATATATATATATATATATATATATATATATATATATATATATATATATATATATATATATATATATGTGTCTGCCCTTTCCTCTCCTCCATCCTTCTTTCCTTCCATCCTCTTCTGTCTTCCTTTACTTCATTCTTTCCTTGTCATTCTGCCCACTGATAACTTTACACTCCCTCTTCTGTCTTTCTTTCCTTCATTCTTTCCGCTTCCTTCTGCCTGTGGGTGACTCTACACTGAGTGACAAGCATAATGGCTTCCTGTACACCAGGAAACCATTTCCTACGCTGGGTGGTAACCATATAACCAACTTTTGGCGCCTGGTGGTTTAGTGAGTAATTATTGCGCTCCAGTCGTATTGAACCGGTGAGGGTTTATATTCAAGGGATGGTTGGGGTTGATTGCTCATGTATTGTCACTCAGGGATGAGTGAGGCTGGTCGCTTTCATCTTAAATGCCGGGACCAACTGCTTAGCCCCGGGTTCCTACTCTCCTCATGGGGCAATGTAGGATTGGATGATGGATGGATGAATGGATGGATACATATATATATATATATATATATATATATATATATATTTATGCGAGGAAGAAGGAACCAAAGGCCATGAGCCCGCAGTAACAGTTCCCTCCAAGAGAAAAACAAAATACAATAGAGAGCCAAATTCAAGATCCGATCATTTTGAGATGCCTGGACACACTGCGTTTGAAAGACTGGAGATCATAGGCAGGAGGAAATACAGACAGAGGGAGACAGTTCCAGAGCTGACCTGTTGCATGAATGAAAGACTGGGAGTAACGGTTAACTCTTGCATTAGAGAGTTGGACAGAAAAGGGATGACAGTTTGCTGCCAGACGGGTGCTACGCGCCCATCGTAGAGGTGGAGGAATGCAAGCAGACAGTTCAGAGGAGCAGTGACCATTAAAGTAGCGATAGAAAAGAGATAAAGATGCAACAGTGCGGCGAAGAGACAGAGGTTGAAGGGAGTCAGTAAGAGGAGGAGAGTTAATGAGACGAAAAGCCTTTGACTCCACCCTATTGAGAAGAGCTGTATGTGGGGAGCCTCCCCACACATGAGAGTTGTACTCCACACAGGGGCGGATAAAACCCCTGTATAGAGTCAACAATTGTGCAGGGGTGAAGAAAGAGCAGAGTCGGCTTAGCACACCCAATCTCTTGGAAGCAGATTTTACAAGAGATGTAATATGATCTTTCCAAGATAAGTCCCGAGTAAATGAAACCCCAAGCATGTTCAAGGATGATGCAGGATTAATCTGAATATTATTAAACATTAGTGGGTATACCTGTGGAAGATTTTGTCGGGTTGATAGGTGTAAGAACTGAGTCTTAGAAGCATTAAAGACAACCATATTATTTTTACCCCAGTCAGAGATATGAGCCAAGTCAGACATTAGGTGTGCCATAGCCTCATCCCTTGTTTCTTGAAGTAACTGTTGAGATGGGCGTTGCAGGAACCGAATGGAAAGGTGAAGGGTGGAGTCATCAGCGTATGAGTGGATAGGGTTAGATGTACAGCTTAGAAGATCATTGATGAATAAAAGGAAGAGAGTTGGTGATAGGACAGAGCCCTGAGGAACACCACTGTTGATAGATCTAGGAGAAGAACGATGGCCGTCTACGACAGCAGCTATAGAACGACCAGAAAGGAAGCTAGCGATGAAGGTACAGATAGAAGGATAGAAACCGTAGGAGGGCAGTTTGGAAATTAAAGATTTATGCCAGACTCGATCGAAAGCCTTTGAGATGTCAAGTGCAATGGCAAAGCTTTCGCCAAAGTCCCGAAAGGAGGATGACCAGGAATCTGAAAGGTAGGTGAGAAGATCGCCAGTGGAGCGTCCCTGACGGAACCCATACTGACGATCGGAAAGAAGGTTGTGATAGGAAAGATGCCTTAAAATTTTTTTATT
Source organism: Coenobita brevimanus (assembly GCF_032717465.1). NCBI lineage: Eukaryota > Metazoa > Arthropoda > Malacostraca > Decapoda > Coenobitidae > Coenobita > Coenobita brevimanus. The sequence goes on from NC_136988.1 coordinate 19,752,079, forward strand.
AAGAATTGACTCGAAAACTTTTGAAATACAGGACGTTAAAGCAATTGGACGATAGTTGGAGGGTTGGGAGTGGTCACCCTTCTTTGGGACTGGCTGAATGAGAGCAAACTTCCAGCAAGAAGGAAAGGTACAAGTTGACAGACAAAGGCGAAATAGTTTGCCTAGGCAGGGTGTAAGCACAGAAGCACAGTTTTTGAGAACAACAGGAGGGACCCCATCAGGCCCATATGCCTTGTTAGTACTGAGGCCAGTAATGGCAGAAAATACATCAACTGAAGAAATTTTAATGTCAGCCATGAGGAAGTCAGAGGGGGAAGTGATGGAGGAACAGCACCGGAATCGTCTAAGGTGGAATTGGAGGAGAAAGTCTGTGCGAAGAGATCTGCTTTATCAGTAGAAGAAATAGCTACAGAACCATCAGAGTAGAAAAGAGGAGGGAAGGATGATGAGGTAAAGTTGTTAGAAAGATTTTTGGCAAGGTGCCAGAAGGAGCGGGAAGAATTCGAGTTGGAGAGTTGAGAGCATTTAGTATGGATGAAATTATTTTTAGTAGAGCGAAGAACAGACTTAGCACGATTCCGGGCAGAAACGTAAAGATTATGTGATTCAGGGGTGGGTTGGCTCCGGTACCTTTTGTAGGCCTTCTCCTTGTTGCGGACAGCATTAGAACAAGCGTGATTAAACCAAGGCTTTCTTGCGTTAGTCAAAGGATATGAGAAAGGAATGTATGCTTCCATGCCCGAGAAAATAACCTCTGTAATGCGCAAGGCACACTCAGATGGCTCACGGCCATGGAAGCAATAATCATTCCAGGGAAAATAAAAAAAGTACTGCCTGAGGGCCTCCCAGTCCGCAGCTCCAAAATGCCACAGACGACGTTTCCCTGGAGGGTCCGCAGGCCGTACTGGAGCGATAGGACAGGTTAAGGTAATAAGGTTGTGATTGGAGGAGCCCAACGGAGAGAAAAGATTAACAGAGTAAGCAGAAGGATTAGTTGTGAGGAAGAGGTCAAGTATGTTGGAGCTCTCTCCAAGGCGGTCAGGGATATGGGTAGGGTGCTGTACAAGCTGCTCTAGGTCATTAAGGATAGAAAAGATGTAGGCTTGTTCACCAGGTGGATCCGTGAAAGGAGAGGAGAGCCAAAGGTGGTGGTGAACATTGAAATCTTCTCCAAGAATGGAGATTTCAGAGAAAGGAGAAATGGACAGAATGTGTTCCATCGTAGAAGTAAGATAGTCGAAGAATTTTTGATAGTCAGTAGAATTAGGGGATAAGTAAACAGCACAGATATATTTAGTCAGAGAATGACAGGAAAGCCGAAGCCAGAGTGTGGAGAATTCAGAAGAATCAAGTTCAGGAACACGAGAGCAAGATAAGTCGTTGCGTATGTATACACAACAGCCACCTTTGACTTTGAAATGAGTATAGAGAAAGTAGGAGGATACAGAAAAGGGTTTGCTGTCAGTTGCCTCAGACAGCTGAGTCTCCGTTAGAAAAAGAAGGTGAGGTTTAGAGGAGGAGAGGTGGTGCTCAACAGAGCGAAAGTTAGATGAAAGGCCGCGAATGTTGCAGAAATGAAGAAGAAGAGAGTCAGACAGTGGTTCCAGGCACCTCGAGTCGTCACCGGGAGAGGGGCAGATGGCGGGGGCATTTATGGTCCCCCCCCCTGGGGACTCCGAGGCTGGGTGAATTGACGCCATTTTGGTAAATTTTGAATAGGAAGTGTAGTGTGTACTGTGCATGTAGATTGGTGAAGATAGATAGAGAAATTTGTACTGGAGAGCATGCTGGCCTACTCTCTGTGTAACTGAGACACTGAAAAAGTTCAGCAAAGGGGGATGGTCAGGAACTAGTCCTGAGGGCTGATGAAACGGGAGCTCCAGCACTCCCTGTCATCAGCTTTCCATCCACCTCGGGAGTACTGCCCTGCTCGACTGGTGCTACAGTCTACTCCTATGTGTGTGTGTGTGTGTGTGTGTGTGTGTGTGTGTGTGTGTGTGTGTGTGTGTGTGTGTGTGTGTGTGTGTGTGTGACTCCAGACTCATCTGAATATGAACCCGGTTGACTTTAGACAGAGTTTGTTTTTCTGGAGTCCACCACCGTCCATTCCAGGGATAGGGAGGGAGGTGAGGGACGACTTTACCCGAACAGTGGAGCTGACCGACTAATCGGTGCCACTGCGTGAAGGCTTCCAGCCTCCGGTTCATCGCAAAAAAAGAAATCGCTTTAACTCTGAATCGTTTTATAATATAAGTCTTCTATCATTTCATAATTGCTCGTTTTACCGTAACTAATCTTATTATTCCAGTGTTGATGCACCCTCTGAGGCGTGACCAGCGGCAGGCCAGGAAACCATCACAGACGGGGGTGGGGGTTAAAGAGATGGCAGTGGTGGGCGATGAAATCAGTGGGATGGACTGAAGTGTTGGTGGACCGCTGACCTGGGGTAAGGAAGTGTACCCTGAGGAAGTGTGTGCCGCTGGATGTGTAGCTGAAGTGTACTGATGTTGAGAAATAGGAGGGATAAGCCTGATATGGGTGGTGGTGGAGACCATGAAAATATACCCTGTGAAAATAGGTGTTGTATATTAATGCTTTGAGTGCAGTGAAGAGTATTCCAAAGTTTTCTCCAACAACAACAACAACAACAATAACAATGTGATAAGATGAGAGTCTTAAGATAAAGGAAAAAAAAAAGGAAACAATAGTGTAGAAAACAAAAATATATCATCATCTTCATTCAGATAACGCATTCATTTTTCTTGAAATCTTCAAGCAGTGTTATGCAATTTAGAAAATATTTCGAACAAGTGGAGTTAGATATGGTATTCGCTGACACCTTCATGAGAAAACGTTTCCTCTTATATGATTAATATTATCTTGAGGTGGGTTGGGGCACACACTAGCCACTCCCACGATGATAGTGCAGCCTTCAGGTGGCTCTGCACCGACTGAAAAGCCAATAAGTTTTCTGTAACCCAAGAAATAATTAACTACGTTGGCTGGAAAACATACAGCCAAGTGCACGATAGTGGTCTATCGGGTTACTGGGTATCAAGCGAATGGGACCCGTATCTGAGTGGTGGTTGGGGCTTACTGTCTACATTATGCCAGGCAGGTGTTAGTGTGGCAGGTCACCCTTGCCTTAAAGGTCGAGTAGCCTAGTCTAAAGCCCTTGCGCTTCTGATGAGGCAAAGTGGGACTGGATGACAGACAGACTTAAAAGGCAAGAATACCCCAGTAGAATACGTCACCTTATTGAAAGTGCTAAGGATCATAGACGTATTGTTTGAACACTACATAAGCCCTTCAATCCCATGATGTATTTTTACAAGGCCATCAGCAGACCATTTTATTAAACTTAAGGGAGATCTCTTTTGGTGAAGCTTTTAGATGCAGGATGTGTCAGGCCCCTTCTGTTAGCAGTGTCTTTCCTGTGGTGAATAAAGTGGTTTGAAGATAACGAGAAGTAAACTAAATATTGGCCATCGAAGTGAGGATACCAGAGTGTTTTGACGCTAACTTGGCCTAAACTTGCCATCTCCCGAACTGAGTTGTAGCAATGCATTAACACTTGGAAGTTATGCTCGTCAAGAAAAATTGCTATTGAAAAGATGTAGAGCCACTGTGTTGTCTTGTTCTGTCACTGAGCTACATGACACAGGCCGTGAAATGAAAATCCAAATCAAGGTGAAAAGAGTATAATAATGAGACTGAAGTTAGTAATACAAGACGAAATACCATGAAAATAGTTAAAATGTGGAGAAATGTTAAGGATGGGAGTGTCATAGCTTCCTTCACTCCGCTCCCTTCCAGGTCATTCTCTCTGTCTGTCTGTCTGTCTGTCTGTCTGTCTGTCTCTCTCTCTCTCTCTCTCTCTCACACACACACACACACACACACACACACACACACACACACACACACACACACACACACACTCATGCTCGTATAACCAGTGAATAGCCACAATTTGTCACGATTCAGGCGTGATTATAAAGCAAGAAAGTGTGAGGGGGAGATTCAGGATAGCAAGACATTTGCCTTTAATTATAGCGCGTTATCTTTAACCTGACGAAGATATCTCCCTTCCACTCAGGTAATGGACAAGGAAGGGTGCGAGTCTGAAGTATATTTACGATCGATTCCCCGTCGTAACTTGGGTATGTTTGTTACAGGAAGAACTGACTAAGGGAAGATTTTGCATTCCACTCCTTGCTCTCGCTGCAGAAAAGTTATGCAGTAATTTATCGTGTCGAAACTCCAGATTCATTCATGTAATTAGAACAGGACAGAGATGATTCCACAGCCTCCTTGTCCATCCTGCATGTAATAACCTGAGTTACGACAGAGCATTGCAGGGAAGTGTGTTTTGGTATCCCGGTAAAGATGTAGTCAGACTGGAGTGCTAATTCCACTATACTCCGGTTTTTTTTTTTTTTTTTTTTTTTTTTTTTTTTATCGAGGCGAAGATGCACTTGACAGGTTGATGATGATTGGCTGAATGAAACATGTCCAAAAAATATCTACTAACCCAAATTTCCCCCTCAGATATTTGCTGTCAGTTAATAATGCTAGATTATGAAGTAATGTTGCATTCAGCCAGAAATCACCAATCTGTCAAGTGCATCTTCGCCTCGATAAAAAAAACTGAGTATATTGGGGAAGGAGCCTGAGTCCTACCTCATAACTAAGGCTCATCGAGTATTAAGCCACCATAATATACTATTCAAGACGTGAGGGTGTCCCAGTTCCGTCAGGTGAAACAAAAACACGGTGGCAACCGAAGAGGCCGGGTCCTGTCTACTATTTATGCCTGATAGAATGTCATGTCACGACCACTTAGTATTCAAGTGGTGGCAAATGCTCACTTCAGTCAGGGGAAAACAGATCGACTATACTTTATTTTTTTTTTTATGAACAGAAGGAAAAAAAAATATACACCAGATTACCAGTGTTCTTCATTAATACAATTTTTTTGAAACAGTTGGACTTTAATTGTTGCTGGTTGAAGTTTAGGGATAAACTAGTCTGGTGAAGCGAGTTCCAACGAGAAGCAGTGCTGGGAATAAAGGAATTCTCATTGGCAAAAATTCTGCAATATGGCAGTGTAGCAGTCTGATCATGAGCGCTGCCAGATGCCCGTGCAGCACAGGGGAAGGCGTGGAGAGGTGGCACAATGGATGCAACTTAGTCTGGGCGTTTGTCATAAAAGTGTCTGTTCAGTAATGTAAAGGAGGCAACATTCCGTCTTACCTGTAGGGGAGGTGATCCATTTGTAATTTCTGGGTTATTGATTATTCTTTTAGCTTTGTTTTGAATCTTGTCCAGTTGTAGTGCAACCTCTCCACATGCACTCCACAAGGGTGAGCAGTATTCCAACTGAGAGCACATGTGATTCTGTGAATTATAGCTAACTGCTTGTCAGTGAAGAAGTTAAGGATTCTCTACAACAATCCAAGTTACTTTGGGCCGGTTTTAACAAATGATCTAGCGCGAAAGGTCCAACTGAGGTTATTCTTAAGCGAAACACGAGAATTTCAAAGCTTTCAGAGACAGGCATATTGTCTGCACTGAATATAGGAATAAGGCAATAGCTGTCTGTTAGTAAACTGGATATATTTGGTTTTCCATGCATTAAATGAGACAATGTTATTTTGTCCCCATTCAGTGCTCTTGGATAAATTTTGATTTATGGAGACTGGTGTGCTGTGTTGGGAGCTTAGAGATACTGTATCAAATTTTGTGAATGGGTGTGTAAGTGTGCAGGAACTGTGAAACGTTGAGTCATCTGCATATGAGTTAATGGGATTATGGGTGACAGACAAGAGTTCATTAAGATGAATTGGGAACAGGGTTGGAGCCAGGACTGATCTTTGTGTCACACCGGCATTCAATGAGTAGAAATTGGAATATACATCGTCTACCTTTACTCTCATCTTTCTGCTGCTGAGATATCGGGAAATCAGTAGAACAAAGATGATGGGCCGTATCAAGGGAGCTTGGATAACAGGAAACGGTGCAACACTGTGTCCAAAGCTTTAGAAATATCAAGGGCTGCTGCATAGGTTTCTCCATGTTGGTCAACTGACTAATGGATAAGACTGAGTATATCAACAGTGGTTTCGTGGCTAAAACCATATTGTCTGTCACTAAGTAAGTTGTTGGATTCACGATGTTTAATAATGTATTTATTAACGAGTTTCGAATACATTACCAGGAGATGTGATGGCTACTGGTCTGTAGTCAGAGGGATGTGAGGAACTTCCTTTCTTTGGAATTGAGAGGATATAGTAGTATATTGTTTGACAGTCTGCACAGGCTTAGAAGTCCTGTTGCGGTGCGTGTATAATCACAGCCAGGGAGCTCTGCACTGTGGGGGCATGAAGCCAAGACTGGAGCATGACAGTACAAGTTGCGCGTTACTCTTAACGAGAGAAGATGCCACACACTGCGGTGAGATAGAGGTGGGGCCGTTACAGTATTTAGCTGGAATAGATGTCGTAGCACCATCATATGTAGCGATTTATATTGCATACCAAACCATATTATCCTCACGCATGTTATTTTCATCGTGTTAATTTCAACACCGAGATGCCACACGCTGCCGGTAAGGTAGGAGGGGGGGGGGGGAGACTATTTTAGATGACAGCAAGTTTCGTAGCACTAGATCCGTAGCGATTTATTTTGCATTGTACAGTCGATAAAAAAATTAAAAAAAAGTCGGTGGGAAACAATGTACCGTATTCTCGTACGCTAAGGAGACTCGGTAACACCTCTAACACCTCTTCCTTAATGCTTTATTTTGGATATGGGTGGTTAATGTGCTCTTGTAGGTTATTTATGCAGAGTATGAAGATACTGGAAGGATGTATGTAACGCAGAAAAGGACAGTAAGGTTTGTTAAGCAAAAAAAAAAAAAAAAATGCTTAGTAAAACAGTTAGGGAGCTTCCTTAGTCGAGGAGAATACCAACCAGTGTGACATCACAGACATTACCTATGCCATAATTTCAGAAGTTTCAACCCCACTTTAATAAACATGGCTTCTGAAGGATGTCATATATTTCTGTCTCCCTTGCCATTTCCTTCTCAGCACTGTCAACAGAATTATACAGTCTAAGACTAAAGTCCTTGGACTTTGGAGATTTGTCAGTCAAGAGATGGCGCCTAAATCTATGCTTAGAAAGGGGTGAAATTAGCAAGTGGAAGGGAGTAATGGGGAAGGGTGAGGGGGAGTCAGTGGGTGGAGAGTTGGAGTTCATGTTCATTGGCTCAGACTTGTGTCAACCAAGCTGTGAAGTTGAATATTACTGAAGCGAGTTTTGGTGCAAGAACAATTTAGTCAGAATTAGCAGTTAAATAATGCGAAAAATAATTACTTAAAAACAAGCAACATCCAGAAAAATGGACCTGAAGCTAGATTTCATATGGTAAGAGCTTTTCCAAGACGAGAGAAATCGTGTGACGGAAGTCAGGATGACGTTGTTTACGGTCTTTGTATGTCAGTGCCTTCACCCTCCGTTGCAGCCGCCTTTTAAGGACATGCTAACCACCTGCGTTGCCAGTCACTCATTTACATCATCCACTGCACTATATACTTCCCTAGTTGCCGTAGTACAGGAATTCTATGATCATTCTGTGTTGCAAGTCAACCATACGAGATGCCCTACCCGTCAGCCTGACGACTGGATGTGGGATCGCCGCCTGCGTGACAGTGAGGGGGAGGTGCGGCGGGTGGCAGCAACAGCATAGGCCTACCACACTGACGGTCTGACCACACGGCTGACAACCTCCGTGCTTATCTCACTTCTGCCAGGTCCTCCACCACCTCAAGCACAGTGTTTGGCAGGAGTATTGCAATGACTTTCTGCAGCATATTGACGCTCTCACTCCACTATCTAGGGCTTGGCGGCATGTTAACATAGTTGTTCAGTCACTCGAGTTTCCCTCTCATCCTCTCCAATATAGTTCCGTGGAATATACCAACGATCTTGCTCACAAATGGTCCATGCAGTCCCAACTGACATTCCTGCCCCCTCCCACCGGGGCATGTCACTTGACTGCAGCAAAAACAGACCAGTACGCACTGCAGAGAACCGCACCATTCCCTCCCCTCTCGATGGTGACCCCATCACCAGTGACGAGTTGTACGCAAGGCACGGCAACTGCCCCGGATGGTGATGGGATCACCTATGCCACTCTCTGATGGCTCTATAGCTATTTCATCTACTGATAAAGCAGATCTCTTCGCTCAGGCTTTCTCCTCCAGTTCCACCTTCGACGATTCCGGTGTTGTTCCTCCATCACTTCCCCCCTCTGACTTCCTCATGGCTAACATTAAAATTTCTTCAGCTGATGTATTTTCTGCCATCATTGACCTCAGTACTAACAAGGCATATGGACCTGATGGAGTCTCTCCTGTTGTCCTCAAGAACTGTCTAGGTAAACTCTTGCGCCTTTTGTCTGTCAACTTGTACCTTTCCTTCCTGCTGGAAATTTGCTCTCATTCAGTCTGTCCCAAAGATGGGTGACCATTCCCAACCCCCTAACTTTCTCTATAATTGGTGTAGGAATGATTTTTTTTCTTTTTTTTTCCTTCCTCTGTTGGCTTTAAAAAAAATAGTCGTTTGGCAATGGTGCTGAGGGTAGACTTTTTAAATCGGAGGAAATCCATAAGCTGAATAAAACCGTCTGCTGGTAGTAAGATGGGTGGGTGGCTGGGTGGGTGGGTGAGTGAGTGGGTGGGTGAGTGAGTGAGTGGGTCGGTGGATGGGTGAGTGAGTGAGTGGGTGGGTGTGGTTCGGTGAGTGAGTGAGTGAATGTATGGGTGTGGTTCGGTGAGTGAGTGAGTGAATGTGTGGGTGTGGTTCGGTGAGTGAGTGAGTGAATGAGTGGGTGGGTGCATGTGAAATACTAATTAAATACTGGAGAGCATATGCAACTTTTATGCGGAGAATAGTATATAAATTGTGTGTGTGTGTGTGTGTGTGTGAGAGAGAGAGAGAGAGAGAGAGAGAGAGAGAGAGAGAGAGAGAGAGAGAGAGAGAGAGAGAGAGAGGCTAACCAATGTATCACTGACTTCCCTCCCCCTCCCCCTCCTTTCTCATCAACTCTTCCTTCATCTTCCATCCTCTTATTCTCCCCAACTCTTCCTTCATCCTTCATCCTCTTCTTCTCTTTCTCTGTCTCTCTTACTTTATCTTTCATCATCCTTGTCCTTCTCTCTGTCTCCCTTCACTTTTCATCCACTTCTTCTCCACTTACAACCCCTTCTTTCCTCCTCACTGTGCCATAAACTACTTGTGCTGGCCATGTCCTGTCTCACCCCTGCTTCCTCCCTGTCCCCTCTCCTTCTTCCTCTTTGTTCCTCTTCCGACTCGCTTCTCTTTCTTCTGTCCTATCTCCTTAATACTTCTCTTCGTCTCTTCCCTCTCCCTTTCATTTCCTCGTTGTCTTTCCCTCTTTTTTGTCCCATATTCTTTCCCTCTTCCTGTCCTCTGTCCCCCCTTCCTTTTCTTTTTCTCCTTGTCTTTCCCTCTTCTTTTCTTATTTTCCTCTGTCTTCCAATGTTTTTTTGCCACTGAGCTACGTGAAGTAAGTTGCCAAGTTAAGGGGAAAAAACTGCAATAATAAATTTTGCATGGTTTAAATTCTGTTAATACCATTCATATACTTTCATATTGATATACTAGTGCCTGAAGCGTAAAATAAATCGATGTTGTATAATTACTCTGTATACCTTATACAACAGCAAATATTTCAATTCAGTTAGATTAGGAAATGCTATGAAATTTAAAATAATAAGAAAAACCATAACTACCTCCTTCTATAATTTGATGATAATTTAATGACTAAAAAAATGATGATATATTAAAAAATTGTTTATATAAAATTTGGCACTCAAAAGTAAATATGTTAGGCTTGTATTCAATGTATTGTGACGTCACGGCCTCAGGGTTGTTATGGGGACGGAGGTTGGGAAGGTGAGTGACTTTATTCCATTATTACGTTGTTATGCTCTTTAGTGTCATGGTAACTTTCATGCACATATAGTTTTTAGTGCCTGGTGCCATTATAGAGGCGTAGTGTTGGTTGATAGCGTATAATTAGTGGCCATCAAGATAGTGTATAATCCCTGCCACCCAGGTGAATAAGATGTCACTCTTAAACCAGACAGGTGTCATTGTAAGTCTCATATCCTCCATTCTAATTTGATGGAAGATTTGAATATGAAGCAGAATGGAGGAAGACTAGAGATCAATATTGCTGGGGAATTAGGTGATGTTGGGTAATTTTGGGCATTTTGAATTGTGAAATGTTTTATTAAGCCTCCAGCCAGAAGACATCTGTGAGTTTGTGAGTATTAAAGATCAGGAATCAGCCATGTAACTGATGATCTTGGTTTTAAATCGTCAAAAATATATGCCATTCTTAGTTCTTAGAAGGCCTGAAGGTGAGGTTAAATATGAGCAAACATTATGAATACTGTAGTAAATTGGATAAGTAATACAGCATTTTATTTACTAATGATGTTTATTCATTAAGATAAGAGGAAGACAGATTTGGCTAATTGTTTTATGCTAGGCTGCTCCTGCAAGAGTAAGACTTATTTTCTAGAATAAAACGAGGATAGCAGATAAGGCTGTCTCCCACCCACTAAATCTTTCATCTGAAACTGTCAGGAAAAAATGGAGAAGGAACACCACACAGCATTAAAAAAAAAAAACAAGAAATATTTTAGGAAAGGAATAGAATAAGGGTTAATTATTTACAAAACAGGCATGCCGATTCGACCTATATTATAATAAACTCACTATCTCAGAGTAAGTAATTTAGTACAGATGCAACACAGTTAACTGCAGGAAGTGATTGGGAATAGACAAAATTTACCAATTTTGTGGTATTTAAGGAAGCGGTCAGGTTGCCCATGTCATATGTTTATCAACAATCTCCCTGACTGCCTGTGCTGTTTACCAGCCATTGCTCTGACTGGAGGCATCAGTGTAGCAAACAAACTCAAATATGCACAAAAGAAAACACTTATAAGTTCAAAGCTATGGAAAACTTAGTGATTTAACCATACCTAACATAACCTAATCTAACTTGGCCAAAGCTAACCCCAGACTTTATCCTAACCTAACCTAGCCTAGCTTAACCCATCCTAACTAAACCTAACTCCCCCCAAAATTGGGATTGCCACAAAATACTACACTGAAGATCCAAAACCCATCAGAGCAAAATGCAACTCAGTAAGAACCTGAATTAACGGGAAAAAAAGGGGGGGGGGGAAACAGAAAGAAGTTAATATGTAGGAGAGCAGCTGCAGCCAGAGGCAACTCATGGAATGCCACATCTTGCAGTGTGTTGTGTCCTTGTATGCAAATGGCTGCATATTAACTACCTAATGATTTAACCTAACCTAACCTGGGCTCGAATTGGGAAACAAAATCCATCTTTGAGTACGTTGAGTAAGTTTCTTCCATTATGCCGGAAACAATCGTAGGTACAGCTTAAGGAATGTGATGATGATAAGGAGGGAAATCTTTCAGCAAGAGAAGGTAATTTACCACCCTCAAAATAGAAAAATATGGAAAACAAACTAGAGGAATATGAATTGAATTGGTAAGGTCTTTAGGCTGTATGCTTAGACAAAAATTTATAGGTTTTTCAGTGTTAGGGGACAAAGTGGAATACAAATGTTTGCATATCAGAAAAAATTACTCTTTCATCCCATATGTTTTCGTAAGTTAGCATTTAGTTTCACATTCTTTGTTTGAAATTGCGCTTCCCAACACATTTCAGACCGACTAAGCACACAGTTATTTCGGCTTCTTGAAGTTAAGTGTACATTTACTGCTCACTCATTTGTTCATTCATATACAGTATGTATGTGTGAAAGAGAGAGTATTGATACAAACAATAATGTATTCTATTAACCCCCTCATAGCTGCCAGCTTGAACAATGCTTTACTGTACCAGTGTCAGTGACAGTGAGTTAAGACGAGCTGTAAAAAACTGCAAACAATTATGGGAAGGGAATGAAGGTCATTAGTATGTTTGCACAACCCTACTCTACCATCCCAAGCAGTCAGGTGGTCACTTCATCCCAGATTTTTTCACTATTGTTTACGTGCTAATGTTTCATGCACCCTAATTTTATTAATTCTGTCACAAAACATAGCAAATCACAGGATGGATTTAGGGGGAAAAAAAGCCTGGTGCACCAGATGAGTCTTTTCACATATATTAGAAAAAGAAATTGAATACAGAGCTTTGAAAAAAATGGTCCCGAGGCCGGCCACGGGAGCATGCAAATTTCTGAACTCACGGCCATCGAGGGGGCTAAACACATGCTTTACTTTAAGCTGTAAAAGCACCTTACCAAATAAGTTCTTCCTGATAATATACTTTTCTTGTTATTTCTGGGTTGGTAAATAAACGTTTCTTGGTAAATCAGTTTCCCCGTTGCTTTTAGTTGTTCTGATGTGGCAACTCATGTTTGATTCGTTAATGTAATGTTGGAAGGGACTGTTCTAAGGTAAGTGTTTACTTAAACTTGGCCTAACCTAGCGTGACTGTACCTAATGATTTAACCCAACCTAACCTCCAGTTGGGAAATTGGGAAACAAAATCTACCTTTGAGCATGTTGAGTTTCTTAATTGCGCTGGAAACGATCGTGTGTTCGGTTTAAGGAATGTGATGATAATAACAGGGAGGAAATTTTCCAGCAAGAAAAAGTAATGTACCCAACTGAAAGTAGTCAGAAAATTACAGAAACAAGCTGGAGGAATATGAGTTGAATTGGTAAGGTCTTTCTGCTGCTTAAATTGTACATTTACCAGTAAATGAATTTGTCTAACAGTACTGTACTTGTGTTTTGTTTCCGCCAGATTAATCATGATATTGGACTGTTCAGGCACCGCTTCACACCATGTAGCCTGGGTAATTGGACTATCTCTGTATTATGTATGTATGTGTTGGTAACGTGTTATATTATATATGTATGTGTTAGCAATGTGTTATGTATTATGTAATGTATGTGCTAACACAGTGTGTTATGTATCATGTACTTGTGTGTTAACAGTGTACTATGTATCATGTATGTACTGGTATGTATTAGCACTGTTAAGTGTCTTGTATGTGTGTGTGTGTACCCAGTAGGCCTAATCCAAACTGCCTTTATTTCACATTGCTCACTGTGCTCAGAGTCACCGTCACACTCAGCCTCAGGTATATACTGTTAGTGTCAGCAAAAGCTAGAGGGAGTTCTGGCCACTGATACCATTGTTCCTCTTTAATCCACACTGGCTCAAGGCCAGGAATTGGAAGAAGAATCAAGCATCTCCATCATCTACCCTATCATCATCAACTCTCTCTCTCTCTCTCTCGTATAGGAGTGATTTTCTTTCCATTTACAAGGGCTGGGGAGTGGTCCATGCTGTTGATTTTAGGAGCAATACAGGATTACATGATAGATGAAAAGGGCATGTTTCTTTACAGTACCAAGAGATGAACAACAATGGCTGATATATCTGTAGTATATAAAATAGATTGGACAGTAATAGCTGTAGTGTTATATATATTTGTGCAAGATTAACTTGTGTATGACATACATTACTGTATGAATTGTATGTGACTGACGTTAACTTGACTGTATGAAGTGTACGACTGACATTACTGTATGAATTGTATGTGACTGACATTAACTTGTGCATGACTGACATTAACTTGACTGTATGAATTGTGTATGACTGACATTAACGTGTGTGACTGACATTAACTTGTGCATGACCAACATTAACTTGTGCATACTGACATCAACATGTGAACGACTGACATTAACATGTGCATGACTGACATTAACTTGTGTGTAACTGACATATCTTGTGCATGACTGACATTAAATTGTGCATGACTGACATTAACATGTGTATGACTGACATTGACATGTGTATGACTATGACTGACATTAACTTGTGCATGACTGACATTATATTGTGTATGACTGACATTAATATGTGTATGACTGACATAGCTTGTGCATGACCAACATTAACCTGTGCATGACTGACATTAACATGTGTATGACTGACATTAACTTGTGCATGACTGACATTATATTGTGTATGACTGGCATTACCTTTACTGTATGAATTGTTTTTCAGGAGGAGGAGAATGTCACCAGTGAGGTATGGTAACAGCCCCAGGTGCCACCCTTTCCCTGGGTATGATAGACTTCAACACCAACACCACTGCCCTCACTGGCTTCATGACACCACCAGGAACACCATATCTTCTTGACCAGGTTTGTTATGCCTATCTGTCTGTTTACCTCCATTTATCTATCTATCTATGTATTGCCAGATGCCATAATCCCATAAGGGATGACCATCTGACTTGAGTTATTTGTTTTACGGGGAGGGGCACTAACACACCACCACCTGACTTTCTGACACATAGAGAGCACGTATGGTTTGGTTATGTGGTTACCACCCAGCATTGTAAATGGTTTGTTGGCTTACAGGAAACCATTTGGCTTGTCACTTAATGTAAAGCCATCAGTAAAGGAAAGAAAAGCAGTAAGAAGTGACAGGAGAGATGGGAGAAATAGGAAGAGAGGAGAGCAGGCACAGAAAAAGAATGATAAAGGCTAAGAAAGAAGTAGGCAGCACTACATCAAGTGAGTGGATGATGGTCACCACCACCTACCTCCATTTAGCTGTCTGTAATCAGATAACTTATCATGAAGGGGATGGCTCTTAATAGGTTGCCTCCTTGTCACCATGTCTTCTGCCATCAGACTGCCCCTTCTTCACCTAACACATTTCATGCAACCTCAGTTATTATTCAGGTTATAAGAATGACCCACATCTGTCAGGTGAAAATAAACCTACTATGGTCAAATTGGCCCTCTAATCTGCCCACACTTGTGTAGTGCCATAATTTTAATTATTAGTGTAAGTTAGTGTAAGCTAGTATTGTAAGTGTAATCTTAAGCTTAAGTATTGTAAGTATAGCTCATGATTTAACTGTTAAGTTCTATATTTAAGTCTAGTCTTGGTTGATATTCATAATCTGACACATGATTCTGCTATTGATAGTGCTAAGTCGAGTTTTGATGTGAATATGACTAGTATATATACATAATGAACCAGCCGTTTCCAACAAAGACATATAACCACGGAAATTTTAGTAGGGATTAATAATTGCGAATGTCTTTCTTCGTAATCTGATATAGAGATTTATATGTCATTGTTAGTAGTATTCCCCTTTTGAACTATGCATTGGTGATTGAGAGTTGACTGAAGTAAGCATATTGAAGATTGTCATTTTTGAAGCGCGAAATTCATGTTATTGGGTCGGGGTTACAGTCAGTTAGGCATATGTAACCGACATGGGAATATAAAACTGTTCGAATCCCTAGTTAATTTGGCTTCATTATGATTAAAGTCCCTGTATGCTTATTACAAAAAATTTTAAACATCATAAGGCATTTTTCTACGTATGTTGAGTGCAAACGCATCTCTCGTATTCTTTGGAGATCTAGTAGAAACAAAATACAGTATTACAAAGTAGTCAGTTAAAGTTTTAGCTATTTCCCAAACACTGTCTGGTTTAGTATAAAGAAGGGGAAGCCAAGCCTCAACAATGAGACCGTCGCTCCTTTTCATCATTACAGGTTAGTGCCCAAGCTTTCACCCCCCCCCTTTCTCCCTCGTGTATTAAGTCATCATATTCATTCGTGAGTTAAATTAGTGATATTTTCCCCTGATCCTTCTTGTGCTGAATAATGAGACTGTCGCTCCATTTCATCATTACAGATGAGAGTTATGGAGGGCCGTGGCTCGCATTCCAAGGATTCAAGCATTGTACCATGGTCTAACCTCTAACACACGAAATCACCCCTCCCCCCTTTTAGTTCATGGAATCAAAGTGAATATCGGTTGGTTCATTTGTCCATTTGATTACGGTCCATGTGATTACTGGTCCTATTGATTATTGTGTCTAATTTATATAAGATTCTTCAGTTATTGTGCATTCAGTCTTAGAGAATATGCTTTAGTGATAACCTTTAGGTTATTTTCCGATGAGCCCGTCAGAGACCACGGGACTATATCGATGTGTATCAGTATTCTTGGAATTTAAATCTAGTGTGTAAAGATACATATTTCTGGAGTTATATTGTAAATCCTGATTATTGGATATTAATTTAGTTTTGTGAAGATTCTCATTTCCGGTAGTAGAGATCCTCATTATATTTTGGTATCATTCACAGTTTGAAGAGTATTGTATCTCAGTTCTTAATGCATAGTAAATCTTAGGTTAAGTCGTATCGAGTTTTGAATTTTTGCTATCCTCCAAGGAGTGGTTCAGACAAGGTTGAGTGGCCCACAAGGTGTGGTAATATCTAACTACTCACGCCCTCTCAAATAAGATGACACTACCCTATTTCTGTTAATCTCTAAAATTCTCAAAATAAGATCATGCTACCCCATTTTCCATAATCTCTAAAACTGTCAGCATTAGAGGTGGTTTCTATTATTCCCTTCATTACACTGGTGTCATTTATTGGTGACATTGTCAACATTACACTGGTGACTAAATTTTTCCGGCATTACACAGATGGTATCTAATTTCTGATCATTACACTGGTGACTAGTTCTCAGCATCATATTGGTGGAGTATCTAAATTTTTCTGTTATTACACTTGGTCATCATTTATGCTGAAAGGAGTTGGGGATTTTCAGTCGAAGAAAATTCAGTGCAGGTATGTCAGTGAAGAAGGCTGTCTGTTGTATTGTACTCGTTTTTACTCTTACATGGCCTTAAATTGACATCTTGAATGCTTAGTTGTAATGATGCTAGTCACAGAAACTACTAAAGAAACAATGTAGAGCAGTAACATAGTCGTACTCAGCTATTTAGCTGTAAAATACGGCACAGAGGAATGAAGATCTGGGCCAAGTTAAGGTGAAAAAGGTCTTGTTAAATATGTGCCAGTCTCCTCCATTGGTAGTGAGAGTAACTAAGTCTCACTGGTGTCATCATCATCATCATTATCATCATCATCCATACCCACCCTAGGGCAGGATGAGTAGCAATGTCTAGACAGCCCATATTTGCCCAATCCAATGGGCCATGCTTCCATTCACTCATCATTTAAGGTGGAGTCTCACAGATGTAAGGAGCTGTTGCCTTTCCTGACATTAAGAGGGCTCTTCTTCCATGCTAAGGGATCTTTGTATGCAGCATGGGTTAGGAGTGTAATGCTGTATGGTAGTGAGACCGGGGCAGTAAAGGAAGAGGATGCTGTATTTGTTGGCTCAAAATACAGAATTGACAATGATTAGATAGATGTGTAATGCATCCTTGAATGCAAGGCATGGGGGGGCTAGGTTTACAACTAAAGAATTGAGAGGAAGGATGAGACTAGAGTGTACTGGTGTTGTGATGAGGAGGGATAGACTGAAATGGCAAGGATATGTGGAGGGGATGGAGAATGACAGTTTTGTGTGAAAAGTTAGAAATGTGAATGTCGAGGGTAGGGTTGCGAGAGGCAGGCTGAAAAAGACGTGGGACAAGGTCATAGTGTGACCTCAGGGATAAGGAACTGAACAGGAAGGCTGCCAGAGATTGAGCAACATGGAGAACTGCCATTAGGTGACCAAGGCTGATTCATGTAAGCATGCTGGAACCTCTGTAAACGATATGATAGATAACGAATCTCATTATGCCTTAACTTTCTCCACTTCAGGGGTAACAGCACCTGAGAATACATAGCAGAATTATCCATCAGACAGACCTAATGGCCATCGACGAGACTCATCAGAAAATATGACTGGAGAAGCTAAGAGTTTTAAGATGTAGTTTTTCATTGTCTTCTTTGCACAGTCTTATGGCGCTAGGTTAACAGATGCATGCTATAGATTTTGGTTACTTAAATGTGGCAAACTGCTTTGTACATTCCACAAATCCTCCGAAGGAAGTTTTGTGTATGGGGAAATTCACCTTACATATTATTGTCATCCCAACCCTATTCTCCATCACAGGCATGTGAGCAGCATCGTGAAATTAAGTAAGGAAATGGTCAAGGAGGAATAAAAATCAGTCAAAGTGCATGAGTTATTGGCCTTCACATTTATTTATCCACCATTCAGTACTCTGAAATGTGAAGACTTGTTTCATAAGTTGTATAAAATCTACAACTGAGGTCATGCCCATTTTGATGCAGCATTTATTTCTGTTCATTATATTTTAATTCTTCAGCATCAATACCTGTTGTATTATATATATTTTTTAATTTATTATTTTAATACTTTCACATGCTAAATAATGGAATAACTTAATACCTTATTTGTTCATCCATATTTCATCATCATCATCATCCGGACCTCCTATCCCATCCTAGGGTGGGGTGAGGAGTAGCAGCGTCCAGACAGCCAAAGCTTGCTCAGTTCAGTGGGACACATTTCTGTTAGGACTCCATATTATAATTACAAATCATAATAGACAAATAGATAAATAGATAGATAAACAGACAGATAGACAGCTCTATGCAAGCCTGGGAATGGGAAATGATCTTGCAAGTTACACTGAGGAAAAGCTGACGACAGACTAGGAAGTAGCCAGTCAGGAGATGATGCAGTTAGTTGGTCAGCGATCACCAGGTGAACACACATACACACATACTCACACACAGGCTTCTAGAACTTTCCAACCACAGGGAACACACGTGATACGACTCCTGTTTCACCAGAATTTAGGAAAGAGAGCTCAGAAGGAGAGAGGCCATAGAAGTGGCAGGGAGTGGCGAGAAAGGCTTAGCAACTTGGAAGAGAGAGAGAGAGAGAGAGATAGGGTGATAGCTAGCGGGACTCGACTTTATACTTCGCTCTGTGTGAGAGACTTGTTAATATTTCCAAGACAAATAAAAATAGTCCCATACTATTCTTTACCTCTCCTTGTCATTGAATGACAAATGGGAAAGAAGAATATCTACTTACAAAGCTACTCAAGTATAACAGCCGCTCGTCCACAAGTCTAATATATATAACTTCTCTACAAGTAACTACAAAGTCTTTTATGACATTTCCATTCACTCATCATTCAAGCCCACAGAATCCTGGCTCCATCTGATAGGCCAGAAAGTTTCACTACGTTCTGTAGCTTCACATATACTTATTCGATAGAGCCAGTCTGAACGCTGTCACGTTAAAAAGGGTGCCAAATCCATGGTCATGTGCTCCTCTGCACAAAATTAATCCAGCCAGCTCGATCTCTTGTCAGTCCCTTAGCCTCCATATATACTTAAATATACTGTTTACTTAAAGGCCAGACTCAGCAGCAGAAGAGAGATGTTTTATGTGTTTCATGAAAATTTTGCACTGTAAAACCATAAGTCAGACAGCATGTTCTGTTTGATAGAATGGGAAGTATGATTAATTACCCATTACAGTGATTGATAGATATTTTCTAATATGAACATCTTTTTTTATTTATATCTATATAATGGTAATAGCATGTATTTGTACAACTACAGTAATCACTCTAATATCCGGACGCCCAATAACCGAACATCCCCACTAACCGAACCTTATCGTCCTGGGATCAAACATTCCCAAAATGGTCCGAAAATCCAAAAAAATTGGAAAAAAAATCGATTTTTTGCCGTCTGTAATTTGAACTTGCTGCGCGCGCCGCGTGAGAGCATTGTTTTGGTTCGTCATTCCTCTGACGTCCGATAGAGCGCCGCTGCATCCTCCCCACTTCCCGCCTGTCTCTCACCGCGACAAGACCTGCGCTGTTCGCCATGGCTGCCCACGTGCTCGCTTTTGTGGTGGTGCCGTACTTGCTGCAAGGCCTCCTGCTGCTCTCTGCCATACTCTTAGTGTGTGTGATGATGGCCCCGCCTCCTGAGAAAAGGAAGAGAGTGGTGTTGACTCTGGAGAAGAAACGGGAGATATTGGAGAAGGTTGATGCGGGTTGGTCTTCCTCTCGCATTCTCCGCGAGTTCAACCTGGCCCGGTCGACTTTGTTCGATATCAAGCGTTCCCGAGACAAGCTCATGCAGTACACGGCTGACTTCTCGTCGAGAAGCAAACGCAACGTGGAGAGGAAGGTTATGTTTACCCCCAAGTATGCAGAGATCGACCGCTCCACGTTGATTTGGTATCGACAGCAACGTGCAGCTGGTGTGATGGTACGTGGAACGGAGCTGAAGGCTGCTGCTGAGAAGTTTGCAAGGCTTCACGACGCCCTTGACTTCAAGGCATCCGAGGGTTGGCTCTTCGCGTTCAAGTTACGACATGGCCTTACTAACCGTAAAGCACATGGCGAAGCATTGGACGCTAACGAGGATGGAGTGGACGAGTTTCGGCACAAGGTGAAAGGCTTGATCGACAGGGAGGGCCTCACTCTCGGTCAAGTCTATAACGCTGACGAAACTGGCCTATTCTATCGCTCGGCGCCAACGAACACTCTCGCCGATGAGACGGAGAAGCGTGTACCTGGCCGCAAGCTTTCTAAGGAACGGATATCTGCTTTGTGTTGTGCCAATGCTAACGGCATGCACCGGCTTAAGCCCGTTATTGTTGGCCGTGCAAAGCAGCCTCGGTGCCTTCGTGGGGTGATGGATGTCCTTCCTGTCGTATGGTACCATTCTTTGAAAGCATGGTTCACAGCTGTGATTTTCAAAGACTGGTTTCACCATCACTTCGTCAAGGAGGTCATACATTACCAGACGAAGACACTGGGAATTCCTCGCGACCAGGTAAAGGCTCTCCTTCTCCTCGACAATGCACCTGCCCACCCGTGCGACAAGGACTTGGTTGCTGAGAATGGCCGTATTAGGTGCATGTTTCTGCCACCTAATACGACTGCTCTCATTCAACCAATGGACCAAGGAGTGATCGTGGCAACAAAGCGCCTGTACCGTCGGAAGTTCCTGGACGAGGTGATGGTGGTTCTCGAGGACGAGGACGAGCGCAGGGAAGGACGTGACACTCGAGGCAAGCGGACTTTGGACAACCTTTCGCCGCTACAACATCAAGTCTGCGCTGTACAACTGGGCTAGTGCATGGAAGGAAGTCCCTGTGAAAACTCTTGAAAATGGTTGGTCTCGTCTGCTTCTCGGAACAGATGTGGAGTACGATTTCCTAGGGTTTGACGTGGATGACTTCCATGCACGGCTACATACGCACGGCGACGATGTTGATGTGGACGATGTTCGTGAGTGGTTGGACGACGACGAGGGCGATCCTGGGTATCAGACGTTGTCTGATATCGAGATCGCGTCTTCGGTTGCTGGTGTCAGTCCCGAACTTGAAGATTCCGACGACGAAGGCGATGATGATGATGCAGACTCCGCCCAGCAGGACACTACTCCAGCCATCCCCAAGCTGAGCGCACTCCAGGAACATCTAGAGTTCGTCCTAGACTACCTGGAACACCCGGACTGCGACAGGGAGATGGGGCCCTTGGGACTCGTGGAGGAAGTGCGTGCTTTCCGGCAGCGCATCATCAATCGCCAGAATTGTCGGTCCTTGCGTCAGTCAACGATTGACAGTTTTTTCAGGCCCGTGACCCCCGCTGTGCCAAGCCCTGGTTCCACTCCGTTGCCTCCCCAAGACAGGCCCTCATGCTCCGAGCCACAGCCCAGCACATCAGCTACAGTGGAGTCACCGCTCGACGTGAGTTTGCGGCTGTCTTCAGAGTCTTCTGTAGTCAGTACGCCATCACCACTACCCACTGATGCACCCCTTGGACGCCTGCCAGTGATATTCTCGGGCTCTGACAGTGAACAAACAGCAAGAACTTCTCCACTAGACCACACGGGAATTTTGAGTGTTGTGCAGTGAAAAAAACGGTGTGTTGTGTTAAGGTTTTCAAGTTGGGAGAAAAGACTAAGTAGAAAAGAAATTTAACGTAACTAACCTTCTTTGTTTTGGCTTTGGAAACTTAAAAAAACTTGGGAAAAGTTAATGTGCAACACTTAAATTTAATGGAACATTATTTGGACTAAAGTGAACACTGTGAAAAGAACGGACTTCTGTGTGTTAGTGACTAAGTTCAGTGCAAGACTTCAGGAAGAGTGTAGTGCAAGTGCTTCAGGAAATCGTTCTTACTGTCAGAGTCCGAGAGGAGGCGGTTATTCATCGAGGTGGCCAGGGACTTGCTGTAAGTAGCCAGAATGTTTCATGTTGTACTATTTTCCATACTATATTTACCAGAATGTTTCATATTGTATTTTTTCCCATACTATACTTACCAGAAAGTGTCATACTGTACTTCTTTCCATACTAAACTTACCTCATGCATGTGCAGTAGGAATGTGTTTTTCAGAGTTCGGTTAGGTTCGGTTAGGTTAGGTTCGGTTAGAGTCCATAAGTACCAGAATGTTTATTAATGTATGAACATACTTCTAAACCCACATTTTATGTTTCTATTGCATTTATTTCAGTCATTTATGTGCCTTATTGGTGTGATTTGGGTGTTAAATAGGTGCTATGCATGTCCGGAGGGAGTTGTATAGGTGTTTCTCTGTGTTAGGGTCCGTAAGTACAAGTCCATAAGCTGGGGCCCAATATCCGGACGAAACCAATATCCGAACCTACCGATGGCTCTATTGATCCGGATATTGGAGGGGTTACTGTAGTTTGGGATCCATACTAAAAAAAAAAAAACACTGTGAAAGCAATGGAAATTACGAGCGCGTCTGATCGTCGCACTTGCGCTAGTTCGCTCTAGGCTCTCTGTCATTTATTTTTCATAAAACCCCTCACACTTTATATTTCTATTACTATATCACACTTATGTATATCTGGAGTCTTTCTTCATAAGTTTCCTTCAGTCATATTAGTTTATTGTCACTGAAGTCATTCAATTTTTCAGTCAGTAAAATACGTAGAGAGCCACGGATTCACTCTCACTGTTATAACATAAATTATTTGTACTCATATTCTTATATTACTAATTACTTACATTACTATTTACATTTTCTATTCTATTTTCAATATTTACCCTGCTATTTTACTTACACTATGTTATTCACTGTCACTTTCAGTAAGATAAAACTATAATACACTGTTCAATCATATGAACTGAACATCCATTGCTTTCACCTGCTATTTACACATTATTTACATATTATTTCCAAATAATTCTGCTTCCACACTTGCACTGTTAGAATTGCTTCTGGCTGTGATAATCGAAGAAGCAGGTAACACAGAGGGGAACCTGGCACTCAGCGCACTCCCAAGAGGTGCGTTTATGCTCAGGTGTGCGGCGTGTGGTATGCGCACATACCTGACACCTGCGAATCGCAGCCTTCCTTTTCCCTGTGGCAGGCATTAGCTCCAGTCTGTGCCGATCCATATACACCCTCTGCTCAAGTCGGTCGGGAAGTGTTACTGGATGGCGCCTTGGAGTTGCTGCTGTCACCCTACCATATCTTTCCAGCAGCTGCTGGACACAAGTCCTGGCGAACAACCTCAGGGAGAAGGACTTGGGTGGCTTGACCTTCATCTTGTACAGGATGAAGGCGTTCAGCATCGTCATATCTATCAGATGCAGAAAAACTTTCCTGTACCACCTAGTATTCTTCCTGAGGCAGTCGATCTCATCAATCATCATGTCGGACTTGTCCACCAGCCGCATGTTGATATTATAGTCCAACACAGCATCAGGTTTCATCACAGGTTCGCCTGTCCTACGGTCGACCTTCCCACTGTCTCTCATCTCCCCCTTATGTATGGTGGTGAGCATGTGCACGACTCTCTTGTCATGCCACCGTATTGCCAGCATCTTCTCACACTTGCGTAGGTGCACGTCTCCTCGCTGCGAGGTTCCCGCCTCTGGGAGTTTGGGGAAGTTGGCACGATTACTTTTCACAGTGCCGCAGGAGCCAATGCCGTGCTCAGAAAGGTATTTGGCAAGTTTCGGTGCTGTATAGTAGTTGTCTGTATACAGGACATGATTCCCACCAAAATACTTTTCTAGGAGCACTTTCACTACACAGCCTGAGAAGCCAAGGGGGTGAGTTTTATCAAGATCGACAGTGCTGGCTTAATATATGACGAAGTCAATGATGTACCCCGTCTTACAGTCGCACAGTACAAAGAACTTAATTCCAAAGCGATGGCATTTGCTTGGAATGTACTGAACAAACCGAAGACGTCCTCTGAACAAAACCAAGGATTCATCAATGACAACCTTCTGAAATGGGTGGAAGAATGACATGAACTTATCCTTCATTCTGCTCAGAATCTCCCGGATCTTCCAGAGTGGGTCGGTTTGGGAAGGTACATTGTTGTCGGCAAAGTGCAGGTTTCCCATGATGTTCCGGAAGCGATCTCTGGCCATGTACTTATTGAAGGTGGATGTGGGTAGTAAGGGGTCCATGGACCAGTATTCTTCCAACTCATGCTTCTTGGAGTGTGGTATAAGAAGCATGAGGGCAAAGAACACATACAGCTCCTGCACTCCCAGCATGGACCACTGTTGCATCTTGGCTGCACCTGTACCACTTGCAGCACGTTGTGATTCGTACCTGTTGGTCTCATCACATATGTGCTGCATGACTTCGTCATCTAGGAAGGCCAAAAGGTAGTCGACACACTCAGCATTTTCATCCATAGTGAAGGCAGGCTGAACTCCTGAGGAGCTCTCATCGAAAACAAGATTTTTGGGGACAAAATCTGACCCTTCCGTCCACGCGAAGGCGTCCAGGATTCCCTGTCGTGGCGGTGTAGGGCGGGTGGTGGTGGGGGTTGGCTGTGAGGGAGGCTTATCTCTGTCAAGGTCACTCTCACTGACCCTAGGTTGCCGTACAGCACTAGCAGCCCTTACCCTACTAGCTACACTACTTTTCACTCTCTTAGATCTACCTCTACCTCTACGGCCTGCCTTCACTGTTGATGCTGGTGGTGACTCCGACGACGAAGACTCCGGAGATAACTCAGCCGACGATGATGACGAGATGAGTAAAGCGGGGCTTGGGGAACGGGGAGGTGAATGCACTCGTGACTCATGGCGGGCTGGGTCACGTGGGGGCATTGTTCTGGGGCTAACACGCCGCCTTTTCACTCCCTTCCCAAATTCTTGTCCTTCCTGCACTAAAGGCTCCTTTCCCTTGGAGCTAGACACTGATTCACTTGTTGAAGCACTCGTTGTCGCTGTTTCTGGCGCGATAACCTCACCCGGCTCATCACACGATTCACCCGAATCGTCATAGTCACTGTCCATCATTATCATGGACAATTCTGC
Source organism: Coenobita brevimanus (assembly GCF_032717465.1). Taxonomy (NCBI): domain Eukaryota; kingdom Metazoa; phylum Arthropoda; class Malacostraca; order Decapoda; family Coenobitidae; genus Coenobita; species Coenobita brevimanus. Next base: position 19,777,344 of record NC_136988.1, read on the forward strand.
AAGTTCTCGTGCCACTGCAGAGTCACTGAGGCCTTTCCTGCTTGCCTCAACACTTTTCTTTGGAGTAGAGATCACGGGGCCCTTTGCAATGGGCGCAGAAGCGGCAGGAATGGCGGGGCGCGAGTGTGACATGTTTTCTCTACAGCGGAGGACAAGGAACTAAATGCCGCGGCTTAACTGAGAAGGGAAGGGTCGACAATGACACTTTAGGCTGACTGCTGCTAACTTACAGGCTAATTTTTTATAGGTAGAAAATCTCGGCAATAAATAAAGAAATAGGTAGTTCCAGGTGAATGTAAATGTCAGTTAGGATTCTCCCTTCCATTCTGATATATATTTTTATTACAGACATCGATTACAAGGCATAAATCAAAGGGGAAATTACCGTGGTAATGTAGCGAATGAATGCACGTGAGGTTTTGTCAGGTGATAATTAGCCAATTTCTGGAGTATAACACTATCACTTACCTGTTTTTTTTCTTTGGTATATATTATTTGGTATAAATATAGGGCATAGGGCTTATTTCAATGGATGAAATCTGTGGAAAAATCCGGGGGAAATTTGTGTAGCACAGCGCGGTGTGGGAGGTGAGAGGACAGGGTAATGGAGGGCAGGTAGGGAGGGGAGTCACGAAGGGGGTAAAATCGCTAAAATGTCAACAATGGATGGGAGTACAGATGAGATTTGGAGTGCTGACTAGTGTTGGACATTGGCAGTACTGATAGATGATACAAGCCACCACTTGAGAGCCCGGGATAATTCAAAATAACACAGAATCACAAAAGTGACGCCCCACGGTTTGATCCATTGTGGCCGAGCGTCATGAAAGTGACGCCCCGCGGTTTGATCCATTGTGGCCGAGCGTCATGAAAGTGACGCCCCGTGGTTAAGGGGTTAAAGTCCCTTTATCCTTATTACAAAAAATTTTAAACATCATAAGTCATTTTTCTACGTATGTTGAGTGCAAACACATCTCTCGTATTCTTTGGAGATCTAGTAGAAACAAAATATTACAAAGTAGTCAGTTAAAGTTTTAGCTATTTCCCAAACACTGTCTGGTTTAGTATAAAGAAGGGGAAGCCGAGCCTCAACAATGAGACCGTCGCTCCTTTTCATCATTACAGGTTAGTGCCCAAGCTTTCACCCCCCCCCCTTTCTCCATCGTGTATTAAGTCATCATATTTATTCGTGAGTTAAATTAGTGATATTTTCCCCTGATCCTTCTTGTGCTGAATAATGAGACTGTCGCTCCATTTCATCATTACAGATGAGAGTTATGGAGGGCCGTGGCTCGCATTCCAAGGATTCAAGCATTGTAGCCATGGTCTAACCTCTAACACACGAAATCACCCGTCCCCCCTTTTAGTTCATGGAATCAAAGTGAATATCGGCTGGTCCATTTGTCCATTTGATTACGGTCCATGTGATTACTGGTCCTATTGATTATTGTGTCTAATTTATATAAGATTCTTCAGTTATTGTGCATTCAGTCTTAGAGAATATGCTTTAGTGATAACCTTTAGGTTATTTTCCGATGAGCCCGTCAGAGACCACGGGACTATATCCATGTGTATCAGTATTCTTGGAATTTAAATCTAGTGTGTAAAGATACATATTTCTGGAGTTATACTGTAAATCCTGATTATTGGATATTAATTTAGTTGGCGGAGGGTTAGTGCCCCTCCCCGGAAAACAACTAACTAAAAAAACAAACAATAAGCCTCGGACAAGGACTGACCAAACGTTGACGACCAAGGACCGGACAAAGGACATTGCAATTGGAACGTGGAATGTAAGGGGAGCGAATGATGAGGTGAAAGAGAGAGAGAGATTGTCCAGGTGCTTGAGGATGCGAAAGTGGATGTATGTGGAATAACTGAAACAAAATGGAGAGGAGAAAGTGTGAGAGAATGGGAGTATGGATGGGGTATATGTGCAGGAGTAGGTGAGAATGAGAGGGCAAAGGAAGGAGTTTGTATAGTTGTGAGTAAAAGATGGAAGAGGAGCATAAGACAGTATGGATCAGTTGGGTCAAGGATTGTGTGGGTAAAGTTGAAAGTTGGAATACAAATGTGGGCGATTGTGTGTGTGTATGCACCAACGCAAGATCGTGCTAGAAGAGTGAGAGAAGAGTTCTGGACAAATGTAGAAGTGTGCATGGAAAAGTTTGGAAGGAATGAGAGAGTGTTTTTGATTGGTGATATGAATGGTAAAGTTGGGAATGTGAAGGTGGATGGAATAGTTGGTGAGTGGGGTGTGCCTGCTGAGATAGATGAGAATGGGAGTGCGTTAGTGGACATTTGTGCTGGGAGGGGGTTGGTGATAGCCAATACCCTCTTCAGGCATAAAATGATCCGCAGGTATACATGGCGAGTGATGAGAAGGGTGGGTGGTGAACTGAATGAAAGGAAGGCAATGATTGATTATGTGTGTGTGGATGAAAGGATGCGAAGATGTATATTGGATGCAAGAGTTTATAGAGGTTGGGGGAGTGGACTTTCTGACCACTACTTGGTGGTGGCCAGAATTAAAGTCCAAGTACGATGGAGGAACAGAAGAAGGGAAAGACGAGAGGAAGGAGTAGTTGCAAGGAGAGTGGAAAGGTTACAAGAGGATGAGAAAAAGGCAGAGTATAAGAGAGAAGTGGAGGAACGATTGGGCAAATATGAATTGGAGCAGATGGGGGACGTGGAAGGTGTGTGTAGAATATTTACAGAAGAAATATGTGCAGCATGTGATGTGGTGTGTGGAAGGAAGAGAAGACGGAGCGGGGGGTGCAAGGAACAGCGTGGTGGACTGAAGAGGTGAAACAGGCTGTGGCACAAAAGAAGAAAGCATACAATGAATGGATGAGGAATAGGGGCGTGGAAGAGGTTGAGAGGCGGAAGAGAGAGTTATATGTAGAAAGAAAGAGAGAGGTGAAAAGATTAGTAAGAGAGAGTAAGAAGAGAGTGGATGAGGAATTTGGAAGGAATTTGAGTGTAAAGTGGAGGGACTGTAAGAAAATGTTCTGGAGAGAGGTGAAAAGAGTAAGACAGGGTGGAAGTGAAGTTAGCAGGGGAGTGAAAGATAAAAATGGTAGATTACTAGTGGAGAAAGGAGAAAAAGTGAGCAGATGGAGAGAACACTTTAAGGAATTGTTGAACGTGGAGGATGGAAGTAATGCGAGTATAAGTGGCTGGGGAATGGCTGGGAGAAGAAGGGAGGTGAGAAGACAGGAAGAAATCAGTAGGATAGAAGTTGTGGAAGCAATGAAGAAAGTTAAATCAGGGAAAGCCCCAGGAATTGATGGAGTGTGTGGTGAAATGCTGAAGCATGGGGGAGAGATAGTAGTAGAATGGATGTGGAAGATGTGCAGATTGGCCTGGGAGGAAGGTAGAGTCCCGGAGGATTGGAAGTCAGGTATAATTATTCCCTTGTACAAAGGAAAAGGGGAAAAAGAAGTGTGTGGTAATCATAGGGGCATTTGTCTTCTTAGTATAATAGGAAAAGTGTATGGTAGGATACTTATTGACAGAGTTAGAGAAAGAACAGAGGAATTAGTTGGAGAAGAACAGGGAGGCTTTAGGAAGGGAAAAGGTTGTGTAGATCAGATATTCATTCTTAGATCTTTAGTGGAAAAGTTTCTAGAGAAGGGAAAGAAGTTGTATGCGGCTTTCATGGATTTGGAGAAAGCATATGACAGGGTGGATAGACTAGGATTGTGGAAAGTGTTAAGAATATATGGAGTAGATGGGAAGTTGTTGAATGCTGTGAAGAGTATGTACGATGGTGCGAAGGCTGCAGTGCGTGTGGATGGTGAACTAAGTGAATTTTTCTCTTTGAAAGTTGGGTTGAAACAGGGATGTGTCATGTCTCCATGGTTGTTCAATCTGTACATGGATGGGGTAATAAAAGAGGTACAAGGTAGGGTAGTGGATGTTGGAGTGGCCCTGGTGAGAGAGGATAGTGTTTGTAAACTCCCTGTGCTGTTGTCTGCAGATGATACTGTGTTGTTGAGTGAAGACGAAGGGGAGCTGCAAGGCTTGGTGGATGAGTTTGGGAGAGTGTGTAAGAAACGGAATCTAAAGGTGAATGTAGGGAAGAGTAAAGTGATGGTCTTTGAGAGAGGTGAAGTCAGTGAATGTACAGCGAGGTTGGATGATGAGGAATTGGAAAATGTGAGTACGTTTAAGTACTTGGGTAGTGTGATGAGTAAGGATGGAGGTTTGGAGGGTGAAGTGCTTGAAAGGGTACAGCAGGGAAGAAAGGTTGCTGGTTCTTTGAAAGCAGTGATAAGAAACAGGGAAGTGAGCATGGAAGTGAAAAAGTTACTACATGACAGTATTGTGATACCAACTCTAACGTACGGAAGTGAAGCTTGGACGTTGTTGGAAGGACACAAGTCAAGAGTGAGAGCAGTGGAAATGAGTTATTTAAGAGGAGCCTGTGGAGTCACATGGAGAGACAGGCTGACGAATGAGGATATAAAGGAGCGTTGTGGTGTTGATGTGGATGTGATAGGAAGCGTTATGAGGAACATACTGAGGTGGTTTGGCCATGTGGAGAGGATGGAGGGTGAAAGACTGACGAAGAGAGTGTATGTGAGTGAGGTGGAGGGGGAAAGAGGGAGGGGGAGGCCGAGGATGAGATGGAGGGATGGGGTGGAGAGGTATATGAGAGGGGGGTGTGAGTTGGGAGCAGGGGAGTGAAATGGCGGGGGACAGGGCGACTTGGAGGCGATTTGTTTGTGGCCACCCCAAACGGGACTGAGGCGTCTGGCAATAGATAGATAGATAGATAGAATTTAGTTTTGTGAAGATTCTCATTTCCGGTAGTAGAGATCCTCATTATATTTTGGTATCATTCGCAGTTTGAAGAGTATTGTATCTCAGTTCTTAATGCATAGTAAATCTTAGGTTAAGTTGTATCGAGTTTTGAATTTTTGCTATCCTCCAAGGAGTGGTTCAGACGAGATTGAGTGGCCCACAAGGTGTGCTAATATCTAACTACTCATGCCCTCTCAAATAAAATGACACTACCCTATTTCTGTTAATCTCTAAAATTCTCAAAATAAGATCACGCTACCCCATTTTCCATAATCTCTAAAACTGTCAGCATTAGAGGTGGTTTCTATTATTCCCTTCATTACACTGGTGTCATTTATTGGTGACATTGTCAACATTACACTGGTGACTAAATTTTTCCGGCATTACACAGGTGGTATCTAAATTCTGATCATTACACTGGTGACTAGTTCTCAGCATCATATTGGTGGAGTATCTAAATTTTTCTGTTATTACACTTGATCATCATTTATGCTGAAAGGAGTTGGGGATTTTCAGTCGAAGAAAATTCAGTGCAGGTATATCAGTGAAGAAGGCCGTCTGTTGTATTGTACTCGTTTTTACTCTTACATGGCCTTAAATTGACATCTTCAATGCTTAGTTGTAATGATGCTAGTCACAGAAACTACTAAAGAAACAATGTAGAGCAGTAACATAGTCGTACTCTGCTATTTAGCTGTGAAATACGGCACAGAGGAATGAAGATCTGGGCCAAGTTAAGGTGAAAAAGGTCTTGTTATATATGTGCCAGTCTCCTCGATTGGTAGTGAGAGTAAACTCCTAAGTCTCACTGGTGTCATCATCATCATCATCATCATCATCATCATTATCATCATCATCCATACCCACCCTAGGGCAGGATGAGTAGCAATGTCTAGACAGCCCATATTTGCCCAATCCAATGGGCCATGCTTCCATTCACTCATCATTCAAGGTGGAGTCTCACTGGTGTAAGGAGCTGTTGCCTTTCCTGACATTAAGAGGGCTCTTCTTCCATGCTAAGGGATCTTTGTATGCAGCATGTGTTAGGAGTGTAATGCTGTATGGTAGTGAGACCGGGGCAGTAAAGGAAGAAGATGCTGTATTTGTTGGCTCAAAATACAGAATTGACAATGATTAGATAGATGTGTAATGCATCCTTGAATGCAAGGCATGGGGGGGCTAGGTTTACAACTAAAGAATTGAGAGGAAGGATGAGACTAGAGTGTACTGGTGTTGTGATGAGGAGGGATAGACTGAAATGGCAAGGATATGTGGAGGGGATGGAGAATGACAGTTTTGTGTGAAAAGTTAGAAATGTGAATGTCGAGGGTAGGGTTGCGAGAGGCAGGCTGAAAAAGACGTGGGACAAGGTCATAGTGTGACCTCAGGGATAAGGGACTGAACAGGAAGGCTGCCAGAGATTGAGCAACATGGAGAACTACCATTAGGTGACTAAGGCTGATTCATGTAAGCATGCCGGAACCTCTATAAACGATATGATAGATAACGAATCTCATTATGCCTTAACTTTCTCCACTTCAGGGGTAACAGCGCCTGAGAATACATAGCAGAATTATCCATCAGACAGACCTAATGGCCATTGATGAGACTCATCAGAAAATATGACTGGAGAAGGTAAGAGTTTTAAGATGTAGTTTTTCATTGTCTTCTTTGCACAGTCTTATGGCACTAGGTTAACAGATGCATGCTATAGATTTTGTTTACTTAAATGTGGCAAACTGCTTTGTACATTCCACAAATCCTCCGAAGGAAGTTTTGTGTATAGGGAAATTCACCTTACATATTATCGTCATCCCATCCCTATTCTCCATCACAGGCATGTGAGCAGCATCGTGAAATTAAGTAAGGAAATGGTCAAGTAGGAATAAAAATCAGTCAGGTGTGTGGGTTATTGGCCTTCACATTTATTTATCCACCATTCAGTACTCTGAAATGTGAAGACTTGTTTCATAAGTTGTATAAAATCTACAACTGAGGTCATGCCCATTTTGATGCAGCATTTATTTCTGTTCATTACATTTTAATTCTTCAGCATCAATACCTGTTTTATTATATATATTTTTTTATTTATTATTTTAATACTTTCACATGCTAAATAATGGAATAACTTAATACCTTATTTGTTCATCCATATTTCATCATCATCATCATCCGGACCTCCTATCCCATCCTAGGGTGGGGTGAGGAGTAGCAGCGTCCAGACAGCCAAAGCTTGCTCAGTTCAGTGGGACACATTTCCATTCACTCATCATTCAAGCCCACAGAATCCTGGCTCCATCTGATAGGCCAGAAAGTTTCACCATGTTCTGTAACTTCACATATACTTATTCGATAGAGCCAGTCTGAACGCTGTCACGTTAAAAAGGGTGCCAAATCCATGGTCATGTGCTCCTCTGCACAAAATTAATCCACCCAGCTCGATCTCTTGTCAGTCCCTTAGCCTCCATATATATTTAAATATACTGTTTACTCAATCGGTAGAGAGGTGGCTTGTAGTCCTAACGGACCTGGGTTCAAATCCCGCTGGGGCAGGGAACAGTTTAAGGATTTGAATTTCATAAAAATCAGACTTTACTGATCTACCAGATGTCCCGCCGACATGTCGTAAAAATACCCCCGTTAATACCAATACACCAGTCCTGTATGAGACAGCCCTAGCATGTATTCAATATGGACGGTGGGTGTTAGCACCGAAGTGGTGACATGTAGAGGTGTGCGGTATGTAGGAGGACTACTGGGCCTTGAAAGCAGGCTGCGAAGCCTATGCCCAGAGTCGGACACATAAAAAAAAAAACAAAAAAAAAAAACTTAAAGGCCAGACTCAGCAGCAGAAGAGAGATGTTTTATGTGTTTCATGAAAATTTTGCACTGTAAAACCATAAGTCAGACAGCATGTTCTGTTTGATAGAATGGGAAGTATGGTTAATTACCCATTACAGTGATTGATAGATATTTTCTAATATGAACATCTTTTTTTATTTATATCTATATAATGGTAATAGCATGTATTTGTACAACTAATTCACAAGTAAAAGTTTAATTTGGTTAGTCATTTCCCTGCAGTTGTACTAATGGGGAACTTTCAGAGTGTCGTTTAGAACCGAAGACCTAACTCAGTTGTGGGCCCAAAATTGTAACGTAACTATCGTGGCTATTCTGTATGTCTTAGTAAACTTACGAGATTTGCCAGGAGCAGAGACCACTCATCACTGAAATGCTCATTAATAAAAAATATCACACACGAAAGAATATTTTTGACAGGCTGGTTTGCATTTGCATAAATTAGTCTTCTATCCAGAACCCAGTGTATTTGATTCCATATCCACTCAGTTGAGTAACCTTGACCTTGCCCTTGGCAATGAAATTACCATTTTGGGTGATTTTAACATACACAATGTTGAATGGCTATTGCATTCTGCCCGGACTGACGACGCTGGTCTAGAATGCGAGCTATTTGCGGAATCGTTTAATCTCACCCAGTTGGTAAAGCAACCAACCAGAATACCTGATAATCCTGACCATAATGCCCATCTCTTGGATTTATTCTTGACAAATAATCCAGATCAATACAGGATAGAGGTACTGTCACCACTTGGATCCTCTGACCACAATCTCATCAAAGCCTCATTAGTTAACCCTCCTACACCTCCCCATTCCGAACCTGTCAGGGTGACCCGATGGCACTTTGACAGGGCAGACTGGGATGGATTTAGAAATTATCTTGCTGATGTTCCATGGCAGTCTTTCTTCTCTAGTGATCCCAATTCTACCCAGTCCCACATTTGTGACTTAATACTAGCTGGTATGGATTTATTCATACCAAGTCAACAATTCACTAAAAGATCAAACTCTCCAAAATGGTTTGATGGCAATTGTGCCAGAGCAACAGCCCAAAAGTCATTAGCATATAACTCTTACTTAAAATCAAAAACACCTGAATCACTCTCCCAATTTAAAATTGCTAGAAATCATGCAAAAGCTGTATTAAATCAATCTAAATCAAACTTTCTTCAAAAGCAAGCATCAAAACTACTTAACAACCCTAATGACAATAGAATATTCTGGTCAACTCTTAATTCTTTCAATAATAACTTTAACAAGTCATCTTCCATTCCCCCACTAAAATCTTCAGATGGCAATATTACAAATGACCCACGTGGGAAAGCAGATATCTTTGCTAGTACCTTTGCAAGAAACTCTACCATAGATGATACCAGCCAGAATGTCTCAGTACTGGAACTTGATTCTCCTGAAATTGCCCCACTTAAAATACAGACAAGATTTGTAAAATCCATCCTAGACAATTTACCTACCAACAAAGCTCCAGGTCCAGATGGAATTCCGCCAATTGTTTTGAAAAAGTGTTCCCCTGAACTTGCCTCTGTCCTAGCTAAATTATTCAGACTATGCATACGTACTTCTTTATTCCCAAATTCATGGAAAGAAGCCAATATCCACCCAGTTCCGAAGAAAGGAAGTTCGTCTGACCCCTCCAATTACAGACCAATAGCTATCACATCTTCTCTTGGTAAGGTATTTGAAACTTTAATTAATAAGCATATTGTTAAACATCTTGAATCCAACAACTTAATTAATGATAGACAATACGGTTTTCGCCACGAAAGATCCACCATTGACATACTCAATCTCTTAACTCATACCATCCATCAATCAATAGATCTTTTTGGAGAAACTCATGCAGTAGCTCTTGATATCTCTAAAGCTTTCGACAGAGTATAGCACCGTTCCCTGATGTCCAAACTCCCTTGCTATGGACTAACGTCTTTTGTTCCTTTGATTTCTTCTTATCTTAGTGACAGGAAAATAAGAGTAAAAGTAGATGATGTATATTCTAATTTCCACTCAGTTAACGCCGGCGTGCCGCAGGGATCAGTTCTGGCGCCAACCCTATTTCTGGTTCATATTAATGATCTCTTATCTGTCACTCACAATCCCATTCACTCATATGCAGATGACTCAACACTACATAGTTCATTCACACTCAGACATCCATTTACAAAGTCTAATATCTCTACCTCTCAACTCAATACAGCCATCTCCATAAATGAAGATCTATCTACAATCAGTGAATGGGGAGAAAACAACCTTGTCTCTTTTAATGCTAGTAAAACTAAATATATACAGTTTACTAATAGACAGATATTGCTAGACTCGTACATTACCTTCAGTGCTACTAATATTCCCATCTCCAAAAGTATTGAAATTCTTGGTGTCTCACTTAACAGTGCCCTCAGCTGGACCTCTCATGTCAGATCACTTGCTAAAACCGCCTCAAAGAAACTTGGATTATTGTACAGAGTCCGTAACTTCTTCGCCGATGAGCAGTTAGCTATAATTTATAAGAGTCATGTGCGCTCTCAGCTTGAATATTGCTCACCCTTGTGGAATGGTTGTAGAGAGGTTGCATTAAGGCAACTAGACAAAATTCAGAATAAAGCTGTTAGAATCATTAACAACCCTGCCATTACATATAAACTACCTCCCCTGCAAGTAAGAAGGAATGTTGCCTCCCTTGCATTATTTTACAGATATTTTTTTGGCAAATGCTCAGACGAAGTTGCGTCCATGGTGCCACCTCTCCATGCCTTCCCTCGTGCTACACGGGCATCTGGTAGCGCTCATGACTGGAATGTCACTCAACCATATTGCAGAACTTCTGCCTATCAGAATTCTTTCATTCCCCGAACTGCATCTCTCTGGAACTCGCTTCCCCAGAGTTGTTTTCCTCCAAATTTCAACCTACAACTCTTCAAGTCTAACTGTTACAGATATTTTATGAACAGAGGACACCAGTAATCTGGTGTATGGATTATTTTTTTTTCTCCATTTGTTTTTCCTTCCTCCGTTCTGTTATTAAAAAAAAAAAAAAAAAAAAAAAAATCCCTTACACACAATCAATTCACTAATGAGTTCAGTGGAGTTGGCTTCCATATCTACATTAGTATCATATTTCTGAGAAAGAGTAGTGCTGTATTGAAGCCTGTCATTGCCTTAGTTGTCTGAAATTTAATATTTACCAAATACCTCTCTATCGGATATGTTCGTGAGAAGCTACAGAATGTGGTGAATGTTTTTGGTGTATCCGATAGAGCCAGGATTCCAGGGGCTAGAACGATGAGTGAATGGAAGCGTGGCCCATTGGCTTGGGCAAATTTGGGCTGTCTGGACATTGCTACTCCTCACCCTGTCCTAGGGTGGGCAAGGAGGTCCCGATGATGATGATGATGACCAAATACCGCCACTTGATATTTGTTTGCACATTTTGTGGGGGACCATCCCAAAGTTAGAATAATACATAACTCACTCTTCACTCATTCTTGTTGTGGGTGGGTGTGCATATGGTTCATTAAATAGAAAACCACAAGTGCTCGTGAGCTCTTCGGGCCCCTCGCACTTGCTCTTGCGGAGGGCTCTTGCGCTGCTGTAGTTTATTGTAGTTATACATATGGGCAAAATATTCTACAGAGATCTTATGCCGGGCTTAGGGAGCAGTGTTTTTTGGTCAAAGTGTGAATGCTTATTAACCCCTTAAACGCGGCTGTGTACTGCCGACCCCCCCGCTGTGGCGGGGTTGTAGCGGGGTCTGAGTACCTGTGGGAAAATATTTGCCAAAAATCAGAGATTAACCCTAGAGCATTAAAATTTTTATGGCATATAGTACTTACATTCAGCTTTCTCCTGAGACACATGTTGAGCCTTCGTGGACTACCCAAGGACTTGTGGAGACTTGCAAAGTTGGGTAACCAAATCTTCACTTTCACACCTCCAGCAACCCGGTTTCCCCTCTACCACAGCCTTATTCTGTCACAGTAAACTTTATACTACAACGTAAAGGTAGTTAGGAATCCGTATTTGTACAATAAGCACTGAAAATAAGGCTAAAATCAACGGAGCGTACGGCCGACATGCACTGTGGCGGCGGTCTTCCCGTCACTCAACAAACATTTCCATTTTCACAGCTAAAAACATGTATACTACATTATTTTCAATCATATTACTTCCCAAAAGATCACCACGGCGCGCTTTTTATTCTGCCTTACGTCCGCCACTTTATTCTCGTTCCTGTCGGCCTCTTGCACTGACTGGGAAGAGCTAGAACTCGCCATAATCTCACTTTGAAAGCCTGCAGTAAACTGACGCTAAACAGGGGCAAACCGTGAGAAAAAAAGCTAGTGTTACACCTGGGGAAACAAGCGTTTCCTAGTAGCATAAACTGCTTGTGAGAGGCGATCGCAGATTTACAGTTCTGAGCGCTCAGAGCGCTGCCATGTATCACAGCCAGGCTGGCCGGGCCGTGGTGGGGGGGGGACGGGGGGAAAACGCGATATTTGGCAACAACTGAGGTCAGTAGTACAAAGGTAAAGTATGCTAGTTGTAGCTAGAGGGTGGTGGTACTGATAGACAATACCAGCTGGAGCCTGCTTGCCTGCGGTTATTCAAAATTTACTCAAATCGCAAACGCGACGATCCGCCGTTCTGTCCTTTGGGCCGACCGTCGCAAATGCGACGATCCGCTTTTAAGGGGTTAAATATAGTAAAAGTTTTTCAATCATGATGGGACCAAGTTTTTTCACATCAGTGAATTTTTTGCAATTTTTGTGCCAATTTTGGTGCGATTTGAGTGTGTAGTTTCGGCTGCCCAAAATATACACACACACAGACACACGGCTACTGCTATAGTATATTAGATTGTGGCCAGTGATCACAGCTTTGAGGTCCAATATTTGTTGGATTCTTATGATGTACCATGATGTATATCCTGTATTATTATTATTATTATTATTATTTTTATTATTAGTATTAGTAATTCATCATCATCTGGACATCCTCTCCCACCTTAGGGCAGGATGAGGAATTGTTATTTTTATTATTATTATTGTTGTTATTATTATTATTATTATTATTATTATTATTATTATTATTATGTCTTTCTATTTTACAGTGTGGTGGGCAACAAGCACTGCAGCAATCCTGGCTTGGAGCTCCTGAAAACACTATTGGAGAATGGTCTGGTATCGCCAAACTTAGTCTATTGTATATTGTGTCAGGTTTGTCTCTATCTGGTCACTTTATCTATTTTTCTATTAATCTGTCTCTAATTGTTGCAAGGCACCTTATTCCTGTAAGGGATGGCCACTAACAAATTGCCTCCATGTTGCCCTGTCCCCTGCCCTCCCTCCAACTCACACCCTCCTTCCCTCATATCTTGCTCCATTCTGTCCCTCCATCTTATCCTTGGCCTCCCCCTCCACCTCATTCATGTGCACTCTTCCTGTCAGTCTCTCATTCCCCATCTTCTCCACTCCATCTTTCCATCTCATCCTTGATCTCCCCTCCCATCTCACTCACATGCACTCTTCTAGTCAGTCTTTCATTCCCCATCCTTTCCTCTCCATCATTTCATGTCATTCTTGGTCTCCCCTTCCACCTCACTCACATGCACTCTTCTAGTCAGTCTCTCATTGTCCATCCTCTCCATTTCATATGATCCTTGGTCTCCCCCTCCACCCCTTTCACATGCATTCTTCTAGTCACTGTCTCATTCTCCATCCTTGCCACGCCATCCCTCTTCTCATTCTTGGTCTCCCCCTTTCCCTCCTCCCCTCCACGTCACTGACAAACTCTTCTAGTCACTCTCTCATTCCCTATCCTTTCCACTCCATCCTTCCATTTCATTCTTGGTCTCCCCTTCTGCCTCATTCACATGCACTCTTCTAGTCAGTCTCTCATTCTCCAGCCTCTCCACATAGCCAAATCATCTCAGAGTATTTCTCTTAACACATCAACACCACAGTGCTCCTTTACTTCCTCATTTGTCAGTCTGTCTACGTGTCTACTTATCACAGCATAAAATAACCATCTTTCCATCTTACTACTGAGATGTACAGGATATTAATGATAGAATATGAAGCATTTAAGTGTGGATGTTTATGAGGTGGAGGCAGGATTCCAGGGGCTGGAATGGTGAGGGAGTGAGTGTGTGGCCCATTCAGCTGGACAGACTTTAGGTGGTTTGTCATTCTGTTGAGTTGTTTCTGGCTCTGCACCCTACCTCACACCATCCTAGGGTTGGAAAGTAGGTCTGGATGATGATGATGATGATGATGATGATGATGATGATGATGATGATGATGATGATGATGATGATGGTGGTGGTGGTGGTGATGAAAAAGATAATGATGGTGACAGTGACTGTGATGATGATGACAACAGTGAAGGTGGTGGTGGTGATGGTGATGATGATTTCTTTTTTTCATTTTCAGGATTGTGTTCATATGAACAAGGAAGGTGTATCAGTGCTGATCTCTCTCCTGTCATCACTAACCCCTCCTGTCATCACTAACCCCTCTTGTCATCACTCACCCCTCTTGTCATCACTCACCTCTCCTGTCATCACTCACCTCTCCTGTCATCACTCACCTCTCCTGTCATCACTCACCTCTCCTGTCATCACTCACCTCTCCTGTCATCACTCACCTCTCCTGTCATCACCTATCTCTCCTGTCATCACTCACCCCTCCTGTCATCACTCACCCCTCCTGTCATCACACCCTGCCCAAGCAAGTACCGGTGACTGTGTGTGTTTTACTGTACTAAAGAATCACAGAGAAGAAAGCTTTATCCTTTTTTATTTCTCGTCAATTGAGGAAGCTCCTTTTCCTAAGCACTTTATTTTTTTATTTATTTTTTTCTCCTTTGTCAGTTGAGGAAGCTCCCAAACACCTTTTCCTAAGCAGTTTATTTATTTATTTTTGTCTTTTCTCCCTTGTCAGTTGAGGAAGCTCCCTAACACCTTTTCTTAAGCAATTTACTTATTTTTTTTTTTCTCCCTTGTCAGTTGAGGGAGCTCCCTAACACCTTTACCTAAGCAATTTATTTATTTATTTATTTTTTCTCCCTTGTCAGTTGCAGAAGCTCCCTAACACCTTTTCCTAAGCAATTTATTTATTTAATTTTTTTCTATACCAAAGATAGACAGAGGAAGGAAAAAAAAAAAAAAATCCATATACCAGATAACAAGTGTCCTCTATTCATAAAAAAAATCTATAACACTTGGACTTGAACTACTGTAGGTTGAAGTGTTGGGGGAAAGTATTCTGGGGAAGCGAGTTCCAGGGAGAAGAAGTTTGGGGAATAAATGCGATCTGATAGGCAAATGGAGAGGAGAAAGTGTGAGAGAATGGGAGTATGGATGGGGTATATGTTCAGGAGTAGGTGAGAATGAGAGGGCAAAGGAAGGAGTATGTATAGTTGTGAGTAAAAGATGGAAGATGAGCATAAGACAGTATGGATCAGTTGGGTCAAGGATTGTGTGGGTAACGTTGAAAGTTGGAATACAAATGTGGGCGATTGTGTGTGTGTATGCGCCAATGCAAGATCGTCCTAGAAGAGCGAGAGAAGAGTTCTGGACAAATGTAGAAGTGTGCATGGAAAAGTTTGGAAGGAATGAGAGAGTGTTTTTGATTGGTGATATGAATGGTAAAGTTGGGAATGTGAAGGTGGATGGAATAGTTGGTGAGTGGGGTGTGCCTGCTGAGATAGATGAGAATGGGAGTGCGTTAGTGGACATTTGTGCTGGGAGGGGGTTGGTGATAGCCAATACCCTCTTCAGGCATAAAATGATCCACAGGTATACATGGCGAGTGATGAGAAGGGTGGGTGGTGAACTGAATGAAAGGAAGGCAATGATTGATTATGTGTGTGTGGATGAAAGGATGTGAAGATGTGTAATGGATGCAAGAGTTTATAGAGGTTGGGGGAGTGGACTTTCTGACCACTACTTGGTGGTGGCCAGAATTAGAATTCAAGTAAGATGGAGGAATAGAAGAAGGGGAAAGACGAGAGGAAGGAGTAGTTGCAAGGAGAGTGGAAAGGTTACAAGAGGATGAGAAAAAGGCAGAGTATAAGAGTGAAGTGGAGGAACGATTGGGCAAATATGAATTGGAGCAGATGGGAGACGTGGAAGGTGTGTGTAGGATATTTACAGAAGAAATATGTGCAGCATGTGATGTGGTGTGTGGAAGGAAGAGAAGACGGAGGGGTGTGCAAGGAACAGCGTGGTGGACTGAAGAGGTGAAACAGGCTGTGGCACAAAAGAAGAAAGCATACAATGAATGGATGAGAAATAGGGGCATGGAAGAAGTTGAGAGGCGGAAGAGAGAGTTATATGTAGAAAGAAAGAGAAAGGTGAAAAGATTAGTAAGAGAGAGTAAGAAGAGAGTGGATGAGGAATTTGGAAGGAATTTGAGTGTAAAGTGGAGGGACTGTAAGAAAATGTTCTGGAACGAGGTGAAAAGAGTAAGACAGGGTGGAAGTGAAGTTAGTAGGGGAGTGAAAGATAAAAATGGTAGATTACTAGTGGAGAAGGGAGCAAAAGTGAGCAGATGGAGAGAACACTTTAAGGAATTGTTGAACATAGAGGATGGAAGTAATGCGAGTATAAGTGGCTGGGGAATGGCTGGGAGAAGGAGGGAGGTGAGAAGACAGGAAGAAATCAGTAGGATAGAAGTTGTGGAAGCAATGAAGACAGTTAAATCGGGGAAAGCCCCAGGAATTGATGGAGTGTGTGGTGAAATGCTGAAGCATGGGGGAGAGATAGTAGTAGAATGGATGTGGACGATGTGCAGATTGGCCTTGGAGGAAGGTAGAGTGCCGGAGGATTGGAAGTCAGGTATAATTATTCCCTTGTACAAAGGAAAAGGGGAAAAAGAAGTGTGTGGTAATCATAGGGGCATTTGTCTTCTTAGTATAATAGGAAAAGTGTATGGTAGGATACTTATTGACAGAGTTAGAGAAAGAACAGAGAAATTAGTTGGAGAAGAACAGGGAGGCTTTAGGAAGGGAAGAGGTTGTGTAGATCAGATATTCATTCTTAGATCTTTAGTGGAAAAGTTTCTAGAGAAGGGAAAGAAGTTGTATGCGGCTTTCATGGATTTGGAGAAAGCATATGACAGGGTGGATAGACAAAGATTGTGGAAAGTGTTAAGAATATATGGAGTAGATGGGAAGTTGTTGAATGCTGTGAAGAGTATGTACGATGGTGCAAAGGCTGCAGTGCGTGTGGATGGTGAACTAAGTGAATTTTTCTCTTTGAAAGTTGGGTTGAAACAGGGATGTGTCATGTCTCCATGCTTGTTCAATCTGTACATGGATGGGGTAATTAAAGAGGTACAAGGTAGGGTAGTGGATGTTGGAGTGGCCCTGGTGAGAGAAGATAATGTTTGGAAACTCCCTGTACAGTACTGTTGTTTGCAGATGATACTGTGTTGTTGAGTGAAGACAAAGGGGAGCTGCAAGGCTTGGTGGATGAGTTTGGGAGAGTGTGTAAGAAACGGAATCTAAAGGTGAATGTAGGGAAGAGTAAAGTGATGGTCTTTGAGAGAGGTGAAGTCTGTGAATGTACAGCGAGGTTGGATGGTGAGGAATTGGAAAATGTGAGTACGTTTAAGCACTTGGGTAGCGTGATGAGTAAGGATGGAGGTTTGGAGGGTGAAGTGCTTGAAAGGGTACAGCAGGGAAGAAAGGTTGCTGGTTCTTTGAAAGCAGTGATAAGAAACAGGGAAGTGAGCATGGAAGTGAAAAAGTTACTACATGACAGTATTGTGATACCAACTCTAACGTACGGAAGTGAAGCTTGGACGTTGTTGGAAGGACACAAGTCAAGAGTGAGAGCAGTGGAAATGAGTTATTTAAGAGGAGCCTGTGGAGTCACATGGAGAGACAGGCTGACGAATGAGGATATAAAGAGCATTGTGGTGTTGGTGTGGATGTGATAGGAAGCATTATGAGGAGCACACTGAGGTGGTTTGGCCATGTGGAGAGGATGGAGGGTGAAAGACTGACGAAGAGAGTGTATGTGAGTGAGGTGGAGGAGGGAAGAGCGAGGGGGAGGCCAAGGATGAGATGGAGGGATGGGGTGGAGAGGTATATGAGAGAGGGGGGTGTGAGTTGGGAGCAGGGCAGTGAAATGGCGGGGGACAGGGCGACTTGGAGGCGATTTGTTTGTGGCCACCCCAAACGGGATTGAGGCGTCTGGCAATAGATAGATAGATGATAGGCAGAAGTTGTTATGGTGGTGTATCAGACAGTAAAAAAAAAAAAAAAAAAAAATACCCAGATGAGGTCATAGTGTGTGACCTCAAGGATAAGGGACTAATAGTGAGGGTGCTAGAGATTGAGCAACATGGAGAGCAGCCTTCCGGTGATCAAGGCCAACACATACAAGCATGTAGGAGCCTGTAAAATGATAGATGGACAGGTAAATAGACAAATAGACAGACAAACAGATAGCAAGATATATAATGCTTTGTTTTGATGTACAGTGAGTAGATTTAATTGATTTTCTTTTTTCTTTTTTTTTCTAGATCTGGGAGCAGGGCAATGAAATGGCAGGGACAGCGTGACATGGAGGCGATTTGTTTGTGGCCACCCCTTACAGGAATGAGGCATCTGATAGTAGATAGATAGACAGATAGATAGTAAAGCACACAACATGGCCCATAATGAACTCCATCAGTGCTGCCTTCAGTTGGACTCTGATGGAATGACTGATAGGAAGGTAAGAGCATGAATTAGTGTGAAAAGTGGACTATAGTTGTAGCAGCAAGGGTTTTAGTAGTAGCAGTGGTTGTAATGGGAGTAGTATTTACAGTAGTAGTAGTTCTTGCAGCAGCAGTAGTAGTAATAGTGATGGTTGTATCTGTAGTAATAGTAGTAGTGGTAGTTGTGATTGTTGTAGTAGTGGTCAAGCAGAGTGGCAGAGTGGCATTGATGTTTAATTTATACAGGCCTGTTGAAGCCTTTATAAATGATACAAACAGAGAGGTGTTGATATCGTATGTTCATATCATTTATAAAGGCTTCAACATGCCTTTATAAACGATACAGAGAGGTGTTGGTACCGTATGTTTGTATCGTTTATAAAGGCTCCAACATGCTTTTATAAACGATACAAACAGAGAGGTGTTGATAACGTATGTTTGTATCGTTTATAAAGGCTCCAGCATGCCTTTATAAACGATACAAACATTCGGTATCAACACAGAGAGGGGTTGATATCGCATCCTCACATAATTAGTGCAGATTTAAAAACAGTTTTATTGTAGCATGAAAATATATTATGGAAATTGGCTGTTTGGGTTTGGTAATGTGTACTGTATTGTAAATGAGTTTTTATTCCTGTAGAACAGTAATGATTGGATGAGAATGAATGAATGAAAGAATGAAAGGACACTAATGAGAAGCTGCACAGTCTGTTGCATAACACAAGCATTGTGGCCGCCCTGGATGCCGGTACCTTCAGCTGGATGTGGGTCTTCCAGTCTGCCTGCACGTTTTTCTTTAAAGTGTGCGTATGTGTGTATGTTCTTACCTAATTGTATCTTTACAGGAATGAGTTAAATATGTACTGTCCCATGTATTAAACCATTTTTATCATACATATCCTTAAAACTATGAACAGCTTTGGCACACACTGTTTCATTCAGTAGTGCATTCCACTGATCAATTGCCCAATTTGGGAAACTGAATTTCCTTACGTCTCTATCACCTCTCTTTTTATGTATTTTTTTTTTTGCAGTGTCCTTTTGCTGATGCTTCTCCATAGGTTATATATTCATTTATGCATATTTTCTCTTTCCCTGAGATGCATTTATATAGCATAATCATGTCTCCTCTTTTCCTTCTCTCTTGTACTGTAGTGTAGGTAGATTCAGTTTTTCTAGTCTTTCTTCATAGCTTAGATCCTTTAAACTTGGTACCCATCTTGTAGTTGCCCTGTGTACTTTTCCAATCTTATCTATGTGTTTTTTGAGATGAGGATTCCAGACTACTGATGCATACTCCAGGGTTGATTTGATGAATGATGTTATAATTTTTCTCAGCACGTCTTCCTTTATATGTGTGTATGCCATTATTATATTAGCAAACAGTGTATACATGTTACGTACCTTCTCACTGATGTGGTCAGCAGGAGATAGTCTGTTATTGATAATCACTCCTAGGTCCTTCTCCCTTTCTGATATGTGTAGGGTTGATCTTCCTAACTTATAATCCCAATCTGATCTTTTCTCACTTATACCAAACTTAATTACATGACATTTGTCCACAAAAAAATTCCATTTGCCATTTATTGCTCCATTTTATGTGTGTGTGGGGGGGGGGAGCAACCAGAGGTCAATGACTATCCATGTCGTAGGAATAGCCCCGTTCCATTGGCTGAAAACTATGTAGTATTAACTCAGAATTTTCCACCCACAGAAGTAGTAGTTCAGGCCCCTGGATCTGCAGCCCAAGAAGATCTATGCCATCTGATGCAGCCTGACAGCAGCAGATGAAGCGCCTCACACCTAAGATATCAAGAGGCGAATTTCCCACTCTGCAGGTATGCCGTCAAGGCATAAATAAACGTCAGAATATTTATTTTTTAACCCCCACTGAACTGTTTTTAATTCCCACTGAAGAGTTAGATGACTGCAACTGTGTGAGAATGTTAGATGTCTGAGCGATTGTGTGAGAATGTTAGATGACTGAGCAACTGTGTGAGAATGTTAGATGTCTGAGCAACTGTGTGAGAATGTTAGATGATTGAGCAACTTTGTTAGAATGTTAGATGTCTGAGCAACTGTGTGAGAATGTTAGATGACTGAGCAACTGTGTGAGAATGTTAGATGACTGAGCATCTGTGTGAGAATGTTAGATGACTGAGCAACTGTGTGAGAATGTTAGATGACTGAGCAACTGTGTGAGAATGTTAGATGTCTGAGCAACTGTGTGAGAATGTTAGATGTCTGAGCAACTGTGTGAGAATGTTAGATGTCTGAGCAACTGTGTGAGAATGTTAGATGTCTGAGTAACTGTGTGAGAATGTTAGATGTCTGAGTAACTGTGTGAGAATGTTAGATGTCTGAGTAACTGTGTGAGAATGTTAGATGTCTGAGTAACTGTGTGAGAATGTTAGATGTATGTAAGAATGTTAGATGTCTGAGCAACTGTGTGAGAATGTTTGATGACTGAGCAACTGTGTGAGATTGTTAGATGTCTGAGCAACTGTTTAAGAATGTTAGATGACTGCAGTTGTGTAAGAATGATAGGGAATGTTTAATTATGTGTATCTCTTGTCATTTTTCATCCCACAGTGAGAAATAAATTGTCCATCATTCTTGTCATTTTTCATCCCACAGTGAGAAATAAATTGTCCATCATGTGAAATGTAAGAGTTAGTACCCAGACCATACCACAAGTGGCCTTTTGCAGACTTAACATATCTCTGTGATTCGTTCTCATTGCACCTCAGCATCCCTTTGTGTGTAAGTAATCTATTTATCTATCTGTCTGTCTATCTATTGCCAGACACCTCAATCCCGTAAGGGGTGGCTACAAACAAATCGACTCCATGTCACCCTGTCCCCCTCCATTTCACTGCCCTGCTCCTAGCTCACACCCCCCTCATTCATATACCTCTCCACCCCATCCCTCCATCTCATCCTTGGTCTCCCCCTCCCTCTTCCCCTCTATGTATCTAATAATAAAAGAAAATGATGCAGGAGAATACTGAGTTGCAAAAAGGAAGATAAATCACTAATAAAAAGGAGCTACAGTGGTTGCCGTACAACGTATAATATGGCCTCTTGTAGGTTGTGCCATCCACTCGTGTGATAGTTTTCTTTGCTATTTACATCATGTGCTTGTAGATTAGTCACTTACAGGAACAGCCTAGCATGGACTAACATACACTCTTTGTATTTCCAACTTTTTGTAGTTATCCTTTCATGTTTTCTGTTTCTGTTTTGTTTTGCCAGGCTTTTTCAGTTAAATTTGCTTGTTTGTTGTTGTCTGTTTATCTGTCTATTGCCAGACGCCATTATCCCATAAGGGATAGCCACAAACAAATTGCCTCCATGTTGCCCTGTCCCCCACCATTTCATTGCCCTGCTCCCAGCCCACACAGTCATTTTCAGTTAATCTTGCATGTTCTTAGTTATGTTCTTTGTGTTGCAGGTTTTTGTAGCTACACTTTCATGTTCTTTATGTGCTGTGTTCTGTCAGTGTCATAATATGTGTTTATGTACTTTTGTCTGCCAACATTCTTCTGTTATGTTCTTTATGTGCTTTGTTCTGCCAGTGTGTTTTTGTCTGCCAACCTTCTTCAGTTATTCTCAGTTATGTTCTTCTCTTGACTCAGTGTTTAGCCAATTTTTTGTCATGCCCTGCATTCTTGTTAGTAAAGGAAGCTCCCTAACACCTCTTCCCAAGTAATTTATTTTGCTTATTACCCCTTGCTGTCCGCTTGTATGGTATTTAAATAATTCAAATATCACCATACTCTTCCTAAAAAATGTACATCATCATCATCATCATCATCATCATCATCATCATCATCATCCAGACCTCCTTTTCCTGCCGTAGGGCAGGGCGAGGAGTAGCAATGTCCAGACAGCACAAATTTTGCCCAGTCCAATGGGCCACGCTTCCATTCACTCATTATTCAAGCCCCTAGAATCCTGGCTCTATCAGATATGCCAAAAACATTTACTACGTTCTGTAGCTTCACATAAACATATCTGATTGAATCAAAGAACTTACAAAATCCTATTACCCAGCTATATCCAAAAATAAATAGCTAAGGGCTAGGGAGCTTGCTTAATTGATGAGAATATAAGCCATGTGTGCAGTATAGTGGCTCACCTCAGTTTTGGGATTCCTTCAGAAAAAGGATGGCATAATTTGACTTGGGTTTTTGATTAAATCCTTCAGTATTTAGCTTCATGTATTGTTTTCACTTCACTCAGCTAGATATGAACTCAGGGGACTGGTGGTCAGCATCCCCTGAAAGGAGGATGGTGATCTGCCACCAATATGCTCCTGTAGACAAGAAAGCAGGAAAGGGATAATAGTTCAGGTAAATGAGACAGCCTTTGTTAGTAGTGGGCAGTGGTGTTTAACATAGAAGGCATTCCAGCACCTGAGTCCCAGTGATGGGTTTTGCTGACCTCGCTCAACTCTCTTCTTTCTCTTACTGATGTATGTATGGTGGCAGTTTGTTTGTGACCATAAGCTGGGAACATTGCTATATGAAGAAATAAACTGGTAAGGAGATGGTGCTTGGGTGTCTCCCAACCAGTGGGAATATGACTTACTTTTTTACTTAGTCACACTTGTGTAGAGGCTGCCTATTGTGGGCCAACTGGTTTACTGTCTTATTGTACTGGTGTATCTTTGATGGGTGACGGGAGGTTGGAAATACTACAAAATAATGTAAAGGTGGAACCAGCAAAGGATTGAAGTAAATGAATGTGGAGGTAACTGGAGTGAGGTAAGTTGCCTAAAGAATATAATAATACTGATCCAAGAGTAGCCCCATACAGCAAGGGAATTGGGCACTACTGGAAAATTATAACCAAAGAGGCTTTAAGGTGTTGCAAACCCGTATATATGAAGATCTGTCAAAAGCTGCCAAAATATGATGTAAAACCAGCAGAGAACATCCCAGTACAGGTAAGAGAAGGGAAGGAGACTGGTGAAAAGGAGGAGGAGATTGAGAGATGGGAGAAGAGGGAGAAAAGAAATGTGTGCTAAGGTTGGAGGAGTGATGTGATGCCAGGGGAGGGACGCGGCTCACACAACTCATTAGGCCACGTGTATGCATATCATTAGGCCACGTGTTTACATATTAGACTACGTGTTTGCATATCATTAGGGCAAGTGTATGCATATTAGGACACGTGTATACATATTAGGACACTTGTATACATATTAGGCCACGTATGCATATCATTATCAATAGTAGAATTCTTGTATATTTATAGTCAAAACATTTTTAGTTGGTATTTAACAACTTTGACATTATGGGTTAGTGTGGTATATTAAGGAACGAGTACTAATTGCAGGATAGACGTGCTGGGTAGTTTATGCTTACAGTTAACCCTCCTCTTTCCTCCTTGGTTATTTTGCATCCTCCTCCTCCATCATCATCATCATTTCGTCTTCCAGATCCTCTTCTTTTCCCTTTCTTCCTCTTTCTCCTCCACCCCCTCCTCTTCCTTTCAGTTTCCTCCCTCCATCTTCCTCCTCCCCCCTCGTCCTCTCCCCCTCTCCCTCCCCTGCTTTCTCCTTCCCTCCTCCTCCTCCCCTCTTCTTCCTCCTCTTTCTTCTCCTCTTTTTCGTTTTTCTCCTCTTTTTCCTCTCTTTCTCTTACCCTTCCTCCTCTTCCTCTTCTTTTTCTTTCGCCTTCCTCATATTCCTCCTCATCCTCTTCCTCTTCTTCCTCTTCCTTTACTTTTTCTTCCACTTCCTTTTCTTCCTCTTCCTCCTCTTCCTTTTCTTCCTCTTCGCCTTCTTCCTCTTCGCCTTCTTCCTCTTCCTCTTCCTCCTCTTCACCTTCCTCTTCTTCTTCCTGTCCATCTTTTTCCTCTTCCACCTCCTCTTCCTCTTCGTCTTTTCCATTTTTCTCTTCCTCTTCCTCTTCATTCCCTTTCTCGCTGTTTGTGAGAGGTTGTAGGGACTGCAATTTCTGCGGCAGTGATGAAGGCTGCTGAGATTTGGTGATCTGATGTCAGGGTTGGCTGGAGGTCCCATTCAGTATTTTTTTGTTTTTTGTTTTTTTTAATCCTCGGAAGAAGGAACCAAAGGCCACGAGCCCGCAAACTGTTCCTTCCAAGAGAAAAAAATACAAGAGAGAGCCAAATTCAAGATCCGATCATTCTGAGATGCCTGGACACACTGCGTTTGAAAGACTGGAGATCATAATTAGCAGGAAATACAGACAAAGGGAGACAGATCCACAGTTGTGTTGCGATTCCTGTGGTTAGAAGTGTGAGGTCAAGTCTGCCACCATGTGTGTGGGAGCGCCTTGTAAGTGTGTGGGAGCGCCTTGCAAGTGTGTGGGAGCGCCTTGTAAGTGTGTGGGATTGTTGGGGTCATTTAGTTGTATGCCAGGAGTGAGGGTTAGGAGTTCTGATATGTGTCGTCCTGGGGAGTTGGTGGGGGATGTGGATCCTAGGCAGGGGTGATGGGCGTTCAAGTCGCCTCCAATTAGAGTCGGTTTATCGGCTGCGAGGGTGAAGTGTTCTGCTAGATCGAGGGTGGCTCTGGGTTTGCAATAAATGTTGAAGATCTTTAGGGGAGTGTTGGCTAAGGTGATGGATACACCCTGATTTTGACCTCTTCACCGCAGTGTGGTGGTTGTGGGATTTTGTTTGCCTGAATGTGATTACGTATGAGAATGACAGCTTCTGGGGCCGCCCGGGGAGTGCGGAAGGAGAATGGAGTTAAAGCCCTTTAGCTTGTGGGAGTGTTGTTCGGTGATGAGTGTTCTTGTAAGAGGAAAATGTCTGCCTCGTGAAGAAGGATGAGTTTGTTTTTGGCGCCAAAGGATGTTCCATTGTATGATCTTTAGGTTCTGTGTTGGGGTGGTGGGTTTGCTGTTTGGTTAGGACGGTGTTGTGTCCCGGTACTAAATAGGGGGGACGTTTGGTCCGTATGAACATTGCTTAATCTTCTATGGCAGTTGTGGGCTGTTCTTTTGTCGGGAAATGGGAGCGGGGGCGTTCTCGTTGGTCTGGGCCTGCTGAAATGCTCCGTGGTTTGAGGCGTTGAGTTTGTGGAGGCGGGGGGGGGGGGGTTGGCTGAGGTGATGAGGATTGGGTTTGTCTGGTTGTTTGTGAGAGGAGGCGCTCGTTGCTAGGGTGTGATCTGGGCCGGGGATGGAGGTCGTTGTGGATTGTATTGAATTTGTTGGTTTAGCTGAGGATCGCTGAGCTGGGCGAGACTGTTGGAGAAGTGTGTGCCTTCTATCCAGTTGTCTATCATGGCGCTGAGTGCTGGAGTGAAGAGTTGCGGGTTGAGGGGGCGGTGGAGCTGAGCCCCAACACATTTATGATGGTTGTTCCGAGGTAATGGCAGAAAGATCGTAGGGTTTCTTTGCTTTGTACGACGTGTTGTGGGTTCGTGACAAGGCTGTGCAGAAGGGATGGTGCTGTTGTTTCTGAGGTGGAGGGGGAGCTGTTTGGGTTGCTACTTCGTGTGTTACGGGGGCAGGAGACGAAGGGTGGTTTGTTCGTGGGAATGGAGGAGTTGTCCGGCTCATCTGGGGGGGTTTGTGAGGAGGTCCGGGGTTTGGGAAGCGGGGGAAGTGGATGTCGTAGTGGATGGTCGGTAATGTGATGTGGGGCGTTGAGAACTCCTGTCCCCAGACGAATGTGCTTGGGGGAGCAGGGGTCATTTGTTGTTTGTTTAGAATCCAGTTGGCTTGGCGTTCAATCCCCCAGCGGACTCATTCTAAGCGGGCAGGGCAGGCGTGGTTCCAGGTGTGGTGATTTTGTTGGCAATTTGGGCATTTGGAGGTGACAGTCTGTTTGGCCTTTAGTTTGTCCAGACAGTTTTGGGTCTCGTGGTTTAAACTGCATATGGCGCACGTTGTGGGACGAGTACAGTCGGTTTGGTGGTGCCCATAGCGCTGGCAGTTGAAGCAGCTTAGTGGTTCTGGGGTGAAAAGCCAGAGGGGGTATTTCCCCCAGTTCCCTAGTTCGAGGTATGTCGGGATGGGGCCTCTCAGCGAGATGCTTACTTGCCTGTTGGGCTCGCCAAAGGCTTTGGTCAGACAGCGGGCGGCTTCCTCCACTTGTGGATGTCGAGTGATGGGGTGTAGGGAGTATTTGAGGGGATAACCCATCAGGATCACTTTTCGGGTGTTGAGTTGAGGGTCGATCTTCTGTAGTAGAATGGGTTGGTTTCCTGTCGTGTCGATCGTTGCTTGGAGGTTGAGGGAGTCTTCGTCGAGTGGAACCACGATCGTGCTGTTGTTCTTGTCAGGTATGATTGTGATTTTTAGTTTGGGGTGTTCCTCTTCCAGGGCCATGACAATGTCGTAGCTGGTTGGGAAGGGGTCCTGTCGTGGAATCCGGAAGCCTGGGAATTTGGATGGGGTGAGGTTAGGGGTTTCACTGAGACCATGGGCTGTCTTCTGTTGTAGGTGCTGGGTTGCGGTGATGGATGGTTTCTGGCCGAGGAAGTGGAGTTTCCCGAGGGTTCTGGTACGTGAGAGGAGGGGAGGGGGGGGGGGCCCGCTGTATTATGATGGGGTTCTCAGTGAAACTGCGGCTGTCTTCTTTTCCACACCTTTTCTTGGAGGCTGGCTGGAAGCCTTCGTCTTTGATGGTTGTGGTGGAAGGGGTGGAGGTGGATGCAGTGCTGGCGGTTTCGTCTGGCATGAGGGCGGTTGTTGTTCGTGAAGCGAAAGATTTTGAGGAGGCGGTTGTGCTGGTTGTGCGTGTTTCCTCTGTTGTGCTTGTGTTCATTGGCTCCTCCTGATTGTGGGTGGTTTGGTTGGGAGGAGTAGCTTGCGAAATGTCCATGGGAACATGAAAGTCACTGTCGTTGGGTTCATAGCTTGATGTTGATGGCTGTGGTGGGGGGTTCTCCTTAGTTCCGTTGTTGGGGAGTTGCTTCTTCGTTGCAGCAAGCTGAGGTGTGGGTGGCTGAGGCTTTTTTGCTCTGTTGTCTGCATGTTTCTGTCCCGCTGCTTGTTTTTTTGCAGATGAGCTTTGTGGATTGCCTCTGTGGATGGTCTTTGATCCCGATCTCGAGTCCATCGTGTGAGATAGTAAAGTTGGGTGCCCAGGCCTACCTATGCCGGAGATCCTGGGCGCCGGGTTTTTACCTCCCCAGCCCTCTAGAGGACGTCGTGAGGAGGGACCCTGGCGTCTACTCTGGACTGCCCTTGACGGGGAACCTAACCATAACAGCGGGGTGCCTTCCTGTTACCCCCTGGCTCCCCAGTCACTCTAGTGACCCCCGTCGTGGCGGCCCTAAATGGCCTTCCCTCGGGGTTCAGTTCGTCAGTAACGGGGTAACAGGATATCCTACGGCAAAGTGGGCAAAGAGAGCAAGGGGTAAGGGGGATAGGGTGTGCAGTGTGTGTGTGTGTGTGTGTGTGTGTGTGTGTATGTCTGATGTTAGGGGAGGATTGGAAGGAGGAGTGAGGGAAGAGGAGAAGTGTGCGAGGATCAAATCTCTACCTGACTGCAGTATACAGCCGCCGAGAGAGGCAGTGTATATCTGCAGTCGAGGTGAAGGAAATCTTGGTAGAGACGATGGTGATAATGCAGGGTCGGGAGGTAGTGTGTTCAGAGTAAGTGAATCCGTGATAGCAATGTCCGTAGAGTTTTGTGAAGTACGGTTCTACTGGGTCTGGAGGTGGTGTGGTCAGAGTAAGTGAAACCGGGGTAGCAATGTCCGTAGAGTTTTGTGCAAGAAGTTGCTGCTGGGAGAGACGTCTTTTCGCAGCAGCTGCTCGAACGGATCTGTGCGAGGTATATGAGGGAGCAGGGGTGAGCTGGGAGCAGGGCAGTGAAATGGCGGGGGACGGGGCGACGTGGAGGCGATTTGCTTATGGCCACCCCTAACGGGATTAAGGCGTCTGGCAATAGATAGATATTATTCAAAAGAGTATATGATATTTTGGCAGGCTCGTGCAGAGATCCTGGCCACGCTGCTCGGCCGATAGGGAAGGACAGGACAATCGGTGGCACCTGAGATGGAAAATTTTGGGTTACGGTGCGGCCACACTTGAGCCAAACAAGTGACCGACAAGAGGAAATGAAGCTCAGGGGCCCTTTCAACCATCAGACTCGGCTATTGCAGCGACTCTAACCTGGTGTTTTGTGTCGTCTTCTCGGTCACATGTTTTGCGCAAGTTTGGCCGCACCCTAAGAGTTGCTTGCTGCTGCAAAATGAATCTAGATGTAATTCTTAGTCCTGTGGTCTCATCAGCTTAAGTACCGTATGCTTTCCTTAAGCTTTCTCCATAGCAATATCCCAGTACCCCTGCTTGTCGTAAGAGGCGACTAAAAAGGGCCTTTTTGTCTCCCATTTTTCTCTCCTTACTGTCCTCTTCTCCTCTGTCCTACCACTGTTCTTGATATTTCCTTGTTTCTCCCGGCCTATATTTTCCCTCTACTTCTGCATTGCCATATAACCATATTATGGCTCGGTGCTTACTCTTGATTATTCCTTCCTTCCTTCCCTAGCGATATTTTGTGTTTATTGCTCCTACATACTGTACTGTGTTGTCTGCAACTTGTATTTTTGTGATGTCAATAAAGACTGCGTGAATAACATACAAAAATGCATTAACTAACCAGATATTTAAATAAACTGGTAAGTTACAGGTATTAGGGAGTTAACATGTGTGGTAGGCAGATTTCTGGAGAGTGATTGAAGGGAGGATTGACGGAAAATGAGAGAGAGAGAGAGAGAGAGAGAGAGAGAGAGAGAGAGAGAGAGAGAGAGAGAGAGAGAGAGAGAGAGAGAGAGAGAGAGAGAGAGAGAGAGAGAGAGAGAGAGAGAGAGAGGTGTTTGGGGGTTGTGCGTGTTCTATTTGGGGTGTGTTTGGGGGGTTGTGTGGGTTCTGTTTGGGGTGTGTTTGGGGGGTTGTGTGGGTTCTGTTTGGGGTGTGTTTGGGGGGTTGTGTGGGTTCTGTTTGGGGTGTGTTTAGGGGCTTCTGTGGATTCTGTTTGGGGTGCGTTTCAGGGGTTGTGTGGGTTCAGTTTGGGTTGTGTTTGGGGGGTTATATGGGTTCTGTTTGGGGTGTGTTTTGGGGAGTTGTGGGTTCTGTTTGGGGTGTGTTTGGAGGATTGTGAGGGTTCTGTTTGGGGGTATGTTTGGGGGGTTCTGAAGGTTCTGTTTGGGGTTTGTTTCTGGGGTTGTGTGGGTTCAGTTTGGGATGTGATTCGGGGGTTATTTGGGTTCTGTTTGTGGTGTGTTTGGGTGTGTGTGTGGGTTTTGTTTGGGGTGTGTTATGGGGGTGTTCTTTGGGCT